>NC_087361.1:81482379-81848736 GCF_030014295.1 Loxodonta africana | reverse complement strand
CATAGAGAATAGGCTCCATTAGGCTCGATTTACTGGATTTGGCTCAATTCAGCTCGATTCGGCCCTCTTCGGCCCTCTTCAGCACTATTCGGCTCTATTCGGCTCTTTTCGACTCCTTTCGACTCCATTCGATTGCGTTGCACAGCATTCTACTCCACTCAACACTATTTTACTCTACCCTACCCTAATTGACTGGAATTGGTTCGAGGGGATTCAACGCGATTTGCCTTGTTTCTTCTCCATTTGGCTCGCTTCGACTCTATTCGACTCTGTTCTACTCTACACTATTCTGCTCTGCTCTAACCTTTTGGACTCGATTCTCTTGTATTCTTTTTATTCTCTTTTACTGTGTTCAATTCTCTTCTACTCTATTTTAACCAACCCTACTCTAATCTATTCCACTGGATTCGATTCCACGCATTTCGATGCGATTCGGCTCCAATCGGCTCCGTTGCACTCCATTCATCCCTCTTGGGCTCTCATCGGTTCGATTCAGTTTTAATCGGCTCCATTTCGCCCTGGTCAGTTCTATTCAGCTTGAATAGGCTCTATTCAACTCTATATGGCTCTATGAGTCTACTCAACTCTATTATCTCTTTTCAACTCCATTCTACACCATTCTACTCCATCCGACTGTATTCTTCTCTATTCTATTGTCTTGTACTCTACCCTTCTCTAGTCTATTCTAATCGATTCGATTGGATTGGACTTGAATGGATGGGATTCAATGCAATTCAACGGGATTCGACGCGATCCAGCATGATTCCGCGGGATTCGGCGCCATTCATCTTGATTTCTATCACGTTGGGTCTTTTGGGCTCTATTTTGCTCTAGTCGGCAATATTCAACTCTATTCTTCTAGACTCTGCACTACTCGACCCTATTCTAGTCTTTCAGTTCTCTTCTATCCTGTTCTGTTCTACTGCATTTTGGTCTATCCTACCCTACTCTAACTTAGCCTACTGCAATCTGTTCTATTCTATTCAACAGACTTGAACGGGATTCGACCTGATTCAGGTCCTATCGGCTCGAATCAGCTCCTTTTTGTGCGAATTCAACTCGATTCGGTTGGACTTGGCCCTTTTCCTCTCTATTCGGCTCTTTTCGGCAGGATTTGACTCGATTTGACTCTAGTCTACTCTTCTCTATTCTTTCTGGTCTATTCTAATCTATTCTTTTCTACCCTACCCTACCCTCATCTTACCTGCCCTACACTAAACTATTGGATTGGATTCGACACTTTTCAACGCGATTCGACATGATTCTTCTCGATTCACCTCGAATTTGGTGGATTCGGCTGCATTCAGCTCTCTTTGGCTCTATTCAACTCTATTGGACTCTATTCTACTGTACTCGTCTCTACTTCATTCTATTCGATTCTTTCTCTTGTGTTCTGTTCTGTTTTAGTCTAACCCCTCCTACTCTACCCTCCTCTACTCTAATCGATTCGATTCAATGCCTTTCAAGGCGATTCCATGGGATTAGGCTTGAATTGGCTTGATTTAGCTCGATTTGGCTTGAATCGGGTCAATTTGGCTCGATTCTGCTCGATTCAGCATCATTAGGCTCGACCCAAACTTATCCGGCCCTGTTCAGCTCTATTCAACTCTTTTCTACTTTATTCGTCTCTATTTGGCTCCATTCGACTCCATTCCACACCATTCTACTCTGTTCGACTCCATTCTACACTATTCTATTCTCTTCTCCCCCACCCTACTCTACTCTAATCTATTCGATTCATGGAGATTTGTCTCATTTCCTCTCCATTCGACTCGATTCAGCTCGAATTGGATCTATTCATCTCTATTCTGCACTACTCGACTCTGACTATTCTACTCCACTCTACTCCATTCTACTCTTTGTATTCTCTTCTCTTCTACTCTATGCTTCTCTAGTCTATTCCTCTGTGCCCTACCCTATTGAATCCCAGCCTAACCTACACTACTCTAAGCTGTTCTATTGAATTCGATTGCATTCGATTCGACCCGATTGGACACAATTGGACGGGATTCGGTGAGATTTCATGAGATTCAATGGGTTTTGGTGGGATTGGATGGACTTCGACGAGATTCGATGCAATAGGGTGTGATTAGGTGCGATTTGGCTCGATCTAGCTTGGCTCATTTTCTGTGTCTCTATTTGGCTCATTCCAGCTCCATTCAGCTCCATTCAGCTCGAATCTGGTCGATTTGACTTGATCGGGCTCGATTGGGCTCGATTGGGCTCGACTCAGCCCTATACGTCCCTATTCGGTGCTATTCCGCTCTATTCGACTCTTTTCTAGTCTATTCATCTCGGTTTGACTGCATTTGACTCCATTCCACACCATTCTACGCTCTTCTATTCGACAGAACCCTATCCCGCCCTAGTCTTTCCTCATCTAGTCTGTTCTTTTCGATTCTGTTGTATTGGATTCTCGTTTTCTCTTTTCTCTATTCCATCCTATGCTACTCTACCATACCCTACACGAAACTAAGCTATCCTGACTTATCCTCTTCTATTCTATTGGATTCTGTTTTCTCTGTTCTACCGTATGCTACCCTACCTTATGACACCCTACTGGACCATACCCTACTCCATAAAAAAAGGGGTACTCAAGAAGGGTACTAGTTTGGAAAAGGGACTACCTAAGGCAAGGGGACTAGTTCGGGCTACTAGTTAGGGCCACTGTACTAGTTAAGAGTACTAGTTAATGGACGGGTACTAGTTAAGGCTACTAGGAAGGCAAGGTACAAGTGAAGGCTACTACTTCAGGCAAGCGTATTAGTTTAGGCTACTAGTTGATGCAAGGGTACAAGTTCATACTACTAATTAAGGCCCGGGTACTAGTTAAGGCAACTGGTCAAGGCAAGGGTAGTAGCTATGGGTAGCGATAAGGCCAGGGTACTAGTTAAGACTACTAGTTAATGCCAGGGTACTAGTTGAGGCAAGGGTCCTAGTGACGGCCAGGGTACTAGTTAAGGCTGGGCTACTAGTCCATGCAAGGCTACTACTTCAGGGTACTAGTTAAGGTTTGGCTACTAGTTAAGAGGACTAGTAAGGCAAGGGTAGACGTTAAGACTGTTCCTTAAGGCAAGGTGACTCGTTAGGGGTACTAGTTACCACAAGGCTTCTAGTTCAGAATACTAGTTAGGGCCACTGTACTAGTTCAGAGTACTAGTTAAGGCTACTAGGAAGGCAAGGAACGAGTTTAGGCCACTACTTCAGGCAAGAGTACTCGTGTTGTCGACTAGTCGATGCAAGGGTACATGTTCATACTACTGGCTAAGTCCAGGGTGCTAGTTAAGGCAACTGGTTAAGGCAAGGGTAGTAGTTATGGGTACCGATAAGGCCAGGCTACTAGTTAATGCAAGGGTACTAGTTAAGGGGACTTGTTGAGGCAAGGATAGCCATTAAGACTATTCCTTAAGGCAAGGCTCCTGGTTAAGGGTACTAGTTAGGACAAGGCTACCAGTTCAGGAGACTAGTTAGGGGCACTGTACTAGTTAAGAGTACTAGTAAAGGCACGGGTGCTAGTTAAGGTTGCTAGTTAAGGCAAGGTACAAATTCAGGCCACTGCTTAAGGCAAGAGTCCTAGTTAAGGCTACTAGTTGATGCAAGAATACAAGTGAATACTACTAGTTAAGGCCAGGGTCCTAGTTAAGGCAACTGGTTACGGCAAGGGTAGTAGTTCTGGGTACTGATACGGCCAGGGTACTAGTTCAGACTACTAGTGAATGCGAGGGTACTAGTTAAGGGTACTACTTAAGGCTGCCAGTGAAGGCCAGGGTCTGAGTTAAGGTTACTGGAGAAGGCCAGGGTACCAGTGAAGGCAAGGCTACTAGTTAAGGGTACTAGTTAAGAGAAGGCTACTAGTTCAGGATACGAGTTAGGGGCACTGTACTAGTTAAGAGTACTAGCTAAGGCACGAGTACTAGTTCAGCCCACTACTTAAGGCAAGAGTCCTAGTTAAGGCTACTCTTTGATGCAAGTTTACAAGTTGATATTTCTAGTTAAGGCCAGGGTCCTAGTTAAGGCAACTGGTTAAGGCAAGGGTACTAGTTAAGGCAAGGCTACTAGTTAGGGGTAGTAGGGAAGGCTTGGCCACTAGTTAAGGGTACTAGTAAGGCAAGGGCAGATGTTAAGACTATTACTTAAAGCAAGGCTACAAGTTCAGGGTACTAATTCAGACAAGGCTACTAGTTCAGGCTACTCGTTATGGCCGCTGTACTAGTTCAGAGTACTACTTAAGGCACAGGTACTAGTTAAGGATACTAGTTCAGGCAAGGTCCAAGTGAAGGCTACTACTTAAGGCAAGACGACTAGTTTAGGCTACCAGTGGATTCAAGGGTACAAGTGAATACTACGAGTTAAGACCAGGGTACCAGTTAAGGCAGCTGGTTAAGGCCAGGGTAGGACTTATGGGGACTGAGAAGGCCAGGTACTAGTTAAGACAACTAGTTCATGCGAGGGTACTAGTGAAGGGTACTAGTTGAGGCAAGGCTACTAGTGAAGGCCAGGGTACTAGTGAAGGCTACTGGTGAAGGCCAGGGTACTAGTTAAGGCAGGGCTACTAGTTCAGGGTACTGGTAAGGCAAGGGTAGACATTAAGACTATTACTTAAGGCAAGGCTACTAGTTAAGGGTACTAGTTCAGACAAGGCTACTAGTTCAGGATACTAGTTAAGGCAAGGGGACTAGTTCAGATTCAGAATTTAGGGTACTTGTCAGGGCAAGGGTACTCTTCAAGGCTAGTTGTCTAGCCTACTGATCTATACCACTAGTCTGACTAGTCCAGCTGTCTTGTCTAGGCTACTACTCTAGACTTCTCTTGTCTACTCTACTCTAGTCTACTTTCGTCTACCCTAGTCTACCCTATCAAAAACCACCCTACCCTAACCTTTTTGAATCTATTCAATTGGATTCGATTCAAAGCATTTCAATGTGATTGGACGCGATGAGGCTTGAATCGGCTCATTCGGCACCATCAGCTCGATTCAGCTCGATTTGGCTTGAATCACTTCGATTCGGCTTGTTTCAACTCAATTCGACTTGGTTCAGCCTTATTCGGCTCGATTCGACTCTTTTCTACTCTAGTTTTCTCTATGGAACTCCATTCGACTCCATTCTACTCTATTCTGTTCTACCCTACCCTACTCTAATCTATTCTAATGGATTCGATGGGACGCTATTCGACGCGATTCATCACGTTTTGTTTCCATTGGGCTCGATTCGGCTAGAATTGGCTCTATTCAGCTCTATTCTGCACTATTTCACTCTATTCGACTCTACTCTTCTCTGCTCTACCGTACTGTGCTATCTTCTCTTCCTTCTATTATGTACTGTTCTATTCTATTCTGTTCTACCCTCCCAGCCGCTCCCCTCCCCTTCTCTAATCTTTGATTCTGTTCGAGTCATCGCATTTTCACGCCATTCGACCCGATTAGGCTTGAATCAGGTCAATTCGCTTCGAGTCGGTTCGATTGGGCTCCATTTGGCTCCATTCAGCTCCAATGGCATCGATTCTGCTGGATTCTGCTCGATTAGGCCCTCTTTGGCCCTATTCGGCCCAACTATGCTCTATTCGACTCTTTTCTACTCTATTCGTCTCGAGTCGGCTCCGTTCTAATCCATTCCACACCATTCTGCACTATTCTCCTCTATTCTCGTCTACCCTTCCCTACCCTAATCTATTCGAATGGATTCGATTTGACCCGATTCGAAGCGATTCAACGCGATTCATCTTGTTTTGTCTCCATTCGCCTCAATTCGGCTATGTTCTGCACTATCTGACTCTTTCCTACTCTATTCTATTCTGCTGGATTCTTTCTCTTCTGTTCTGTTCTCTCCTATTCTGTTGGACTCTGTTCTATCCTGCCCTACCCAACCCTACTGCACCGCACCCAAACCCACCCTACTTGAATCTATTTGATTCAATTCGATTCACTTCGACGCGATTGGACAGGATTTGACGGGATTCGACAAGGTCCGAAGGCATTTGACGGGATTCAAAGAGATTAGGCGAGATTCCATACGATTCGACGTGATTCAGCAGAATTCTAGGAGATTGGACGCAATTCGAAGTTATTGGACGTGATGGGGCGTGATTCGTCGTGATTCGACGACATTCGATGCAATCCGATGCGATACGAAGCGATTCGACCCGGTCCGACACAAAACGATGTGATTTGATGCGATTCGACGTGATTCGATGTGATTCGACGCTATTCAGTGCCAGTCGGCGTGATTCTGCTTGATTCAGCTCGATTAGGTGCGAATCGGCTCTATATGGCTCCTTTACGTCTCTATTCGGCTCCATTCAGCTCTGTTTTCTCTATTCGTCTCTATTTGGCCTATTCGTCTCTAATCGACTCTATTCGAGTCTATTCGACCCTACTCTTTTCTACTCTATTCTATTCCTTCTATTCTGTTCTAATCTCTTCTAGTCTACTCTACTCTACTCTATTCTATTCCACCCTCCTCTCCCCTTCTCTAATCTAGACGTTTGGATTGCATTGGATGCATTGAACGGGATTCGACGTGATTAAGCTTGAATCAGCTCGATTCTATTCCGTTTGGCTCTATTCGGTTCGTTTGGCTTGAATTGCTTCGATTCTGCTCAATTCCGCCTCTTTCGGCCCTATTCTGCTCTATTCGACTCTTCTCTACTCTTTTTGTCTCTATTTGACTCCATTCTACTCCATTCTATTTATTCCACACCATTCTACACTATTCTGCTCTACTCTAGCCTACACCACTCTAATTTACTCGAATCGATTAGACGTGATTCCTCTCATTTCGACTCCATTCGGCTCTATTCAGCTGTATTCGAGTCTACCCTATTATACACGAGCCTACTCTATCGTACTCTAGTCTACTCTTCTCTATTTTCTTTCTTCTTCCTATGCTGTTCTCTTCTTTTCTACTCTATTCTACCCTACCCTATGCTACCCAACTCTACTCTATTCTAATCCATTGGATTGGATTGGATTCAACCCATTTGGACACGATTCGGCTCAGTTTGGCTCTATTTAGCTCCGTTCGAATCTATTCTACTCTACTCTGTTTCCCTCTACGCTACTCTAGCCTACTATTTTCTGTATTCGTTCTGTATTGTTCTGTTCTCTTCTAGTCTCTTCTGTTTTATTCTATGCTACTCTACTCTATTCCACCCTGCCATACCCGAACCTCCCCTACTCTAATCTGTTCAATTCGATTCCATGAATTTGGACACGATTCAGGTCGAATTGGTTCGATTCATGTCCATTCGGCTCCATTTGGCTCGAAGAGTGTCGATTCAACTGGATTAGGCTCAATTCGGCTCCATTAGGCTCGATTTACTGGATTTGGCTCAATTCAGCTCAATTCAGCTCGATTCGGCCCTCTTCGGCCCTCTTCAGCACTATTCGGCTCTATTCGGCTCTTTTCGACTCCTTTCGACTCCATTCGATTGCGTTGCACAGCATTCTACTCCACTCAACACTATTTTACTCTACCCTACCCTAATTGACTGGAATTGGTTCGAGGGGATTCAACGCGATTTGCCTTGTTTCTTCTCCATTTGGCTCGCTTCGACTCTATTCGACTCTGTTCTACTCTACACTATTCTGCTCTGCTCTAACCTTTTGGACTCGATTCTCTTGTATTCTTTTTATTCTCTTTTACTGTGTTCAATTCTCTTCTACTCTATTTTAACCAACCCTACTCTAATCTATTCCACTGGATTCGATTCCACGCATTTCGATGCGATTCGGCTCCAATCGGCTCCGTTGCACTCCATTCATCCCTCTTGGGCTCTCATCGGTTCGATTCAGTTCTAATCGGCTCCATTTCGCCCTGGTCAGTTCTATTCAGCTTGAATAGGCTCTATTCAACTCTATATGGCTCTATGAGTCTACTCAACTCTATTATCTCTTTTCAACTCCATTCTACACCATTCTACTCCATCCGACTGTATTCTTCTCTATTCTATTGTCTTGTACTCTACCCTTGTCTAGTCTATTCTAATCGATTCGATTGGATTGGACTTGAATGGATGGGATTCAATGCAATTCAACGGGATTCGACGCGATCCAGCATGATTCCGCGGGATTCGGCGCCATTCATCTTGATTTCTATCACGTTGGGTCTTTTGGGCTCTATTTTGCTCTAGTCGGCAATATTCAACTCTATTCTTCTAGACTCTGCACTACTCGACCCTATTCTAGTCTTTCAGTTCTCTTCTATCCTGTTCTGTTCTACTGCATTTTGGTCTATCCTACCCTACTCTAACTTAGCCTACTGCAATCTGTTCTATTCTATTCAACAGACTTGAACGGGATTCGACCTGATTCAGGTCCTATCGGCTCGAATCAGCTCCTTTTTGTGCGAATTCAACTCGATTCGGTTGGACTTGGCCCTTTTCCTCTCTATTCGGCTCTTTTCGGCAGGATTTGACTCGATTTGACTCTAGTCTACTCTTCTCTATTCTTTCTGGTCTATTCTAATCTATTCTTTTCTACCCTACCCTACCCTCATCTTACCTGCCCTACACTAAACTATTGGATTGGATTCGACACTTTTCAACGCGATTCGACATGATTCTTCTCGATTCACCTCGAATTTGGTGGATTCGGCTGCATTCAGCTCTCTTTGGCTCTATTCAACTCTATTGGACTCTATTCTACTGTACTCGTCTCTACTTCATTCTATTCGATTCTTTCTCTTGTGTTCTGTTCTGTTTTAGTCTAACCCCTCCTACTCTACCCTCCTCTACTCTAATCGATTCGATTCAATGCCTTTCAAGGCGATTCCATGGGATTAGGCTTGAATTGGCTTGATTTAGCTCGATTTGGCTTGAATCGGGTCAATTTGGCTCGATTCTGCTCGATTCAGCATCATTAGGCTCGACCCAAACTTATCCGGCCCTGTTCAGCTCTATTCAACTCTTTTCTACTTTATTCGTCTCTATTTGGCTCCATTCGACTCCATTCCACACCATTCTACTCTGTTCGACTCCATTCTACACTATTCTATTCTCTTCTCCCCCACCCTACTCTACTCTAATCTATTCGATTCATGGAGATTTGTCTCATTTCCTCTCCATTCGACTCGATTCAGCTCGAATTGGATCTATTCATCTCTATTCTGCACTACTCGACTCTGACTATTCTACTCCACTCTACTCCATTCTACTCTTTGTATTCTCTTCTCTTCTACTCTATGCTTCTCTAGTCTATTCCTCTGTGCCCTACCCTATTGAATCCCAGCCTAACCTACACTACTCTAAGCTGTTCTATTGAATTCGATTGCATTCGATTCGACCCGATTGGACACAATTGGACGGGATTCGGTGAGATTTCATGAGATTCAATGGGTTTTGGTGGGATTGGATGGACTTCGACGAGATTCGATGCAATAGGGTGTGATTAGGTGCGATTTGGCTCGATCTAGCTTGGCTCATTTTCTGTGTCTCTATTTGGCTCATTCCAGCTCCATTCAGCTCCATTCAGCTCGAATCTGGTCGATTTGACTTGATCGGGCTCGATTGGGCTCGATTGGGCTCGACTCAGCCCTATACGTCCCTATTCGGTGCTATTCCGCTCTATTCGACTCTTTTCTAGTCTATTCATCTCGGTTTGACTGCATTTGACTCCATTCCACACCATTCTACGCTCTTCTATTCGACAGAACCCTATCCCGCCCTAGTCTTTCCTCATCTAGTCTGTTCTTTTCGATTCTGTTGTATTGGATTCTCGTTTTCTCTTTTCTCTATTCCATCCTATGCTACTCTACCATACCCTACACGAAACTAAGCTATCCTGACTTATCCTCTTCTATTCTATTGGATTCTGTTTTCTCTGTTCTACCGTATGCTACCCTACCTTATGACACCCTACTGGACCATACCCTACTCCATAAAAAAAGGGGTACTCAAGAAGGGTACTAGTTTGGAAAAGGGACTACCTAAGGCAAGGGGACTAGTTCGGGCTACTAGTTAGGGCCACTGTACTAGTTAAGAGTACTAGTTAATGGACGGGTACTAGTTAAGGCTACTAGGAAGGCAAGGTACAAGTGAAGGCTACTACTTCAGGCAAGCGTATTAGTTTAGGCTACTAGTTGATGCAAGGGTACAAGTTCATACTACTAATTAAGGCCCGGGTACTAGTTAAGGCAACTGGTCAAGGCAAGGGTAGTAGCTATGGGTAGCGATAAGGCCAGGGTACTAGTTAAGACTACTAGTTAATGCCAGGGTACTAGTTGAGGCAAGGGTCCTAGTGACGGCCAGGGTACTAGTTAAGGCTGGGCTACTAGTCCATGCAAGGCTACTACTTCAGGGTACTAGTTAAGGTTTGGCTACTAGTTAAGAGGACTAGTAAGGCAAGGGTAGACGTTAAGACTGTTCCTTAAGGCAAGGTGACTTGTTAGGGGTACTAGTTACCACAAGGCTTCTAGTTCAGAATACTAGTTAGGGCCACTGTACTAGTTCAGAGTACTAGTTAAGGCTACTAGGAAGGCAAGGAACGAGTTTAGGCCACTACTTCAGGCAAGAGTACTCGTGTTGTCGACTAGTCGATGCAAGGGTACATGTTCATACTACTGGCTAAGTCCAGGGTGCTAGTTAAGGCAACTGGTTAAGGCAAGGGTAGTAGTTATGGGTACCGATAAGGCCAGGCTACTAGTTAATGCAAGGGTACTAGTTAAGGGGACTTGTTGAGGCAAGGATAGCCACTAAGACTATTCCTTAAGGCAAGGCTCCTGGTTAAGGGTACTAGTTAGGACAAGGCTACCAGTTCAGGAGACTAGTTAGGGGCACTGTACTAGTTAAGAGTACTAGTAAAGGCACGGGTGCTAGTTAAGGCTGCTAGTTAAGGCAAGGTACAAATTCAGGCCACTGCTTAAGGCAAGAGTCCTAGTTAAGGCTACTAGTTGATGCAAGAATACAAGTGAATACTACTAGTTAAGGCCAGGGTCCTAGTTAAGGCAACTGGTTACGGCAAGGGTAGTAGTTCTGGGTACTGATACGGCCAGGGTACTAGTTCAGACTACTAGTGAATGCGAGGGTACTAGTTAAGGGTACTACTTAAGGCTGCCAGTGAAGGCCAGGGTCTGAGTTAAGGTTACTGGAGAAGGCCAGGGTACCAGTGAAGGCAAGGCTACTAGTTAAGGGTACTAGTTAAGAGAAGGCTACTAGTTCAGGATACGAGTTAGGGGCACTGTACTAGTTAAGAGTACTAGCTAAGGCACGAGTACTAGTTCAGCCCACTACTTAAGGCAAGAGTCCTAGTTAAGGCTACTCTTTGATGCAAGTTTACAAGTTGATATTTCTAGTTAAGGCCAGGGTCCTAGTTAAGGCAACTGGTTAAGGCAAGGGTACTAGTTAAGGCAAGGCTACTAGTTAGGGGTAGTAGGGAAGGCTTGGCCACTAGTTAAGGGTACTAGTAAGGCAAGGGCAGATGTTAAGACTATTACTTAAAGCAAGGCTACAAGTTCAGGGTACTAATTCAGACAAGGCTACTAGTTCAGGCTACTCGTTATGGCCGCTGTACTAGTTCAGAGTACTACGTAAGGCACAGGTACTAGTTAAGGATACTAGTTCAGGCAAGGTCCAAGTGAAGGCTACTACTTAAGGCAAGACGACTAGTTTAGGCTACCAGTGGATTCAAGGGTACAAGTGAATACTACGAGTTAAGACCAGGGTACCAGTTAAGGCAGCTGGTTAAGGCCAGGGTAGGACTTATGGGGACTGAGAAGGCCAGGTACTAGTTAAGACAACTAGTTCATGCGAGGGTACTAGTGAAGGGTACTAGTTGAGGCAAGGCTACTAGTGAAGGCCAGGGTACTAGTGAAGGCTACTGGTGAAGGCCAGGGTACTAGTTAAGGCAGGGCTACTAGTTCAGGGTACTGGTAAGGCAAGGGTAGACATTAAGACTATTACTTAAGGCAAGGCTACTAGTTAAGGGTACTAGTTCAGACAAGGCTACTAGTTCAGGATACTAGTTAAGGCAAGGGGACTAGTTCAGATTCAGAATTTAGGGTACTTGTCAGGGCAAGGGTACTCTTCAAGGCTAGTTGTCTAGCCTACTGATCTATACCACTAGTCTGACTAGTCCAGCTGTCTTGTCTAGGCTACTACTCTAGACTTCTCTTGTCTACTCTACTCTAGTCTACTTTCGTCTACCCTAGTCTACCCTATCAAAAACCACCCTACCCTAACCTTTTTGAATCTATTCAATTGGATTCGATTCAAAGCATTTCAATGTGATTGGACGCGATGAGGCTTGAATCGGCTCATTCGGCACCATCAGCTCGATTCAGCTCGATTTGGCTTGAATCACTTCGATTCGGCTTGTTTCAACTCAATTCGACTTGGTTCAGCCTTATTCGGCTCGATTCGACTCTTTTCTACTCTAGTTTTCTCTATGGAACTCCATTCGACTCCATTCTACTCTATTCTGTTCTACCCTACCCTACTCTAATCTATTCTAATGGATTCGATGGGACGCTATTCGACGCGATTCATCACGTTTTGTTTCCATTGGGCTCGATTCGGCTAGAATTGGCTCTATTCAGCTCTATTCTGCACTATTTCACTCTATTCGACTCTACTCTTCTCTGCTCTACCGTACTGTGCTATCTTCTCTTCCTTCTATTATGTACTGTTCTATTCTATTCTGTTCTACCCTCCCAGCCGCTCCCCTCCCCTTCTCTAATCTTTGATTCTGTTCGAGTCATCGCATTTTCACGCCATTCGACCCGATTAGGCTTGAATCAGGTCAATTCGCTTCGAGTCGGTTCGATTGGGCTCCATTTGGCTCCATTCAGCTCCAATGGCATCGATTCTGCTGGATTCTGCTCGATTAGGCCCTCTTTGGCCCTATTCGGCCCAACTATGCTCTATTCGACTCTTTTCTACTCTATTCGTCTCGAGTCGGCTCCGTTCTAATCCATTCCACACCATTCTGCACTATTCTCCTCTATTCTCGTCTACCCTTCCCTACCCTAATCTATTCGAATGGATTCGATTTGACCCGATTCGAAGCGATTCAACGCGATTCATCTTGTTTTGTCTCCATTCGCCTCAATTCGGCTATGTTCTGCACTATCTGACTCTTTCCTACTCTATTCTATTCTGCTGGATTCTTTCTCTTCTGTTCTGTTCTCTCCTATTCTGTTGGACTCTGTTCTATCCTGCCCTACCCAACCCTACTGCACCGCACCCAAACCCACCCTACTTGAATCTATTTGATTCAATTCGATTCACTTCGACGCGATTGGACAGGATTTGACGGGATTCGACAAGGTCTGAAGGCATTTGACGGGATTCAAAGAGATTAGGCGAGATTCCATACGATTCGACGTGATTCAGCAGAATTCTAGGAGATTGGACGCAATTCGAAGTTATTGGACGTGATGGGGCGTGATTCGTCGTGATTCGACGACATTCGATGCAATCCGATGCGATACGAAGCGATTCGACCCGGTCTGACACAAAACGATGTGATTTGATGCGATTCGACGTGATTCGATGTGATTCGACGCTATTCAGTGCCAGTCGGCGTGATTCTGCTTGATTCAGCTCGATTAGGTGCGAATCGGCTCTATATGGCTCCTTTACGTCTCTATTCGGCTCCATTCAGCTCTGTTTTCTCTATTCGTCTCTATTTGGCCTATTCGTCTCTAATCGACTCTATTCGAGTCTATTCGACCCTACTCTTTTCTACTCTATTCTATTCCTTCTATTCTGTTCTAATCTCTTCTAGTCTACTCTACTCTACTCTATTCTATTCCACCCTCCTCTCCCCTTCTCTAATCTAGACGTTTGGATTGCATTGGATGCATTGAACGGGATTCGACGTGATTAAGCTTGAATCAGCTCGATTCTATTCCGTTTGGCTCTATTCGGTTCGTTTGGCTTGAATTGCTTCGATTCTGCTCAATTCCGCCTCTTTCGGCCCTATTCTGCTCTATTCGACTCTTCTCTACTCTTTTTGTCTCTATTTGACTCCATTCTACTCCATTCTATTTATTCCACACCATTCTACACTATTCTGCTCTACTCTAGCCTACACCACTCTAATTTACTCGAATCGATTAGACGTGATTCCTCTCATTTCGACTCCATTCGGCTCTATTCAGCTGTATTCGAGTCTACCCTATTATACACGAGCCTACTCTATCGTACTCTAGTCTACTCTTCTCTATTTTCTTTCTTCTTCCTATGCTGTTCTCTTCTTTTCTACTCTATTCTACCCTACCCTATGCTACCCAACTCTACTCTATTCTAATCCATTGGATTGGATTGGATTCAACCCATTTGGACACGATTCGGCTCAGTTTGGCTCTATTTAGCTCCGTTCGAATCTATTCTACTCTACTCTGTTTCCCTCTACGCTACTCTAGCCTACTATTTTCTGTATTCGTTCTGTATTGTTCTGTTCTCTTCTAGTCTCTTCTGTTTTATTCTATGCTACTCTACTCTATTCCACCCTGCCATACCCGAACCTCCCCTACTCTAATCTGTTCAATTCGATTCCATGAATTTGGACACGATTCAGGTCGAATTGGTTCGATTCATGTCCATTCGGCTCCATTTGGCTCGAAGAGTGTCGATTCAACTGGATTAGGCTCAATTCGGCTCCATTAGGCTCGATTTACTGGATTTGGCTCAATTCAGCTCAATTCAGCTCGATTCGGCCCTCTTCGGCCCTCTTCAGCACTATTCGGCTCTATTCGGCTCTTTTCGACTCCTTTCGACTCCATTCGATTGCGTTGCACAGCATTCTACTCCACTCAACACTATTTTACTCTACCCTACCCTAATTGACTGGAATTGGTTCGAGGGGATTCAACGCGATTTGCCTTGTTTCTTCTCCATTTGGCTCGCTTCGACTCTATTCGACTCTGTTCTACTCTACACTATTCTGCTCTGCTCTAACCTTTTGGACTCGATTCTCTTGTATTCTTTTTATTCTCTTTTACTGTGTTCAATTCTCTTCTACTCTATTTTAACCAACCCTACTCTAATCTATTCCACTGGATTCGATTCCACGCATTTCGATGCGATTCGGCTCCAATCGGCTCCGTTGCACTCCATTCATCCCTCTTGGGCTCTCATCGGTTCGATTCAGTTCTAATCGGCTCCATTTCGCCCTGGTCAGTTCTATTCAGCTTGAATAGGCTCTATTCAACTCTATATGGCTCTATGAGTCTACTCAACTCTATTATCTCTTTTCAACTCCATTCTACACCATTCTACTCCATCCGACTGTATTCTTCTCTATTCTATTGTCTTGTACTCTACCCTTCTCTAGTCTATTCTAATCGATTCGATTGGATTGGACTTGAATGGATGGGATTCAATGCAATTCAACGGGATTCGACGCGATCCAGCATGATTCCGCGGGATTCGGCGCCATTCATCTTGATTTCTATCACGTTGGGTCTTTTGGGCTCTATTTTGCTCTAGTCGGCAATATTCAACTCTATTCTTCTAGACTCTGCACTACTCGACCCTATTCTAGTCTTTCAGTTCTCTTCTATCCTGTTCTGTTCTACTGCATTTTGGTCTATCCTACCCTACTCTAACTTAGCCTACTGCAATCTGTTCTATTCTATTCAACAGACTTGAACGGGATTCGACCTGATTCAGGTCCTATCGGCTCGAATCAGCTCCTTTTTGTGCGAATTCAACTCGATTCGGTTGGACTTGGCCCTTTTCCTCTCTATTCGGCTCTTTTCGGCAGGATTTGACTCGATTTGACTCTAGTCTACTCTTCTCTATTCTTTCTGGTCTATTCTAATCTATTCTTTTCTACCCTACCCTACCCTCATCTTACCTGCCCTACACTAAACTATTGGATTGGATTCGACACTTTTCAACGCGATTCGACATGATTCTTCTCGATTCACCTCGAATTTGGTGGATTCGGCTGCATTCAGCTCTCTTTGGCTCTATTCAACTCTATTGGACTCTATTCTACTGTACTCGTCTCTACTTCATTCTATTCGATTCTTTCTCTTGTGTTCTGTTCTGTTTTAGTCTAACCCCTCCTACTCTACCCTCCTCTACTCTAATCGATTCGATTCAATGCCTTTCAAGGCGATTCCATGGGATTAGGCTTGAATTGGCTTGATTTAGCTCGATTTGGCTTGAATCGGGTCAATTTGGCTCGATTCTGCTCGATTCAGCATCATTAGGCTCGACCCAAACTTATCCGGCCCTGTTCAGCTCTATTCAACTCTTTTCTACTTTATTCGTCTCTATTTGGCTCCATTCGACTCCATTCCACACCATTCTACTCTGTTCGACTCCATTCTACACTATTCTATTCTCTTCTCCCCCACCCTACTCTACTCTAATCTATTCGATTCATGGAGATTTGTCTCATTTCCTCTCCATTCGACTCGATTCAGCTCGAATTGGATCTATTCATCTCTATTCTGCACTACTCGACTCTGACTATTCTACTCCACTCTACTCCATTCTACTCTTTGTATTCTCTTCTCTTCTACTCTATGCTTCTCTAGTCTATTCCTCTGTGTCCTACCCTATTGAATCCCAGCCTAACCTACACTACTCTAAGCTGTTCTATTGAATTCGATTGCATTCGATTCGACCCGATTGGACACAATTGGACGGGATTCGGTGAGATTTCATGAGATTCAATGGGTTTTGGTGGGATTGGATGGACTTCGACGAGATTCGATGCAATAGGGTGTGATTAGGTGCGATTTGGCTCGATCTAGCTTGGCTCATTTTCTGTGTCTCTATTTGGCTCATTCCAGCTCCATTCAGCTCCATTCAGCTCGAATCTGGTCGATTTGACTTGATCGGGCTCGATTGGGCTCGATTGGGCTCGACTCAGCCCTATACGTCCCTATTCGGTGCTATTCCGCTCTATTCGACTCTTTTCTAGTCTATTCATCTCGGTTTGACTGCATTTGACTCCATTCCACACCATTCTACGCTCTTCTATTCGACAGAACCCTATCCCGCCCTAGTCTTTCCTCATCTAGTCTGTTCTTTTCGATTCTGTTGTATTGGATTCTCGTTTTCTCTTTTCTCTATTCCATCCTATGCTACTCTACCATACCCTACACGAAACTAAGCTATCCTGACTTATCCTCTTCTATTCTATTGGATTCTGTTTTCTCTGTTCTACCGTATGCTACCCTACCTTATGACACCCTACTGGACCATACCCTACTCCATAAAAAAAGGGGTACTCAAGAAGGGTACTAGTTTGGAAAAGGGACTACCTAAGGCAAGGGGACTAGTTCGGGCTACTAGTTAGGGCCACTGTACTAGTTAAGAGTACTAGTTAATGGACGGGTACTAGTTAAGGCTACTAGGAAGGCAAGGTACAAGTGAAGGCTACTACTTCAGGCAAGCATATTAGTTTAGGCTACTAGTTGATGCAAGGGTACAAGTTCATACTACTAATTAAGGCCCGGGTACTAGTTAAGGCAACTGGTCAAGGCAAGGGTAGTAGCTATGGGTAGCGATAAGGCCAGGGTACTAGTTAAGACTACTAGTTAATGCCAGGGTACTAGTTGAGGCAAGGGTCCTAGTGACGGCCAGGGTACTAGTTAAGGCTGGGCTACTAGTCCATGCAAGGCTACTACTTCAGGGTACTAGTTAAGGTTTGGCTACTAGTTAAGAGGACTAGTAAGGCAAGGGTAGACGTTAAGACTGTTCCTTAAGGCAAGGTGACTCGTTAGGGGTACTAGTTACCACAAGGCTTCTAGTTCAGAATACTAGTTAGGGCCACTGTACTAGTTCAGAGTACTAGTTAAGGCTACTAGGAAGGCAAGGAACGAGTTTAGGCCACTACTTCAGGCAAGAGTACTCGTGTTGTCGACTAGTCGATGCAAGGGTACATGTTCATACTACTGGCTAAGTCCAGGGTGCTAGTTAAGGCAACTGGTTAAGGCAAGGGTAGTAGTTATGGGTACCGATAAGGCCAGGCTACTAGTTAATGCAAGGGTACTAGTTAAGGGGACTTGTTGAGGCAAGGATAGCCATTAAGACTATTCCTTAAGGCAAGGCTCCTGGTTAAGGGTACTAGTTAGGACAAGGCTACCAGTTCAGGAGACTAGTTAGGGGCACTGTACTAGTTAAGAGTACTAGTAAAGGCACGGGTGCTAGTTAAGGCTGCTAGTTAAGGCAAGGTACAAATTCAGGCCACTGCTTAAGGCAAGAGTCCTAGTTAAGGCTACTAGTTGATGCAAGAATACAAGTGAATACTACTAGTTAAGGCCAGGGTACTACTTAAGGCAACTGGTTACGGCAAGGGTAGTAGTTCTGGGTACTGATACGGCCAGGGTACTAGTTCAGACTACTAGTGAATGCGAGGGTACTAGTTAAGGGTACTACTTAAGGCTGCCAGTGAAGGCCAGGGTCTGAGTTAAGGCTACTGGAGAAGGCCAGGGTACCAGTGAAGGCAAGGCTACTAGGTAAGGGTACTAGTTAAGAGAAGGCTACTAGTTCAGGATACGAGTTAGGGGCACTGTACTAGTTAAGAGTACTAGCTAAGGCACGAGTACTAGTTCAGCCCACTACTTAAGGCAAGAGTCCTAGTTAAGGCTACTCTTTGATGCAAGTTTACAAGTTGATATTTCTAGTTAAGGCCAGGGTCCTAGTTAAGGCAACTGGTTAAGGCAAGGGTACTAGTTAAGGCAAGGCTACTAGTTAGGGGTAGTAGGGAAGGCTTGGCCACTAGTTAAGGGTACTAGTAAGGCAAGGGCAGATGTTAAGACTATTACTTAAAGCAAGGCTACAAGTTCAGGGTACTAATTCAGACAAGGCTACTAGTTCAGGCTACTCGTTATGGCCGCTGTACTAGTTCAGAGTACTACTTAAGGCACAGGTACTAGTTAAGGATACTAGTTCAGGCAAGGTCCAAGTGAAGGCTACTACTTAAGGCAAGACGACTAGTTTAGGCTACCAGTGGATTCAAGGGTACAAGTGAATACTACGAGTTAAGACCAGGGTACCAGTTAAGGCAGCTGGTTAAGGCCAGGGTAGGACTTATGGGGACTGAGAAGGCCAGGTACTAGTTAAGACAACTAGTTCATGCGAGGGTACTAGTGAAGGGTACTAGTTGAGGCAAGGCTACTAGTGAAGGCCAGGGTACTAGTGAAGGCTACTGGTGAAGGCCAGGGTACTAGTTAAGGCAGGGCTACTAGTTCAGGGTACTGGTAAGGCAAGGGTAGACATTAAGACTATTACTTAAGGCAAGGCTACTAGTTAAGGGTACTAGTTCAGACAAGGCTACTAGTTCAGGATACTAGTTAAGGCAAGGGGACTAGTTCAGATTCAGAATTTAGGGTACTTGTCAGGGCAAGGGTACTCTTCAAGGCTAGTTGTCTAGCCTACTGATCTATACCACTAGTCTGACTAGTCCAGCTGTCTTGTCTAGGCTACTACTCTAGACTTCTCTTGTCTACTCTACTCTAGTCTACTTTCGTCTACCCTAGTCTACCCTAGCAAAAACCACCCTACCCTAACCTTTTTGAATCTATTCAATTGGATTCGATTCAAAGCATTTCAATGTGATTGGACGCGATGAGGCTTGAATCGGCTCATTCGGCACCATCAGCTCGATTCAGCTCGATTTGGCTTGAATCACTTCGATTCGGCTTGTTTCAACTCAATTCGACTTGGTTCAGCCTTATTCGGCTCGATTCGACTCTTTTCTACTCTAGTTTTCTCTATGCAACTCCATTCGACTCCATTCTACTCTATTCTGTTCTACCCTACCCTACCCTACTCTAATCTATTCTAATGGATTCGATGGGACGCTATTGGACGCGATTCATCACGTTTTGTTTCCATTGGGCTCGATTCGGCTAGAATTGGCTCTATTCAGCTCTATTCTGCACTATTTCACTCTATTCGACTCTACTCTTCTCTGCTCTACCGTACTGTGCTATCTTCTCTTCCTTCTATTATGTACTGTTCTATTCTATTCTGTTCTACCCTCCCAGCCGCTCCCCTCCCCTTCTCTAATCTTTGATTCTGTTCGAGTCATCGCATTTTCACGCCATTCGACCCGATTAGGCTTGAATCAGGTCAATTCGCTTCGAGTCGGTTCGATTGGGCTCCATTTGGCTCCATTCAGCTCCAATGGCATCGATTCTGCTGGATTCTGCTCGATTAGGCCCTCTTTGGCCCTATTCGGCCCAACTATGCTCTATTCGACTCTTTTCTACTCTATTCGTCTCGAGTCGGCTCCGTTCTAATCCATTCCACACCATTCTGCACTATTCTCCTCTATTCTCGTCTACCCTTCCCTACCCTAATCTATTCGAATGGATTCGATTTGACCCGATTCGAAGCGATTCAACGCGATTCATCTTGTTTTGTCTCCATTCGCCTCAATTCGGCTATGTTCTGCACTATCTGACTCTTTCCTACTCTATTCTATTCTGCTGGATTCTTTCTCTTCTGTTCTGTTCTCTCCTATTCTGTTGGACTCTGTTCTATCCTGCCCTACCCAACCCTACTGCACCGCACCCAAACCCACCCTACTTGAATCTATTTGATTCAATTCGATTCACTTCGACGCGATTGGACAGGATTTGACGGGATTCGACAAGGTCTGAAGGCATTTGACGGGATTCAAAGAGATTAGGCGAGATTCCATACGATTCGACGTGATTCAGCAGAATTCTAGGAGATTGGACGCAATTCGAAGTTATTGGACGTGATGGGGCGTGATTCGTCGTGATTCGACGACATTCGATGCAATCCGATGCGATACGAAGCGATTCGACCCGGTCCGACACAAAACGATGTGATTTGATGCGATTCGACGTGATTCGATGTGATTCGACGCTATTCAGTGCCAGTCGGCGTGATTCTGCTTGATTCAGCTCGATTAGGTGCGAATCGGCTCTATATGGCTCCTTTACGTCTCTATTCGGCTCCATTCAGCTCTGTTTTCTCTATTCGTCTCTATTTGGCCTATTCGTCTCTAATCGACTCTATTCGAGTCTATTCGACCCTACTCTTTTCTACTCTATTCTATTCCTTCTATTCTGTTCTAATCTCTTCTAGTCTACTCTACTCTACTCTATTCTATTCCACCCTCCTCTCCCCTTCTCTAATCTAGACGTTTGGATTGCATTGGATGCATTGAACGGGATTCGACGTGATTAAGCTTGAATCAGCTCGATTCTATTCCGTTTGGCTCTATTCGGTTCGTTTGGCTTGAATTGCTTCGATTCTGCTCAATTCCGCCTCTTTCGGCCCTATTCTGCTCTATTCGACTCTTCTCTACTCTTTTTGTCTCTATTTGACTCCATTCTACTCCATTCTATTTATTCCACACCATTCTACACTATTCTGCTCTACTCTAGCCTACACCACTCTAATTTACTCGAATCGATTAGACGTGATTCCTCTCATTTCGACTCCATTCGGCTCTATTCAGCTGTATTCGAGTCTACCCTATTATACACGAGCCTACTCTATCGTACTCTAGTCTACTCTTCTCTATTTTCTTTCTTCTTCCTATGCTGTTCTCTTCTTTTCTACTCTATTCTACCCTACCCTATGCTACCCAACTCTACTCTATTCTAATCCATTGGATTGGATTGGATTCAACCCATTTGGACACGATTCGGCTCAGTTTGGCTCTATTTAGCTCCGTTCGAATCTATTCTACTCTACTCTGTTTCCCTCTACGCTACTCTAGCCTACTATTTTCTGTATTCGTTCTGTATTGTTCTGTTCTCTTCTAGTCTCTTCTGTTTTATTCTATGCTACTCTACTCTATTCCACCCTGCCATACCCGAACCTCCCCTACTCTAATCTGTTCAATTCGATTCCATGAATTTGGACACGATTCAGGTCGAATTGGTTCGATTCATGTCCATTCGGCTCCATTTGGCTCGAAGAGTGTCGATTCAACTGGATTAGGCTCAATTCGGCTCCATTAGGCTCGATTTACTGGATTTGGCTCAATTCAGCTCAATTCAGCTCGATTCGGCCCTCTTCGGCCCTCTTCAGCACTATTCGGCTCTATTCGGCTCTTTTCGACTCCTTTCGACTCCATTCGATTGCGTTGCACAGCATTCTACTCCACTCAACACTATTTTACTCTACCCTACCCTAATTGACTGGAATTGGTTCGAGGGGATTCAACGCGATTTGCCTTGTTTCTTCTCCATTTGGCTCGCTTCGACTCTATTCGACTCTGTTCTACTCTACACTATTCTGCTCTGCTCTAACCTTTTGGACTCGATTCTCTTGTATTCTTTTTATTCTCTTTTACTGTGTTCAATTCTCTTCTACTCTATTTTAACCAACCCTACTCTAATCTATTCCACTGGATTCGATTCCACGCATTTCGATGCGATTCGGCTCCAATCGGCTCCGTTGCACTCCATTCATCCCTCTTGGGCTCTCATCGGTTCGATTCAGTTCTAATCGGCTCCATTTCGCCCTGGTCAGTTCTATTCAGCTTGAATAGGCTCTATTCAACTCTATATGGCTCTATGAGTCTACTCAACTCTATTATCTCTTTTCAACTCCATTCTACACCATTCTACTCCATCCGACTGTATTCTTCTCTATTCTATTGTCTTGTACTCTACCCTTGTCTAGTCTATTCTAATCGATTCGATTGGATTGGACTTGAATGGATGGGATTCAATGCAATTCAACGGGATTCGACGCGATCCAGCATGATTCCGCGGGATTCGGCGCCATTCATCTTGATTTCTATCACGTTGGGTCTTTTGGGCTCTATTTTGCTCTAGTCGGCAATATTCAACTCTATTCTTCTAGACTCTGCACTACTCGACCCTATTCTAGTCTTTCAGTTCTCTTCTATCCTGTTCTGTTCTACTGCATTTTGGTCTATCCTACCCTACTCTAACTTAGCCTACTGCAATCTGTTCTATTCTATTCAACAGACTTGAACGGGATTCGACCTGATTCAGGTCCTATCGGCTCGAATCAGCTCCTTTTTGTGCGAATTCAACTCGATTCGGTTGGACTTGGCCCTTTTCCTCTCTATTCGGCTCTTTTCGGCAGGATTTGACTCGATTTGACTCTAGTCTACTCTTCTCTATTCTTTCTGGTCTATTCTAATCTATTCTTTTCTACCCTACCCTACCCTCATCTTACCTGCCCTACACTAAACTATTGGATTGGATTCGACACTTTTCAACGCGATTCGACATGATTCTTCTCGATTCACCTCGAATTTGGTGGATTCGGCTGCATTCAGCTCTCTTTGGCTCTATTCAACTCTATTGGACTCTATTCTACTGTACTCGTCTCTACTTCATTCTATTCGATTCTTTCTCTTGTGTTCTGTTCTGTTTTAGTCTAACCCCTCCTACTCTACCCTCCTCTACTCTAATCGATTCGATTCAATGCCTTTCAAGGCGATTCCATGGGATTAGGCTTGAATTGGCTTGATTTAGCTCGATTTGGCTTGAATCGGGTCAATTTGGCTCGATTCTGCTCGATTCAGCATCATTAGGCTCGACCCAAACTTATCCGGCCCTGTTCAGCTCTATTCAACTCTTTTCTACTTTATTCGTCTCTATTTGGCTCCATTCGACTCCATTCCACACCATTCTACTCTGTTCGACTCCATTCTACACTATTCTATTCTCTTCTCCCCCACCCTACTCTACTCTAATCTATTCGATTCATGGAGATTTGTCTCATTTCCTCTCCATTCGACTCGATTCAGCTCGAATTGGATCTATTCATCTCTATTCTGCACTACTCGACTCTGACTATTCTACTCCACTCTACTCCATTCTACTCTTTGTATTCTCTTCTCTTCTACTCTATGCTTCTCTAGTCTATTCCTCTGTGCCCTACCCTATTGAATCCCAGCCTAACCTACACTACTCTAAGCTGTTCTATTGAATTCGATTGCATTCGATTCGACCCGATTGGACACAATTGGACGGGATTCGGTGAGATTTCATGAGATTCAATGGGTTTTGGTGGGATTGGATGGACTTCGACGAGATTCGATGCAATAGGGTGTGATTAGGTGCGATTTGGCTCGATCTAGCTTGGCTCATTTTCTGTGTCTCTATTTGGCTCATTCCAGCTCCATTCAGCTCCATTCAGCTCGAATCTGGTCGATTTGACTTGATCGGGCTCGATTGGGCTCGATTGGGCTCGACTCAGCCCTATACGTCCCTATTCGGTGCTATTCCGCTCTATTCGACTCTTTTCTAGTCTATTCATCTCGGTTTGACTGCATTTGACTCCATTCCACACCATTCTACGCTCTTCTATTCGACAGAACCCTATCCCGCCCTAGTCTTTCCTCATCTAGTCTCTTCTTTTCGATTCTGTTGTATTGGATTCTCGTTTTCTCTTTTCTCTATTCCATCCTATGCTACTCTACCATACCCTACACGAAACTAAGCTATCCTGACTTATCCTCTTCTATTCTATTGGATTCTGTTTTCTCTGTTCTACCGTATGCTACCCTACCTTATGACACCCTACTGGACCATACCCTACTCCATAAAAAAAGGGGTACTCAAGAAGGGTACTAGTTTGGAAAAGGGACTACCTAAGGCAAGGGGACTAGTTCGGGCTACTAGTTAGGGCCACTGTACTAGTTAAGAGTACTAGTTAATGGACGGGTACTAGTTAAGGCTACTAGGAAGGCAAGGTACAAGTGAAGGCTACTACTTCAGGCAAGCGTATTAGTTTAGGCTACTAGTTGATGCAAGGGTACAAGTTCATACTACTAATTAAGGCCCGGGTACTAGTTAAGGCAACTGGTCAAGGCAAGGGTAGTAGCTATGGGTAGCGATAAGGCCAGGGTACTAGTTAAGACTACTAGTTAATGCCAGGGTACTAGTTGAGGCAAGGGTCCTAGTGACGGCCAGGGTACTAGTTAAGGCTGGGCTACTAGTCCATGCAAGGCTACTACTTCAGGGTACTAGTTAAGGTTTGGCTACTAGTTAAGAGGACTAGTAAGGCAAGGGTAGACGTTAAGACTGTTCCTTAAGGCAAGGTGACTCGTTAGGGGTACTAGTTACCACAAGGCTTCTAGTTCAGAATACTAGTTAGGGCCACTGTACTAGTTCAGAGTACTAGTTAAGGCTACTAGGAAGGCAAGGAACGAGTTTAGGCCACTACTTCAGGCAAGAGTACTCGTGTTGTCGACTAGTCGATGCAAGGGTACATGTTCATACTACTGGCTAAGTCCAGGGTGCTAGTTAAGGCAACTGGTTAAGGCAAGGGTAGTAGTTATGGGTACCGATAAGGCCAGGCTACTAGTTAATGCAAGGGTACTAGTTAAGGGGACTTGTTGAGGCAAGGATAGCCATTAAGACTATTCCTTAAGGCAAGGCTCCTGGTTAAGGGTACTAGTTAGGACAAGGCTACCAGTTCAGGAGACTAGTTAGGGGCACTGTACTAGTTAAGAGTACTAGTAAAGGCACGGGTGCTAGTTAAGGCTGCTAGTTAAGGCAAGGTACAAATTCAGGCCACTGCTTAAGGCAAGAGTCCTAGTTAAGGCTACTAGTTGATGCAAGAATACAAGTGAATACTACTAGTTAAGGCCAGGGTCCTAGTTAAGGCAACTGGTTACGGCAAGGGTAGTAGTTCTGGGTACTGATACGGCCAGGGTACTAGTTCAGACTACTAGTGAATGCGAGGGTACTAGTTAAGGGTACTACTTAAGGCTGCCAGTGAAGGCCAGGGTCTGAGTTAAGGTTACTGGAGAAGGCCAGGGTACCAGTGAAGGCAAGGCTACTAGTTAAGGGTACTAGTTAAGAGAAGGCTACTAGTTCAGGATACGAGTTAGGGGCACTGTACTAGTTAAGAGTACTAGCTAAGGCACGAGTACTAGTTCAGCCCACTACTTAAGGCAAGAGTCCTAGTTAAGGCTACTCTTTGATGCAAGTTTACAAGTTGATATTTCTAGTTAAGGCCAGGGTCCTAGTTAAGGCAACTGGTTAAGGCAAGGGTACTAGTTAAGGCAAGGCTACTAGTTAGGGGTAGTAGGGAAGGCTTGGCCACTAGTTAAGGGTACTAGTAAGGCAAGGGCAGATGTTAAGACTATTACTTAAAGCAAGGCTACAAGTTCAGGGTACTAATTCAGACAAGGCTACTAGTTCAGGCTACTCGTTATGGCCGCTGTACTAGTTCAGAGTACTACTTAAGGCACAGGTACTAGTTAAGGATACTAGTTCAGGCAAGGTCCAAGTGAAGGCTACTACTTAAGGCAAGACGACTAGTTTAGGCTACCAGTGGATTCAAGGGTACAAGTGAATACTACGAGTTAAGACCAGGGTACCAGTTAAGGCAGCTGGTTAAGGCCAGGGTAGGACTTATGGGGACTGAGAAGGCCAGGTACTAGTTAAGACAACTAGTTCATGCGAGGGTACTAGTGAAGGGTACTAGTTGAGGCAAGGCTACTAGTGAAGGCCAGGGTACTAGTGAAGGCTACTGGTGAAGGCCAGGGTACTAGTTAAGGCAGGGCTACTAGTTCAGGGTACTGGTAAGGCAAGGGTAGACATTAAGACTATTACTTAAGGCAAGGCTACTAGTTAAGGGTACTAGTTCAGACAAGGCTACTAGTTCAGGATACTAGTTAAGGCAAGGGGACTAGTTCAGATTCAGAATTTAGGGTACTTGTCAGGGCAAGGGTACTCTTCAAGGCTAGTTGTCTAGCCTACTGATCTATACCACTAGTCTGACTAGTCCAGCTGTCTTGTCTAGGCTACTACTCTAGACTTCTCTTGTCTACTCTACTCTAGTCTACTTTCGTCTACCCTAGTCTACCCTATCAAAAACCACCCTACCCTAACCTTTTTGAATCTATTCAATTGGATTCGATTCAAAGCATTTCAATGTGATTGGACGCGATGAGGCTTGAATCGGCTCATTCGGCACCATCAGCTCGATTCAGCTCGATTTGGCTTGAATCACTTCGATTCGGCTTGTTTCAACTCAATTCGACTTGGTTGAGCCTTATTCGGCTCGATTCGACTCTTTTCTACTCTAGTTTTCTCTATGGAACTCCATTCGACTCCATTCTACTCTATTCTGTTCTACCCTACCCTACTCTAATCTATTCTAATGGATTCGATGGGACGCTATTCGACGCGATTCATCACGTTTTGTTTCCATTGGGCTCGATTCGGCTAGAATTGGCTCTATTCAGCTCTATTCTGCACTATTTCACTCTATTCGACTCTACTCTTCTCTGCTCTACCGTACTGTGCTATCTTCTCTTCCTTCTATTATGTACTGTTCTATTCTATTCTGTTCTACCCTCCCAGCCGCTCCCCTCCCCTTCTCTAATCTTTGATTCTGTTCGAGTCATCGCATTTTCACGCCATTCGACCCGATTAGGCTTGAATCAGGTCAATTCGCTTCGAGTCGGTTCGATTGGGCTCCATTTGGCTCCATTCAGCTCCAATGGCATCGATTCTGCTGGATTCTGCTCGATTAGGTCCTCTTTGGCCCTATTCGGCCCAACTATGCTCTATTCGACTCTTTTCTACTCTATTCGTCTCGAGTCGGCTCCGTTCTAATCCATTCCACACCATTCTGCACTATTCTCCTCTATTCTCGTCTACCCTTCCCTACCCTAATCTATTCGAATGGATTCGATTTGACCCGATTCGAAGCGATTCAACGCGATTCATCTTGTTTTGTCTCCATTCGCCTCAATTCGGCTATGTTCTGCACTATCTGACTCTTTCCTACTCTATTCTATTCTGCTGGATTCTTTCTCTTCTGTTCTGTTCTCTCCTATTCTGTTGGACTCTGTTCTATCCTGCCCTACCCAACCCTACTGCACCGCACCCAAACCCACCCTACTTGAATCTATTTGATTCAATTCGATTCACTTCGACGCGATTGGACAGGATTTGACGGGATTCGACAAGGTCCGAAGGCATTTGACGGGATTCAAAGAGATTAGGCGAGATTCCATACGATTCGACGTGATTCAGCAGAATTCTAGGAGATTGGACGCAATTCGAAGTTATTGGACGTGATGGGGCGTGATTCGTCGTGATTCGACGACATTCGATGCAATCCGATGCGATACGAAGCGATTCGACCCGGTCCGACACAAAACGATGTGATTTGATGCGATTCGACGTGATTCGATGTGATTCGACGCTATTCAGTGCCAGTCGGCGTGATTCTGCTTGATTCAGCTCGATTAGGTGCGAATCGGCTCTATATGGCTCCTTTACGTCTCGATTCGGCTCCATTCAGCTCTGTTTTCTCTATTCGTCTCTATTTGGCCTATTCGTCTCTAATCGACTCTATTCGAGTCTATTCGACCCTACTCTTTTCTACTCTATTCTATTCCTTCTATTCTGTTCTAATCTCTTCTAGTCTACTCTACTCTACTCTATTCTATTCCACCCTCCTCTCCCCTTCTCTAATCTAGACGTTTGGATTGCATTGGATGCATTGAACGGGATTCGACGTGATTAAGCTTGAATCAGCTCGATTCTATTCCGTTTGGCTCTATTCGGTTCGTTTGGCTTGAATTGCTTCGATTCTGCTCAATTCCGCCTCTTTCGGCCCTATTCTGCTCTATTCGACTCTTCTCTACTCTTTTTGTCTCTATTTGACTCCATTCTACTCCATTCTATTTATTCCACACCATTCTACACTATTCTGCTCTACTCTAGCCTACACCACTCTAATTTACTCGAATCGATTAGACGTGATTCCTCTCATTTCGACTCCATTCGGCTCTATTCAGCTGTATTCGAGTCTACCCTATTATACACGAGCCTACTCTATCGTACTCTAGTCTACTCTTCTCTATTTTCTTTCTTCTTCCTATGCTGTTCTCTTCTTTTCTACTCTATTCTACCCTACCCTATGCTACCCAACTCTACTCTATTCTAATCCATTGGATTGGATTGGATTCAACCCATTTGGACACGATTCGGCTCAGTTTGGCTCTATTTAGCTCCGTTCGAATCTATTCTACTCTACTCTGTTTCCCTCTACGCTACTCTAGCCTACTATTTTCTGTATTCGTTCTGTATTGTTCTGTTCTCTTCTAGTCTCTTCTGTTTTATTCTATGCTACTCTACTCTATTCCACCCTGCCATACCCGAACCTCCCCTACTCTAATCTGTTCAATTCGATTCCATGAATTTGGACACGATTCAGGTCGAATTGGTTCGATTCATGTCCATTCGGCTCCATTTGGCTCGAAGAGTGTCGATTCAACTGGATTAGGCTCAATTCGGCTCCATTAGGCTCGATTTACTGGATTTGGCTCAATTCAGCTCGATTCGGCCCTCTTCGGCCCTCTTCAGCACTATTCGGCTCTATTCGGCTCTTTTCGACTCCTTTCGACTCCATTCGATTGCGTTGCACAGCATTCTACTCCACTCAACACTATTTTACTCTACCCTACCCTAATTGACTGGAATTGGTTCGAGGGGATTCAACGCGATTTGCCTTGTTTCTTCTCCATTTGGCTCGCTTCGACTCTATTCGACTCTGTTCTACTCTACACTATTCTGCTCTGCTCTAACCTTTTGGACTCGATTCTCTTGTATTCCTTTTATTCTCTTTTACTGTGTTCAATTCTCTTCTACTCTATTTTAACCAACCCTACTCTAATCTATTCCACTGGATTCGATTCCACGCATTTCGATGCGATTCGGCTCCAATCGGCTCCGTTGCACTCCATTCATCCCTCTTGGGCTCTCATCGGTTCGATTCAGTTCTAATCGGCTCCATTTCGCCCTGGTCAGTTCTATTCAGCTTGAATAGGCTCTATTCAACTCTATATGGCTCTATGAGTCTACTCAACTCTATTATCTCTTTTCAACTCCATTCTACACCATTCTACTCCATCCGACTGTATTCTTCTCTATTCTATTGTCTTGTACTCTACCCTTGTCTAGTCTATTCTAATCGATTCGATTGGATTGGACTTGAATGGATGGGATTCAATGCAATTCAACGGGATTCGACGCGATCCAGCATGATTCCGCGGGATTCGGCGCCATTCATCTTGATTTCTATCACGTTGGGTCTTTTGGGCTCTATTTTGCTCTAGTCGGCAATATTCAACTCTATTCTTCTAGACTCTGCACTACTCGACCCTATTCTAGTCTTTCAGTTCTCTTCTATCCTGTTCTGTTCTACTGCATTTTGGTCTATCCTACCCTACTCTAACTTAGCCTACTGCAATCTGTTCTATTCTATTCAACAGACTTGAACGGGATTCGACCTGATTCAGGTCCTATCGGCTCGAATCAGCTCCTTTTTGTGCGAATTCAACTCGATTCGGTTGGACTTGGCCCTTTTCCTCTCTATTCGGCTCTTTTCGGCAGGATTTGACTCGATTTGACTCTAGTCTACTCTTCTCTATTCTTTCTGGTCTATTCTAATCTATTCTTTTCTACCCTACCCTACCCTCATCTTACCTGCCCTACACTAAACTATTGGATTGGATTCGACACTTTTCAACGCGATTCGACATGATTCTTCTCGATTCACCTCGAATTTGGTGGATTCGGCTGCATTCAGCTCTCTTTGGCTCTATTCAACTCTATTGGACTCTATTCTACTGTACTCGTCTCTACTTCATTCTATTCGATTCTTTCTCTTGTGTTCTGTTCTGTTTTAGTCTAACCCCTCCTACTCTACCCTCCTCTACTCTAATCGATTCGATTCAATGCCTTTCAAGGCGATTCCATGGGATTAGGCTTGAATTGGCTTGATTTAGCTCGATTTGGCTTGAATCGGGTCAATTTGGCTCGATTCTGCTCGATTCAGCATCATTAGGCTCGACCCAAACTTATCCGGCCCTGTTCAGCTCTATTCAACTCTTTTCTACTTTATTCGTCTCTATTTGGCTCCATTCGACTCCATTCCACACCATTCTACTCTGTTCGACTCCATTCTACACTATTCTATTCTCTTCTCCCCCACCCTACTCTACTCTAATCTATTCGATTCATGGAGATTTGTCTCATTTCCTCTCCATTCGACTCGATTCAGCTCGAATTGGATCTATTCATCTCTATTCTGCACTACTCGACTCTGACTATTCTACTCCACTCTACTCCATTCTACTCTTTGTATTCTCTTCTCTTCTACTCTATGCTTCTCTAGTCTATTCCTCTGTGCCCTACCCTATTGAATCCCAGCCTAACCTACACTACTCTAAGCTGTTCTATTGAATTCGATTGCATTCGATTCGACCCGATTGGACACAATTGGACGGGATTCGGTGAGATTTCATGAGATTCAATGGGTTTTGGTGGGATTGGATGGACTTCGACGAGATTCGATGCAATAGGGTGTGATTAGGTGCGATTTGGCTCGATCTAGCTTGGCTCATTTTCTGTGTCTCTATTTGGCTCATTCCAGCTCCATTCAGCTCCATTCAGCTCGAATCTGGTCGATTTGACTTGATCGGGCTCGATTGGGCTCGATTGGGCTCGACTCAGCCCTATACGTCCCTATTCGGTGCTATTCCGCTCTATTCGACTCTTTTCTAGTCTATTCATCTCGGTTTGACTGCATTTGACTCCATTCCACACCATTCTACGCTCTTCTATTCGACAGAACCCTATCCCGCCCTAGTCTTTCCTCATCTAGTCTGTTCTTTTCGATTCTGTTGTATTGGATTCTCGTTTTCTCTTTTCTCTATTCCATCCTATGCTACTCTACCATACCCTACACGAAACTAAGCTATCCTGACTTATCCTCTTCTATTCTATTGGATTCTGTTTTCTCTGTTCTACCGTATGCTACCCTACCTTATGACACCCTACTGGACCATACCCTACTCCATAAAAAAAGGGGTACTCAAGAAGGGTACTAGTTTGGAAAAGGGACTACCTAAGGCAAGGGGACTAGTTCGGGCTACTAGTTAGGGCCACTGTACTAGTTAAGAGTACTAGTTAATGGACGGGTACTAGTTAAGGCTACTAGGAAGGCAAGGTACAAGTGAAGGCTACTACTTCAGGCAAGCGTATTAGTTTAGGCTACTAGTTGATGCAAGGGTACAAGTTCATACTACTAATTAAGGCCCGGGTACTAGTTAAGGCAACTGGTCAAGGCAAGGGTAGTAGCTATGGGTAGCGATAAGGCCAGGGTACTAGTTAAGACTACTAGTTAATGCCAGGGTACTAGTTGAGGCAAGGGTCCTAGTGACGGCCAGGGTACTAGTTAAGGCTGGGCTACTAGTCCATGCAAGGCTACTACTTCAGGGTACTAGTTAAGGTTTGGCTACTAGTTAAGAGGACTAGTAAGGCAAGGGTAGACGTTAAGACTGTTCCTTAAGGCAAGGTGACTTGTTAGGGGTACTAGTTACCACAAGGCTTCTAGTTCAGAATACTAGTTAGGGCCACTGTACTAGTTCAGAGTACTAGTTAAGGCTACTAGGAAGGCAAGGAACGAGTTTAGGCCACTACTTCAGGCAAGAGTACTCGTGTTGTCGACTAGTCGATGCAAGGGTACATGTTCATACTACTGGCTAAGTCCAGGGTGCTAGTTAAGGCAACTGGTTAAGGCAAGGGTAGTAGTTATGGGTACCGATAAGGCCAGGCTACTAGTTAATGCAAGGGTACTAGTTAAGGGGACTTGTTGAGGCAAGGATAGCCATTAAGACTGTTCCTTAAGGCAAGGCTCCTGGTTAAGGGTACTAGTTAGGACAAGGCTACCAGTTCAGGAGACTAGTTAGGGGCACTGTACTAGTTAAGAGTACTAGTAAAGGCACGGGTGCTAGTTAAGGCTGCTAGTTAAGGCAAGGTACAAATTCAGGCCACTGCTTAAGGCAAGAGTCCTAGTTAAGGCTACTAGTTGATGCAAGAATACAAGTGAATACTACTAGTTAAGGCCAGGGTCCTAGTTAAGGCAACTGGTTACGGCAAGGGTAGTAGTTCTGGGTACTGATACGGCCAGGGTACTAGTTCAGACTACTAGTGAATGCGAGGGTACTAGTTAAGGGTACTACTTAAGGCTGCCAGTGAAGGCCAGGGTCTGAGTTAAGGCTACTGGAGAAGGCCAGGGTACCAGTGAAGGCAAGGCTACTAGTTAAGGGTACTAGTTAAGAGAAGGCTACTAGTTCAGGATACGAGTTAGGGGCACTGTACTAGTTAAGAGTACTAGCTAAGGCACGAGTACTAGTTCAGCCCACTACTTAAGGCAAGAGTCCTAGTTAAGGCTACTCTTTGATGCAAGTTTACAAGTTGATATTTCTAGTTAAGGCCAGGGTCCTAGTTAAGGCAACTGGTTAAGGCAAGGGTACTAGTTAAGGCAAGGCTACTAGTTAGGGGTAGTAGGGAAGGCTTGGCCACTAGTTAAGGGTACTAGTAAGGCAAGGGCAGATGTTAAGACTATTACTTAAAGCAAGGCTACAAGTTCAGGGTACTAATTCAGACAAGGCTACTAGTTCAGGCTACTCGTTATGGCCGCTGTACTAGTTCAGAGTACTACGTAAGGCACAGGTACTAGTTAAGGATACTAGTTCAGGCAAGGTCCAAGTGAAGGCTACTACTTAAGGCAAGACGACTAGTTTAGGCTACCAGTGGATTCAAGGGTACAAGTGAATACTACGAGTTAAGACCAGGGTACCAGTTAAGGCAGCTGGTTAAGGCCAGGGTAGGACTTATGGGGACTGAGAAGGCCAGGTACTAGTTAAGACAACTAGTTCATGCGAGGGTACTAGTGAAGGGTACTAGTTGAGGCAAGGCTACTAGTGAAGGCCAGGGTACTAGTGAAGGCTACTGGTGAAGGCCAGGGTACTAGTTAAGGCAGGGCTACTAGTTCAGGGTACTGGTAAGGCAAGGGTAGACATTAAGACTATTACTTAAGGCAAGGCTACTAGTTAAGGGTACTAGTTCAGACAAGGCTACTAGTTCAGGATACTAGTTAAGGCAAGGGGACTAGTTCAGATTCAGAATTTAGGGTACTTGTCAGGCCAAGGGTACTCTTCAAGGCTAGTTGTCTAGCCTACTGATCTATACCACTAGTCTGACTAGTCCAGCTGTCTTGTCTAGGCTACTACTCTAGACTTCTCTTGTCTACTCTACTCTAGTCTACTTTCGTCTACCCTAGTCTACCCTATCAAAAACCACCCTACCCTAACCTTTTTGAATCTATTCAATTGGATTCGATTCAAAGCATTTCAATGTGATTGGACGCGATGAGGCTTGAATCGGCTCATTCGGCACCATCAGCTCGATTCAGCTCGATTTGGCTTGAATCACTTCGATTCGGCTTGTTTCAACTCAATTCGACTTGGTTGAGCCTTATTCGGCTCGATTTGACTCTTTTCTACTCTAGTTTTCTCTATGCAACTCCATTCGACTCCATTCTACTCTATTCTGTTCTACCCTACCCTACCCTACTCTAATCTATTCTAATGGATTCGATGGGACGCTATTCGACGCGATTCATCACGTTTTGTTTCCATTGGGCTCGATTCGGCTAGAATTGGCTCTATTCAGCTCTATTCTGCACTATTTCACTCTATTCGACTCTACTCTTCTCTGCTCTACCGTACTGTGCTATCTTCTCTTCCTTCTATTATGTACTGTTCTATTCTATTCTGTTCTACCCTCCCAGCCGCTCCCCTCCCCTTCTCTAATCTTTGATTCTGTTCGAGTCATCGCATTTTCACGCCATTCGACCCGATTAGGCTTGAATCAGATCAATTCCCTTCGAGTCGGTTCGATTGGGCTCCATTCAGCTCCAATGGCATCGATTCTGCTGGATTCTGCTCGATTAGGCCCTCTTTGGCCCTATTCGGCCCAACTATGCTCTATTCGACTCTTTTCTACTCTATTCGTCTCGAGTCGGCTCCGTTCTAATCCATTCCACACCATTCTGCACTATTCTCCTCTATTCTCGTCTACCCTTCCCTACCCTAATCTATTCGAATGGATTCGATTTGACCCGATTCGAAGCGATTCAACGCGATTCATCTTGTTTTGTCTCCATTCGCCTCAATTCGGCTATGTTCTGCACTATCTGACTCTTTCCTACTCTATTCTATTCTGCTGGATTCTTTCTCTTCTGTTCTGTTCTCTCCTATTCTGTTGGACTCTGTTCTATCCTGCCCTACCCAACCCTACTGCACCGCACCCAAACCCACCCTACTTGAATCTATTTGATTCAATTCGATTCACTTCGACGCGATTGGACAGGATTTGACGGGATTCGACAAGGTCCGAAGGCATTTGACGGGATTCAAAGAGATTAGGCGAGATTCCATACGATTCGACGTGATTCAGCAGAATTCTAGGAGATTGGACGCAATTCGAAGTTATTGGACGTGATGGGGCGTGATTCGTCGTGATTCGACGACATTCGATGCAATCCGATGCGATACGAAGCGATTCGACCCGGTCCGACACAAAACGATGTGATTTGATGCGATTCGACGTGATTCGATGTGATTCGACGCTATTCAGTGCCAGTCGGCGTGATTCTGCTTGATTCAGCTCGATTAGGTGCGAATCGGCTCTATATGGCTCCTTTACGTCTCGATTCGGCTCCATTCAGCTCTGTTTTCTCTATTCGTCTCTATTTGGCCTATTCGTCTCTAATCGACTCTATTCGAGTCTATTCGACCCTACTCTTTTCTACTCTATTCTATTCCTTCTATTCTGTTCTAATCTCTTCTAGTCTACTCTACTCTATTCTATTCCACCCTCCTCTCCCCTTCTCTAATCTAGACGTTTGGATTGCATTGGATGCATTGAACGGGATTCGACGTGATTAAGCTTGAATCAGCTCGATTCTATTCCGTTTGGCTCTATTCGGTTCGTTTGGCTTGAATTGCTTCGATTCTGCTCAATTCCGCCTCTTTCGGCCCTATTCTGCTCTATTCGACTCTTCTCTACTCTTTTTGTCTCTATTTGACTCCATTCTACTCCATTCTATTTATTCCACACCATTCTACACTATTCTGCTCTACTCTAGCCTACACCACTCTAATTTACTCGAATCGATTAGACGTGATTCCTCTCATTTCGACTCCATTCGGCTCTATTCAGCTGTATTCGAGTCTACCCTATTATACACGAGCCTACTCTATCGTACTCTAGTCTACTCTTCTCTATTTTCTTTCTTCTTCCTATGCTGTTCTCTTCTTTTCTACTCTATTCTACCCTACCCTATGCTACCCAACTCTACTCTATTCTAATCCATTGGATTGGATTGGATTCAACCCATTTGGACACGATTCGGCTCAGTTTGGCTCTATTTAGCTCCGTTCGAATCTATTCTACTCTACTCTGTTTCCCTCTACGCTACTCTAGCCTACTATTTTCTGTATTCGTTCTGTATTGTTCTGTTCTCTTCTAGTCTCTTCTGTTTTATTCTATGCTACTCTACTCTATTCCACCCTGCCATACCCGAACCTCCCCTACTCTAATCTGTTCAATTCGATTCCATGAATTTGGACACGATTCAGGTCGAATTGGTTCGATTCATGTCCATTCGGCTCCATTTGGCTCGAAGAGTGTCGATTCAACTGGATTAGGCTCAATTCGGCTCCATTAGGCTCGATTTACTGGATTTGGCTCAATTCAGCTCAATTCAGCTCGATTCGGCCCTCTTCGGCCCTCTTCAGCACTATTCGGCTCTATTCGGCTCTTTTCTACTCCTTTCGACTCCATTCGATTGCGTTGCACAGCATTCTACTCCACTCAACACTATTTTACTCTACCCTACCCTAATTGACTGGAATTGGTTCGAGGGGATTCAACGCGATTTGCCTTGTTTCTTCTCCATTTGGCTCGCTTCGACTCTATTCGACTCTGTTCTACTCTACACTATTCTGCTCTGCTCTAACCTTTTGGACTCGATTCTCTTGTATTCTTTTTATTCTCTTTTACTGTGTTCAATTCTCTTCTACTCTATTTTAACCAACCCTACTCTAATCTATTCCACTGGATTCGATTCCACGCATTTCGATGCGATTCGGCTCCAATCGGCTCCGTTGCACTCCATTCATCCCTCTTGGGCTCTCATCGGTTCGATTCAGTTCTAATCGGCTCCATTTCGCCCTGGTCAGTTCTATTCAGCTTGAATAGGCTCTATTCAACTCTATATGGCTCTATGAGTCTACTCAACTCTATTATCTCTTTTCAACTCCATTCTACACCATTCTACTCCATCCGACTGTATTCTTCTCTATTCTATTGTCTTGTACTCTACCCTTCTCTAGTCTATTCTAATCGATTCGATTGGATTGGACTTGAATGGATGGGATTCAATGCAATTCAACGGGATTCGACGCGATCCAGCATGATTCCGCGGGATTCGGCGCCATTCATCTTGATTTCTATCACGTTGGGTCTTTTGGGCTCTATTTTGCTCTAGTCGGCAATATTCAACTCTATTCTTCTAGACTCTGCACTACTCGACCCTATTCTAGTCTTTCAGTTCTCTTCTATCCTGTTCTGTTCTACTGCATTTTGGTCTATCCTACCCTACTCTAACTTAGCCTACTGCAATCTGTTCTATTCTATTCAACAGACTTGAACGGGATTCGACCTGATTCAGGTCCTATCGGCTCGAATCAGCTCCTTTTTGTGCGAATTCAACTCGATTCGGTTGGACTTGGCCCTTTTCCTCTCTATTCGGCTCTTTTCGGCAGGATTTGACTCGATTTGACTCTAGTCTACTCTTCTCTATTCTTTCTGGTCTATTCTAATCTATTCTTTTCTACCCTACCCTACCCTCATCTTACCTGCCCTACACTAAACTATTGGATTGGATTCGACACTTTTCAACGCGATTCGACATGATTCTTCTCGATTCACCTCGAATTTGGTGGATTCGGCTGCATTCAGCTCTCTTTGGCTCTATTCAACTCTATTGGACTCTATTCTACTGTACTCGTCTCTACTTCATTCTATTCGATTCTTTCTCTTGTGTTCTGTTCTGTTTTAGTCTAACCCCTCCTACTCTACCCTCCTCTACTCTAATCGATTCGATTCAATGCCTTTCAAGGCGATTCCATGGGATTAGGCTTGAATTGGCTTGATTTAGCTCGATTTGGCTCGAATCGGGTCAATTTGGCTCGATTCTGCTCGATTCAGCATCATTAGGCTCGACCCAAACTTATCCGGCCCTGTTCAGCTCTATTCAACTCTTTTCTACTTTATTCGTCTCTATTTGGCTCCATTCGACTCCATTCCACACCATTCTACTCTGTTCGACTCCATTCTACACTATTCTATTCTCTTCTCCCCCACCCTACTCTACTCTAATCTATTCGATTCATGGAGATTTGTCTCATTTCCTCTCCATTCGACTCGATTCAGCTCGAATTGGATCTATTCATCTCTATTCTGCACTACTCGACTCTGACTATTCTACTCCACTCTACTCCATTCTACTCTTTGTATTCTCTTCTCTTCTACTCTATGCTTCTCTAGTCTATTCCTCTGTGCCCTACCCTATTGAATCCCAGCCTAACCTACACTACTCTAAGCTGTTCTATTGAATTCGATTGCATTCGATTCGACCCGATTGGACACAATTGGACGGGATTCGGTGAGATTTCATGAGATTCAATGGGTTTTGGTGGGATTGGATGGACTTCAACGAGATTCGATGCAATAGGGTGTGATTAGGTGCGATTTGGCTCGATCTAGCTTGGCTCATTTTCTGTGTCTCTATTTGGCTCATTCCAGCTCCATTCAGCTCCATTCAGCTCGAATCTGGTCGATTTGACTTGATCGGGCTCGATTGGGCTCGATTGGGCTCGACTCAGCCCTATACGTCCCTATTCGGTGCTATTCCGCTCTATTCGACTCTTTTCTAGTCTATTCATCTCGGTTTGACTGCATTTGACTCCATTCCACACCATTCTACGCTCTTCTATTCGACAGAACCCTATCCCGCCCTAGTCTTTCCTCATCTAGTCTGTTCTTTTCGATTCTGTTGTATTGGATTCTCGTTTTCTCTTTTCTCTATTCCATCCTATGCTACTCTACCATACCCTACACGAAACTAAGCTATCCTGACTTATCCTCTTCTATTCTATTGGATTCTGTTTTCTCTGTTCTACCGTATGCTACCCTACCTTATGACACCCTACTGGACCATACCCTACTCCATAAAAAAAGGGGTACTCAAGAAGGGTACTAGTTTGGAAAAGGGACTACCTAAGGCAAGGGGACTAGTTCGGGCTACTAGTTAGGGCCACTGTACTAGTTAAGAGTACTAGTTAATGGACGGGTACTAGTTAAGGCTACTAGGAAGGCAAGGTACAAGTGAAGGCTACTACTTCAGGCAAGCGTATTAGTTTAGGCTACTAGTTGATGCAAGGGTACAAGTTCATACTACTAATTAAGGCCCGGGTACTAGTTAAGGCAACTGGTCAAGGCAAGGGTAGTAGCTATGGGTAGCGATAAGGCCAGGGTACTAGTTAAGACTACTAGTTAATGCCAGGGTACTAGTTGAGGCAAGGGTCCTAGTGACGGCCAGGGTACTAGTTAAGGCTGGGCTACTAGTCCATGCAAGGCTACTACTTCAGGGTACTAGTTAAGGTTTGGCTACTAGTTAAGAGGACTAGTAAGGCAAGGGTAGACGTTAAGACTGTTCCTTAAGGCAAGGTGACTCGTTAGGGGTACTAGTTACCACAAGGCTTCTAGTTCAGAATACTAGTTAGGGCCACTGTACTAGTTCAGAGTACTAGTTAAGGCTACTAGGAAGGCAAGGAACGAGTTTAGGCCACTACTTCAGGCAAGAGTACTCGTGTTGTCGACTAGTCGATGCAAGGGTACATGTTCATACTACTGGCTAAGTCCAGGGTGCTAGTTAAGGCAACTGGTTAAGGCAAGGGTAGTAGTTATGGGTACCGATAAGGCCAGGCTACTAGTTAATGCAAGGGTACTAGTTAAGGGGACTTGTTGAGGCAAGGATAGCCATTAAGACTGTTCCTTAAGGCAAGGCTCCTGGTTAAGGGTACTAGTTAGGACAAGGCTACCAGTTCAGGAGACTAGTTAGGGGCACTGTACTAGTTAAGAGTACTAGTAAAGGCACGGGTGCTAGTTAAGGTTGCTAGTTAAGGCAAGGTACAAATTCAGGCCACTGCTTAAGGCAAGAGTCCTAGTTAAGGCTACTAGTTGATGCAAGAATACAAGTGAATACTACTAGTTAAGGCCAGGGTACTAGTTAAGGCAACTGGTTACGGCAAGGGTAGTAGTTCTGGGTACTGATACGGCCAGGGTACTAGTTCAGACTACTAGTGAATGCGAGGGTACTAGTTAAGGGTACTACTTATGGCTGCCAGTGAAGGCCAGGGTCTGAGTTAAGGCTACTGGAGAAGGCCAGGGTACCAGTGAAGGCAAGGCTACTAGTTAAGGGTACTAGTTAAGAGAAGGCTACTAGTTCAGGATACGAGTTAGGGGCACTGTACTAGTTAAGAGTACTAGCTAAGGCACGAGTACTAGTTCAGCCCACTACTTAAGGCAAGAGTCCTAGTTAAGGCTACTCTTTGATGCAAGTTTACAAGTTGATATTTCTAGTTAAGGCCAGGGTCCTAGTTAAGGCAACTGGTTAAGGCAAGGGTACTAGTTAAGGCAAGGCTACTAGTTAGGGGTAGTAGGGAAGGCTTGGCCACTAGTTAAGGGTACTAGTAAGGCAAGGGCAGATGTTAAGACTATTACTTAAAGCAAGGCTACAAGTTCAGGGTACTAATTCAGACAAGGCTACTAGTTCAGGCTACTCGTTATGGCCGCTGTACTAGTTCAGAGTACTACGTAAGGCACAGGTACTAGTTAAGGATACTAGTTCAGGCAAGGTCCAAGTGAAGGCTACTACTTAAGGCAAGACGACTAGTTTAGGCTACCAGTGGATTCAAGGGTACAAGTGAATACTACGAGTTAAGACCAGGGTACCAGTTAAGGCAGCTGGTTAAGGCCAGGGTAGGACTTATGGGGACTGAGAAGGCCAGGTACTAGTTAAGACAACTAGTTCATGCGAGGGTACTAGTGAAGGGTACTAGTTGAGGCAAGGCTACTAGTGAAGGCCAGGGTACTAGTGAAGGCTACTGGTGAAGGCCAGGGTACTAGTTAAGGCAGGGCTACTAGTTCAGGGTACTGGTAAGGCAAGGGTAGACATTAAGACTATTACTTAAGGCAAGGCTACTAGTTAAGGGTACTAGTTCAGACAAGGCTACTAGTTCAGGATACTAGTTAAGGCAAGGGGACTAGTTCAGATTCAGAATTTAGGGTACTTGTCAGGGCAAGGGTACTCTTCAAGGCTAGTTGTTTAGCCTACTGATCTATACCACTAGTCTGACTAGTCCAGCTGTCTTGTCTAGGCTACTACTCTAGACTTCTCTTGTCTACTCTACTCTAGTCTACTTTCGTCTACCCTAGTCTACCCTAGCAAAAACCACCCTACCCTAACCTTTTTGAATCTGTTCAATTGGATTCGATTCAAAGCATTTCAATGTGATTGGACGCGATGAGGCTTGAATCGGCTCATTCGGCACCATCAGCTCGATTCAGCTCGATTTGGCTTGAATCACTTCGATTCGGCTTGTTTCAACTCAATTCGACTTGGTTCAGCCTTATTCGGCTCGATTCGACTCTTTTCTACTCTAGTTTTCTCTATGGAACTCCATTCGACTCCATTCTACTCTATTCTGTTCTACCCTACCCTACTCTAATCTATTCTAATGGATTCGATGGGACGCTATTCGACGCGATTCATCACGTTTTGTTTCCATTGGGCTCGATTCGGCTAGAATTGGCTCTATTCAGCTCTATTCTGCACTATTTCACTCTATTCGACTCTACTCTTCTCTGCTCTACCGTACTGTGCTATCTTCTCTTCCTTCTATTATGTACTGTTCTATTCTATTCTGTTCTACCCTCCCAGCCGCTCCCCTCCCCTTCTCTAATCTTTGATTCCGTTCGAGTCATCGCATTTTCACGCCATTCGACCCGATTAGGCTTGAATCAGGTCAATTCGCTTCGAGTCGGTTCGATTGGGCTCCATTTGGCTCCATTCAGCTCCAATGGCATCGATTCTGCTGGATTCTGCTCGATTAGGCCCTCTTTGGCCCTATTCGGCCCAACTATGCTCTATTCGACTCTTTTCTACTCTATTCGTCTCGAGTCGGCTCCGTTCTAATCCATTCCACACCATTCTGCACTATTCTCCTCTATTCTCGTCTACCCTTCCCTACCCTAATCTATTCGAATGGATTCGATTTGACCCGATTCGAAGCGATTCAACGCGATTCATCTTGTTTTGTCTCCATTCGCCTCAATTCGGCTATGTTCTGCACTATCTGACTCTTTCCTACTCTATTCTATTCTGCTGGATTCTTTCTCTTCTGTTCTGTTCTCTCCTATTCTGTTGGACTCTGTTCTATCCTGCCCTACCCAACCCTACTGCACCGCACCCAAACCCACCCTACTTGAATCTATTTGATTCAATTCGATTCACTTCGACGCGATTGGACAGGATTTGACGGGATTCGACAAGGTCCGAAGGCATTTGACGGGATTCAAAGAGATTAGGCGAGATTCCATACGATTCGACGTGATTCAGCAGAATTCTAGGAGATTGGACGCAATTCGAAGTTATTGGACGTGATGGGGCGTGATTCGTCGTGATTCGACGACATTCGATGCAATCCGATGCGATACGAAGCGATTCGACCCGGTCCGACACAAAACGATGTGATTTGATGCGATTCGACGTGATTCGATGTGATTCGACGCTATTCAGTGCCAGTCGGCGTGATTCTGCTTGATTCAGCTCGATTAGGTGCGAATCGGCTCTATATGGCTCCTTTACGTCTCGATTCGGCTCCATTCAGCTCTGTTTTCTCTATTCGTCTCTATTTGGCCTATTCGTCTCTAATCGACTCTATTCGAGTCTATTCGACCCTACTCTTTTCTACTCTATTCTATTCCTTCTATTCTGTTCTAATCTCTTCTAGTCTACTCTACTCTATTCTATTCCACCCTCCTCTCCCCTTCTCTAATCTAGACGTTTGGATTGCATTGGATGCATTGAACGGGATTCGACGTGATTAAGCTTGAATCAGCTCGATTCTATTCCGTTTGGCTCTATTCGGTTCGTTTGGCTTGAATTGCTTCGATTCTGCTCAATTCCGCCTCTTTCGGCCCTATTCTGCTCTATTCGACTCTTCTCTACTCTTTTTGTCTCTATTTGACTCCATTCTACTCCATTCTATTTATTCCACACCATTCTACACTATTCTGCTCTACTCTAGCCTACACCACTCTAATTTACTCGAATCGATTAGACGTGATTCCTCTCATTTCGACTCCATTCGGCTCTATTCAGCTGTATTCGAGTCTACCCTATTATACACGAGCCTACTCTATCGTACTCTAGTCTACTCTTCTCTATTTTCTTTCTTCTTCCTATGCTGTTCTCTTCTTTTCTACTCTATTCTACCCTACCCTATGCTACCCAACTCTACTCTATTCTAATCCATTGGATTGGATTGGATTCAACCCATTTGGACACGATTCGGCTCAGTTTGGCTCTATTTAGCTCCGTTCGAATCTATTCTACTCTACTCTGTTTCCCTCTACGCTACTCTAGCCTACTATTTTCTGTATTCGTTCTGTATTGTTCTGTTCTCTTCTAGTCTCTTCTGTTTTATTCTATGCTACTCTACTCTATTCCACCCTGCCATACCCGAACCTCCCCTACTCTAATCTGTTCAATTCGATTCCATGAATTTGGACACGATTCAGGTCGAATTGGTTCGATTCATGTCCATTCGGCTCCATTTGGCTCGAAGAGTGTCGATTCAACTGGATTAGGCTCAATTCGGCTCCATTAGGCTCGATTTACTGGATTTGGCTCAATTCAGCTCAATTCAGCTCGATTCGGCCCTCTTCGGCCCTCTTCAGCACTATTCGGCTCTATTCGGCTCTTTTCGACTCCTTTCGACTCCATTCGATTGCGTTGCACAGCATTCTACTCCACTCAACACTATTTTACTCTACCCTACCCTAATTGACTGGAATTGGTTCGAGGGGATTCAACGCGATTTGCCTTGTTTCTTCTCCATTTGGCTCGCTTCGACTCTATTCGACTCTGTTCTACTCTACACTATTCTGCTCTGCTCTAACCTTTTGGACTCGATTCTCTTGTATTCTTTTTATTCTCTTTTACTGTGTTCAATTCTCTTCTACTCTATTTTAACCAACCCTACTCTAATCTATTCCACTGGATTCGATTCCACGCATTTCGATGCGATTCGGCTCCAATCGGCTCCGTTGCACTCCATTCATCCCTCTTGGGCTCTCATCGGTTCGATTCAGTTCTAATCGGCTCCATTTCGCCCTGGTCAGTTCTATTCAGCTTGAATAGGCTCTATTCAACTCTATATGGCTCTGTGAGTCTACTCAACTCTATTATCTCTTTTCAACTCCATTCTACACCATTCTACTCCATCCGACTGTATTCTTCTCTATTCTATTGTCTTGTACTCTACCCTTCTCTAGTCTATTCTAATCGATTCGATTGGATTGGACTTGAATGGATGGGATTCAATGCAATTCAACGGGATTCGACGCGATCCAGCATGATTCCGCGGGATTCGGCGCCATTCATCTTGATTTCTATCACGTTGGGTCTTTTGGGCTCTATTTTGCTCTAGTCGGCAATATTCAACTCTATTCTTCTAGACTCTGCACTACTCGACCCTATTCTAGTCTTTCAGTTCTCTTCTATCCTGTTCTGTTCTACTGCATTTTGGTCTATCCTACCCTACTCTAACTTAGCCTACTGCAATCTGTTCTATTCTATTCAACAGACTTGAACGGGATTCGACCTGATTCAGGTCCTATCGGCTCGAATCAGCTCCTTTTTGTGCGAATTCAACTCGATTCGGTTGGACTTGGCCCTTTTCCTCTCTATTCGGCTCTTTTCGGCAGGATTTGACTCGATTTGACTCTAGTCTACTCTTCTCTATTCTTTCTGGTCTATTCTAATCTATTCTTTTCTACCCTACCCTACCCTCATCTTACCTGCCCTACACTAAACTATTGGATTGGATTCGACACTTTTCAACGCGATTCGACATGATTCTTCTCGATTCACCTCGAATTTGGTGGATTCGGCTGCATTCAGCTCTCTTTGGCTCTATTCAACTCTATTGGACTCTATTCTACTGTACTCGTCTCTACTTCATTCTATTCGATTCTTTCTCTTGTGTTCTGTTCTGTTTTAGTCTAACCCCTCCTACTCTACCCTCCTCTACTCTAATCGATTCGATTCAATGCCTTTCAAGGCGATTCCATGGGATTAGGCTTGAATTGGCTTGATTTAGCTCGATTTGGCTCGAATCGGGTCAATTTGGCTCGATTCTGCTCGATTCAGCATCATTAGGCTCGACCCAAACTTATCCGGCCCTGTTCAGCTCTATTCAACTCTTTTCTACTTTATTCGTCTCTATTTGGCTCCATTCGACTCCATTCCACACCATTCTACTCTGTTCGACTCCATTCTACACTATTCTATTCTCTTCTCCCCCACCCTACTCTACTCTAATCTATTCGATTCATGGAGATTTGTCTCATTTCCTCTCCATTCGACTCGATTCAGCTCGAATTGGATCTATTCATCTCTATTCTGCACTACTCGACTCTGACTATTCTACTCCACTCTACTCCATTCTACTCTTTGTATTCTCTTCTCTTCTACTCTATGCTTCTCTAGTCTATTCCTCTGTGCCCTACCCTATTGAATCCCAGCCTAACCTACACTACTCTAAGCTGTTCTATTGAATTCGATTGCATTCGATTCGACCCGATTGGACACAATTGGACGGGATTCGGTGAGATTTCATGAGATTCAATGGGTTTTGGTGGGATTGGATGGACTTCGACGAGATTCGATGCAATAGGGTGTGATTAGGTGCGATTTGGCTCGATCTAGCTTGGCTCATTTTCTGTGTCTCTATTTGGCTCATTCCAGCTCCATTCAGCTCCATTCAGCTCGAATCTGGTCGATTTGACTTGATCGGGCTCGATTGGGCTCGATTGGGCTCGACTCAGCCCTATACGTCCCTATTCGGTGCTATTCCGCTCTATTCGACTCTTTTCTAGTCTATTCATCTCGGTTTGACTGCATTTGACTCCATTCCACACCATTCTACGCTCTTCTATTCGACAGAACCCTATCCCGCCCTAGTCTTTCCTCATCTAGTCTGTTCTTTTCGATTCTGTTGTATTGGATTCTCGTTTTCTCTTTTCTCTATTCCATCCTATGCTACTCTACCATACCCTACACGAAACTAAGCTATCCTGACTTATCCTCTTCTATTCTATTGGATTCTGTTTTCTCTGTTCTACCGTATGCTACCCTACCTTATGACACCCTACTGGACCATACCCTACTCCATAAAAAAAGGGGTACTCAAGAAGGGTACTAGTTTGGAAAAGGGACTACCTAAGGCAAGGGGACTAGTTCGGGCTACTAGTTAGGGCCACTGTACTAGTTAAGAGTACTAGTTAATGGACGGGTACTAGTTAAGGCTACTAGGAAGGCAAGGTACAAGTGAAGGCTACTACTTCAGGCAAGCGTATTAGTTTAGGCTACTAGTTGATGCAAGGGTACAAGTTCATACTACTAATTAAGGCCCGGGTACTAGTTAAGGCAACTGGTCAAGGCAAGGGTAGTAGCTATGGGTAGCGATAAGGCCAGGGTACTAGTTAAGACTACTAGTTAATGCCAGGGTACTAGTTGAGGCAAGGGTCCTAGTGACGGCCAGGGTACTAGTTAAGGCTGGGCTACTAGTCCATGCAAGGCTACTACTTCAGGGTACTAGTTAAGGTTTGGCTACTAGTTAAGAGGACTAGTAAGGCAAGGGTAGACGTTAAGACTGTTCCTTAAGGCAAGGTGACTCGTTAGGGGTACTAGTTACCACAAGGCTTCTAGTTCAGAATACTAGTTAGGGCCACTGTACTAGTTCAGAGTACTAGTTAAGGCTACTAGGAAGGCAAGGAACGAGTTTAGGCCACTACTTCAGGCAAGAGTACTCGTGTTGTCGACTAGTCGATGCAAGGGTACATGTTCATACTACTGGCTAAGTCCAGGGTGCTAGTTAAGGCAACTGGTTAAGGCAAGGGTAGTAGTTATGGGTACCGATAAGGCCAGGCTACTAGTTAATGCAAGGGTACTAGTTAAGGGGACTTGTTGAGGCAAGGATAGCCATTAAGACTGTTCCTTAAGGCAAGGCTCCTGGTTAAGGGTACTAGTTAGGACAAGGCTACCAGTTCAGGAGACTAGTTAGGGGCACTGTACTAGTTAAGAGTACTAGTAAAGGCACGGGTGCTAGTTAAGGCTGCTAGTTAAGGCAAGGTACAAATTCAGGCCACTGCTTAAGGCAAGAGTCCTAGTTAAGGCTACTAGTTGATGCAAGAATACAAGTGAATACTACTAGTTAAGGCCAGGGTCCTAGTTAAGGCAACTGGTTACGGCAAGGGTAGTAGTTCTGGGTACTGATACGGCCAGGGTACTAGTTCAGACTACTAGTGAATGCGAGGGTACTAGTTAAGGGTACTACTTAAGGCTGCCAGTGAAGGCCAGGGTCTGAGTTAAGGCTACTGGAGAAGGCCAGGGTACCAGTGAAGGCAAGGCTACTAGTTAAGGGTACTAGTTAAGAGAAGGCTACTAGTTCAGGATACAAGTTAGGGGCACTGTACTAGTTAAGAGTACTAGCTAAGGCACGAGTACTAGTTCAGCCCACTACTTAAGGCAAGAGTCCTAGTTAAGGCTACTCTTTGATGCAAGTTTACAAGTTGATATTTCTAGTTAAGGCCAGGGTCCTAGTTAAGGCAACTGGTTAAGGCAAGGGTACTAGTTAAGGCAAGGCTACTAGTTAGGGGTAGTAGGGAAGGCTTGGCCACTAGTTAAGGGTACTAGTAAGGCAAGGGCAGATGTTAAGACTATTACTTAAAGCAAGGCTACAAGTTCAGGGTACTAATTCAGACAAGGCTACTAGTTCAGGCTACTCGTTATGGCCGCTGTACTAGTTCAGAGTACTACGTAAGGCACAGGTACTAGTTAAGGATACTAGTTCAGGCAAGGTCCAAGTGAAGGCTACTACTTAAGGCAAGACGACTAGTTTAGGCTACCAGTGGATTCAAGGGTACAAGTGAATACTACGAGTTAAGACCAGGGTACCAGTTAAGGCAGCTGGTTAAGGCCAGGGTAGGACTTATGGGGACTGAGAAGGCCAGGTACTAGTTAAGACAACTAGTTCATGCGAGGGTACTAGTGAAGGGTACTAGTTGAGGCAAGGCTACTAGTGAAGGCCAGGGTACTAGTGAAGGCTACTGGTGAAGGCCAGGGTACTAGTTAAGGCAGGGCTACTAGTTCAGGGTACTGGTAAGGCAAGGGTAGACATTAAGACTATTACTTAAGGCAAGGCTACTAGTTAAGGGTACTAGTTCAGACAAGGCTACTAGTTCAGGATACTAGTTAAGGCAAGGGGACTAGTTCAGATTCAGAATTTAGGGTACTTGTCAGGGCAAGGGTACTCTTCAAGGCTAGTTGTCTAGCCTACTGATCTATACCACTAGTCTGACTAGTCCAGCTGTCTTGTCTAGGCTACTACTCTAGACTTCTCTTGTCTACTCTACTCTAGTCTACTTTCGTCTACCCTAGTCTACCCTATCAAAAACCACCCTACCCTAACCTTTTTGAATCTATTCAATTGGATTCGATTCAAAGCATTTCAATGTGATTGGACGCGATGAGGCTTGAATCGGCTCATTCGGCACCATCAGCTCGATTCAGCTCGATTTGGCTTGAATCACTTCGATTCGGCTTGTTTCAACTCAATTCGACTTGGTTCAGCCTTATTCGGCTCGATTCGACTCTTTTCTACTCTAGTTTTCTCTATGGAACTCCATTCGACTCCATTCTACTCTATTCTGTTCTACCCTACCCTACTCTAATCTATTCTAATGGATTCGATGGGACGCTATTCGACGCGATTCATCACGTTTTGTTTCCATTGGGCTCGATTCGGCTAGAATTGGCTCTATTCAGCTCTATTCTGCACTATTTCACTCTATTCGACTCTACTCTTCTCTGCTCTACCGTACTGTGCTATCTTCTCTTCCTTCTATTATGTACTGTTCTATTCTATTCTGTTCTACCCTCCCAGCCGCTCCCCTCCCCTTCTCTAATCTTTGATTCCGTTCGAGTCATCGCATTTTCACGCCATTCGACCCGATTAGGCTTGAATCAGGTCAATTCGCTTCGAGTCGGTTCGATTGGGCTCCATTTTGCTCCATTCAGCTCCAATGGCATCGATTCTGCTGGATTCTGCTCGATTAGGCCCTCTTTGGCCCTATTCGGCCCAACTATGCTCTATTCGACTCTTTTCTACTCTATTCGTCTCGAGTCGGCTCCGTTCTAATCCATTCCACACCATTCTGCACTATTCTCCTCTATTCTCGTCTACCCTTCCCTACCCTAATCTATTCGAATGGATTCGATTTGACCCGATTCGAAGCGATTCAACGCGATTCATCTTGTTTTGTCTCCATTCGCCTCAATTCGGCTATGTTCTGCACTATCTGACTCTTTCCTACTCTATTCTATTCTGCTGGATTCTTTCTCTTCTGTTCTGTTCTCTCCTATTCTGTTGGACTCTGTTCTATCCTGCCCTACCCAACCCTACTGCACCGCACCCAAACCCACCCTACTTGAATCTATTTGATTCAATTCGATTCACTTCGACGCGATTGGACAGGATTTGAGGGGATTCGACAAGGTTCGAAGGCATTTGACGGGATTCAAAGAGATTAGGCGAGATTCCATACGATTCGACGTGATTCAGCAGAATTCTAGGAGATTGGACGCAATTCGAAGTTATTGGACGTGATGGGGCGTGATTCGTCGTGATTCGACGACATTCGATGCAATCCGATGCGATACGAAGCGATTCGACCCGGTCCGACACAAAACGATGTGATTTGATGCGATTCGACGTGATTCGATGTGATTCGACGCTATTCAGTGCCAGTCGGCGTGATTCTGCTTGATTCAGCTCGATTAGGTGCGAATCGGCTCTATATGGCTCCTTTACGTCTCGATTCGGCTCCATTCAGCTCTGTTTTCTCTATTCGTCTCTATTTGGCCTATTCGTCTCTAATCGACTCTATTCGAGTCTATTCGACCCTACTCTTTTCTACTCTATTCTATTCCTTCTATTCTGTTCTAATCTCTTCTAGTCTACTCTACTCTATTCTATTCCACCCTCCTCTCCCCTTCTCTAATCTAGACGTTTGGATTGCATTGGATGCATTGAACGGGATTCGACGTGATTAAGCTTGAATCAGCTCGATTCTATTCCGTTTGGCTCTATTCGGTTCGTTTGGCTTGAATTGCTTCGATTCTGCTCAATTCCGCCTCTTTCGGCCCTATTCTGCTCTATTCGACTCTTCTCTACTCTTTTTGTCTCTATTTGACTCCATTCTACTCCATTCTATTTATTCCACACCATTCTACACTATTCTGCTCTACTCTAGCCTACACCACTCTAATTTACTCGAATCGATTAGACGTGATTCCTCTCATTTCGACTCCATTCGGCTCTATTCAGCTGTATTCGAGTCTACCCTATTATACACGAGCCTACTCTATCGTACTCTAGTCTACTCTTCTCTATTTTCTTTCTTCTTCCTATGCTGTTCTCTTCTTTTCTACTCTATTCTACCCTACCCTATGCTACCCAACTCTACTCTATTCTAATCCATTGGATTGGATTGGATTCAACCCATTTGGACACGATTCGGCTCAGTTTGGCTCTATTTAGCTCCGTTCGAATCTATTCTACTCTACTCTGTTTCCCTCTACGCTACTCTAGCCTACTATTTTCTGTATTCGTTCTGTATTGTTCTGTTCTCTTCTAGTCTCTTCTGTTTTATTCTATGCTACTCTACTCTATTCCACCCTGCCATACCCGAACCTCCCCTACTCTAATCTGTTCAATTCGATTCCATGAATTTGGACACGATTCAGGTCGAATTGGTTCGATTCATGTCCATTCGGCTCCATTTGGCTCGAAGAGTGTCGATTCAACTGGATTAGGCTCAATTCGGCTCCATTAGGCTCGATTTACTGGATTTGGCTCAATTCAGCTCAATTCAGCTCGATTCGGCCCTCTTCGGCCCTCTTCAGCACTATTCGGCTCTATTCGGCTCTTTTCTACTCCTTTCGACTCCATTCGATTGCGTTGCACAGCATTCTACTCCACTCAACACTATTTTACTCTACCCTACCCTAATTGACTGGAATTGGTTCGAGGGGATTCAACGCGATTTGCCTTGTTTCTTCTCCATTTGGCTCGCTTCGACTCTATTCGACTCTGTTCTACTCTACACTATTCTGCTCTGCTCTAACCTTTTGGACTCGATTCTCTTGTATTCTTTTTATTCTCTTTTACTGTGTTCAATTCTCTTCTACTCTATTTTAACCAACCCTACTCTAATCTATTCCACTGGATTCGATTCCACGCATTTCGATGCGATTCGGCTCCAATCGGCTCCGTTGCACTCCATTCATCCCTCTTGGGCTCTCATCGGTTCGATTCAGTTCTAATCGGCTCCATTTCGCCCTGGTCAGTTCTATTCAGCTTGAATAGGCTCTATTCAACTCTATATGGCTCTGTGAGTCTACTCAACTCTATTATCTCTTTTCAACTCCATTCTACACCATTCTACTCCATCCGACTGTATTCTTCTCTATTCTATTGTCTTGTACTCTACCCTTCTCTAGTCTATTCTAATCGATTCGATTGGATTGGACTTGAATGGATGGGATTCAATGCAATTCAACGGGATTCGACGCGATCCAGCATGATTCCGCGGGATTCGGCGCCATTCATCTTGATTTCTATCACGTTGGGTCTTTTGGGCTCTATTTTGCTCTAGTCGGCAATATTCAACTCTATTCTTCTAGACTCTGCACTACTCGACCCTATTCTAGTCTTTCAGTTCTCTTCTATCCTGTTCTGTTCTACTGCATTTTGGTCTATCCTACCCTACTCTAACTTAGCCTACTGCAATCTGTTCTATTCTATTCAACAGACTTGAACGGGATTCGACCTGATTCAGGTCCTATCGGCTCGAATCAGCTCCTTTTTGTGCGAATTCAACTCGATTCGGTTGGACTTGGCCCTTTTCCTCTCTATTCGGCTCTTTTCGGCAGGATTTGACTCGATTTGACTCTAGTCTACTCTTCTCTATTCTTTCTGGTCTATTCTAATCTATTCTTTTCTACCCTACCCTACCCTCATCTTACCTGCCCTACACTAAACTATTGGATTGGATTCGACACTTTTCAACGCGATTCGACATGATTCTTCTCGATTCACCTCGAATTTGGTGGATTCGGCTGCATTCAGCTCTCTTTGGCTCTATTCAACTCTATTGGACTCTATTCTACTGTACTCGTCTCTACTTCATTCTATTCGATTCTTTCTCTTGTGTTCTGTTCTGTTTTAGTCTAACCCCTCCTACTCTACCCTCCTCTACTCTAATCGATTCGATTCAATGCCTTTCAAGGCGATTCCATGGGATTAGGCTTGAATTGGCTTGATTTAGCTCGATTTGGCTCGAATCGGGTCAATTTGGCTCGATTCTGCTCGATTCAGCATCATTAGGCTCGACCCAAACTTATCCGGCCCTGTTCAGCTCTATTCAACTCTTTTCTACTTTATTCGTCTCTATTTGGCTCCATTCGACTCCATTCCACACCATTCTACTCTGTTCGACTCCATTCTACACTATTCTATTCTCTTCTCCCCCACCCTACTCTACTCTAATCTATTCGATTCATGGAGATTTGTCTCATTTCCTCTCCATTCGACTCGATTCAGCTCGAATTGGATCTATTCATCTCTATTCTGCACTACTCGACTCTGACTATTCTACTCCACTCTACTCCATTCTACTCTTTGTATTCTCTTCTCTTCTACTCTATGCTTCTCTAGTCTATTCCTCTGTGCCCTACCCTATTGAATCCCAGCCTAACCTACACTACTCTAAGCTGTTCTATTGAATTCGATTGCATTCGATTCGACCCGATTGGACACAATTGGACGGGATTCGGTGAGATTTCATGAGATTCAATGGGTTTTGGTGGGATTGGATGGACTTCGACGAGATTCGATGCAATAGGGTGTGATTAGGTGCGATTTGGCTCGATCTAGCTTGGCTCATTTTCTGTGTCTCTATTTGGCTCATTCCAGCTCCATTCAGCTCCATTCAGCTCGAATCTGGTCGATTTGACTTGATCGGGCTCGATTGGGCTCGATTGGGCTCGACTCAGCCCTATACGTCCCTATTCGGTGCTATTCCGCTCTATTCGACTCTTTTCTAGTCTATTCATCTCGGTTTGACTGCATTTGACTCCATTCCACACCATTCTACGCTCTTCTATTCGACAGAACCCTATCCCGCCCTAGTCTTTCCTCATCTAGTCTCTTCTTTTCGATTCTGTTGTATTGGATTCTCGTTTTCTCTTTTCTCTATTCCATCCTATGCTACTCTACCATACCCTACACGAAACTAAGCTATCCTGACTTATCCTCTTCTATTCTATTGGATTCTGTTTTCTCTGTTCTACCGTATGCTACCCTACCTTATGACACCCTACTGGACCATACCCTACTCCATAAAAAAAGGGGTACTCAAGAAGGGTACTAGTTTGGAAAAGGGACTACCTAAGGCAAGGGGACTAGTTCGGGCTACTAGTTAGGGCCACTGTACTAGTTAAGAGTACTAGTTAATGGACGGGTACTAGTTAAGGCTACTAGGAAGGCAAGGTACAAGTGAAGGCTACTACTTCAGGCAAGCGTATTAGTTTAGGCTACTAGTTGATGCAAGGGTACAAGTTCATACTACTAATTAAGGCCCGGGTACTAGTTAAGGCAACTGGTCAAGGCAAGGGTAGTAGCTATGGGTAGCGATAAGGCCAGGGTACTAGTTAAGACTACTAGTTAATGCCAGGGTACTAGTTGAGGCAAGGGTCCTAGTGACGGCCAGGGTACTAGTTAAGGCTGGGCTACTAGTCCATGCAAGGCTACTACTTCAGGGTACTAGTTAAGGTTTGGCTACTAGTTAAGAGGACTAGTAAGGCAAGGGTAGACGTTAAGACTGTTCCTTAAGGCAAGGTGACTCGTTAGGGGTACTAGTTACCACAAGGCTTCTAGTTCAGAATACTAGTTAGGGCCACTGTACTAGTTCAGAGTACTAGTTAAGGCTACTAGGAAGGCAAGGAACGAGTTTAGGCCACTACTTCAGGCAAGAGTACTCGTGTTGTCGACTAGTCGATGCAAGGGTACATGTTCATACTACTGGCTAAGTCCAGGGTGCTAGTTAAGGCAACTGGTTAAGGCAAGGGTAGTAGTTATGGGTACCGATAAGGCCAGGCTACTAGTTAATGCAAGGGTACTAGTTAAGGGGACTTGTTGAGGCAAGGATAGCCATTAAGACTGTTCCTTAAGGCAAGGCTCCTGGTTAAGGGTACTAGTTAGGACAAGGCTACCAGTTCAGGAGACTAGTTAGGGGCACTGTACTAGTTAAGAGTACTAGTAAAGGCACGGGTGCTAGTTAAGGCTGCTAGTTAAGGCAAGGTACAAATTCAGGCCACTGCTTAAGGCAAGAGTCCTAGTTAAGGCTACTAGTTGATGCAAGAATACAAGTGAATACTACTAGTTAAGGCCAGGGTCCTAGTTAAGGCAACTGGTTACGGCAAGGGTAGTAGTTCTGGGTACTGATACGGCCAGGGTACTAGTTCAGACTACTAGTGAATGCGAGGGTACTAGTTAAGGGTACTACTTAAGGCTGCCAGTGAAGGCCAGGGTCTGAGTTAAGGCTACTGGAGAAGGCCAGGGTACCAGTGAAGGCAAGGCTACTAGTTAAGGGTACTAGTTAAGAGAAGGCTACTAGTTCAGGATACGAGTTAGGGGCACTGTACTAGTTAAGAGTACTAGCTAAGGCACGAGTACTAGTTCAGCCCACTACTTAAGGCAAGAGTCCTAGTTAAGGCTACTCTTTGATGCAAGTTTACAAGTTGATATTTCTAGTTAAGGCCAGGGTCCTAGTTAAGGCAACTGGTTAAGGCAAGGGTACTAGTTAAGGCAAGGCTACTAGTTAGGGGTAGTAGGGAAGGCTTGGCCACTAGTTAAGGGTACTAGTAAGGCAAGGGCAGATGTTAAGACTATTACTTAAAGCAAGGCTACAAGTTCAGGGTACTAATTCAGACAAGGCTACTAGTTCAGGCTACTCGTTATGGCCGCTGTACTAGTTCAGAGTACTACGTAAGGCACAGGTACTAGTTAAGGATACTAGTTCAGGCAAGGTCCAAGTGAAGGCTACTACTTAAGGCAAGACGACTAGTTTAGGCTACCAGTGGATTCAAGGGTACAAGTGAATACTACGAGTTAAGACCAGGGTACCAGTTAAGGCAGCTGGTTAAGGCCAGGGTAGGACTTATGGGGACTGAGAAGGCCAGGTACTAGTTAAGACAACTAGTTCATGCGAGGGTACTAGTGAAGGGTACTAGTTGAGGCAAGGCTACTAGTGAAGGCCAGGGTACTAGTGAAGGCTACTGGTGAAGGCCAGGGTACTAGTTAAGGCAGGGCTACTAGTTCAGGGTACTGGTAAGGCAAGGGTAGACATTAAGACTATTACTTAAGGCAAGGCTACTAGTTAAGGGTACTAGTTCAGACAAGGCTACTAGTTCAGGATACTAGTTAAGGCAAGGGGACTAGTTCAGATTCAGAATTTAGGGTACTTGTCAGGGCAAGGGTACTCTTCAAGGCTAGTTGTCTAGCCTACTGATCTATACCACTAGTCTGACTAGTCCAGCTGTCTTGTCTAGGCTACTACTCTAGACTTCTCTTGTCTACTCTACTCTAGTCTACTTTCGTCTACCCTAGTCTACCCTAGCAAAAACCACCCTACCCTAACCTTTTTGAATCTATTCAATTGGATTCGATTCAAAGCATTTCAATGTGATTGGACGCGATGAGGCTTGAATCGGCTCATTCGGCACCATCAGCTCGATTCAGCTCGATTTGGCTTGAATCACTTCGATTCGGCTTGTTTCAACTCAATTCGACTTGGTTGAGCCTTATTCGGCTCGATTCGACTCTTTTCTACTCTAGTTTTCTCTATGGAACTCCATTCGACTCCATTCTACTCTATTCTGTTCTACCCTACCCTACTCTAATCTATTCTAATGGATTCGATGGGACGCTATTCGACGCGATTCATCACGTTTTGTTTCCATTGGGCTCGATTCGGCTAGAATTGGCTCTATTCAGCTCTATTCTGCACTATTTCACTCTATTCGACTCTACTCTTCTCTGCTCTACCGTACTGTGCTATCTTCTCTTCCTTCTATTATGTACTGTTCTATTCTATTCTGTTCTACCCTCCCAGCCGCTCCCCTCCCCTTCTCTAATCTTTGATTCCGTTCGAGTCATCGCATTTTCACGCCATTCGACCCGATTAGGCTTGAATCAGGTCAATTCGCTTCGAGTCGGTTCGATTGGGCTCCATTTTGCTCCATTCAGCTCCAATGGCATCGATTCTGCTGGATTCTGCTCGATTAGGCCCTCTTTGGCCCTATTCGGCCCAACTATGCTCTATTCGACTCTTTTCTACTCTATTCGTCTCGAGTCGGCTCCGTTCTAATCCATTCCACACCATTCTGCACTATTCTCCTCTATTCTCGTCTACCCTTCCCTACCCTAATCTATTCGAATGGATTCGATTTGACCCGATTCGAAGCGATTCAACGCGATTCATCTTGTTTTGTCTCCATTCGCCTCAATTCGGCTATGTTCTGCACTATCTGACTCTTTCCTACTCTATTCTATTCTGCTGGATTCTTTCTCTTCTGTTCTGTTCTCTCCTATTCTGTTGGACTCTGTTCTATCCTGCCCTACCCAACCCTACTGCACCGCACCCAAACCCACCCTACTTGAATCTATTTGATTCAATTCGATTCACTTCGACGCGATTGGACAGGATTTGACGGGATTCGACAAGGTCCGAAGGCATTTGACGGGATTCAAAGAGATTAGGCGAGATTCCATACGATTCGACGTGATTCAGCAGAATTCTAGGAGATTGGACGCAATTCGAAGTTATTGGACGTGATGGGGCGTGATTCGTCGTGATTCGACGACATTCGATGCAATCCGATGCGATACGAAGCGATTCGACCCGGTCCGACACAAAACGATGTGATTTGATGCGATTCGACGTGATTCGATGTGATTCGACGCTATTCAGTGCCAGTCGGCGTGATTCTGCTTGATTCAGCTCGATTAGGTGCGAATCGGCTCTATATGGCTCCTTTACGTCTCGATTCGGCTCCATTCAGCTCTGTTTTCTCTATTCGTCTCTATTTGGCCTATTCGTCTCTAATCGACTCTATTCGAGTCTATTCGACCCTACTCTTTTCTACTCTATTCTATTCCTTCTATTCTGTTCTAATCTCTTCTAGTCTACTCTACTCTATTCTATTCCACCCTCCTCTCCCCTTCTCTAATCTAGACGTTTGGATTGCATTGGATGCATTGAACGGGATTCGACGTGATTAAGCTTGAATCAGCTCGATTCTATTCCGTTTGGCTCTATTCGGTTCGTTTGGCTTGAATTGCTTCGATTCTGCTCAATTCCGCCTCTTTCGGCCCTATTCTGCTCTATTCGACTCTTCTCTACTCTTTTTGTCTCTATTTGACTCCATTCTACTCCATTCTATTTATTCCACACCATTCTACACTATTCTGCTCTACTCTAGCCTACACCACTCTAATTTACTCGAATCGATTAGACGTGATTCCTCTCATTTCGACTCCATTCGGCTCTATTCAGCTGTATTCGAGTCTACCCTATTATACACGAGCCTACTCTATCGTACTCTAGTCTACTCTTCTCTATTTTCTTTCTTCTTCCTATGCTGTTCTCTTCTTTTCTACTCTATTCTACCCTACCCTATGCTACCCAACTCTACTCTATTCTAATCCATTGGATTGGATTGAATTCAACCCATTTGGACACGATTCGGCTCAGTTTGGCTCTATTTAGCTCCGTTCGAATCTATTCTACTCTACTCTGTTTCCCTCTACGCTACTCTAGCCTACTATTTTCTGTATTCGTTCTGTATTGTTCTGTTCTCTTCTAGTCTCTTCTGTTTTATTCTATGCTACTCTACTCTATTCCACCCTGCCATACCCGAACCTCCCCTACTCTAATCTGTTCAATTCGATTCCATGAATTTGGACACGATTCAGGTCGAATTGGTTCGATTCATGTCCATTCGGCTCCATTTGGCTCGAAGAGTGTCGATTCAACTGGATTAGGCTCAATTCGGCTCCATTAGGCTCGATTTACTGGATTTGGCTCAATTCAGCTCAATTCAGCTCGATTCGGCCCTCTTCGGCCCTCTTCAGCACTATTCGGCTCTATTCGGCTCTTTTCTACTCCTTTCGACTCCATTCGATTGCGTTGCACAGCATTCTACTCCACTCAACACTATTTTACTCTACCCTACCCTAATTGACTGGAATTGGTTCGAGGGGATTCAACGCGATTTGCCTTGTTTCTTCTCCATTTGGCTCGCTTCGACTCTATTCGACTCTGTTCTACTCTACACTATTCTGCTCTGCTCTAACCTTTTGGACTCGATTCTCTTGTATTCTTTTTATTCTCTTTTACTGTGTTCAATTCTCTTCTACTCTATTTTAACCAACCCTACTCTAATCTATTCCACTGGATTCGATTCCACGCATTTCGATGCGATTCGGCTCCAATCGGCTCCGTTGCACTCCATTCATCCCTCTTGGGCTCTCATCGGTTCGATTCAGTTCTAATCGGCTCCATTTCGCCCTGGTCAGTTCTATTCAGCTTGAATAGGCTCTATTCAACTCTATATGGCTCTGTGAGTCTACTCAACTCTATTATCTCTTTTCAACTCCATTCTACACCATTCTACTCCATCCGACTGTATTCTTCTCTATTCTATTGTCTTGTACTCTACCCTTCTCTAGTCTATTCTAATCGATTCGATTGGATTGGACTTGAATGGATGGGATTCAATGCAATTCAACGGGATTCGACGCGATCCAGCATGATTCCGCGGGATTCGGCGCCATTCATCTTGATTTCTATCACGTTGGGTCTTTTGGGCTCTATTTTGCTCTAGTCGGCAATATTCAACTCTATTCTTCTAGACTCTGCACTACTCGACCCTATTCTAGTCTTTCAGTTCTCTTCTATCCTGTTCTGTTCTACTGCATTTTGGTCTATCCTACCCTACTCTAACTTAGCCTACTGCAATCTGTTCTATTCTATTCAACAGACTTGAACGGGATTCGACCTGATTCAGGTCCTATCGGCTCGAATCAGCTCCTTTTTGTGCGAATTCAACTCGATTCGGTTGGACTTGGCCCTTTTCCTCTCTATTCGGCTCTTTTCGGCAGGATTTGACTCGATTTGACTCTAGTCTACTCTTCTCTATTCTTTCTGGTCTATTCTAATCTATTCTTTTCTACCCTACCCTACCCTCATCTTACCTGCCCTACACTAAACTATTGGATTGGATTCGACACTTTTCAACGCGATTCGACATGATTCTTCTCGATTCACCTCGAATTTGGTGGATTCGGCTGCATTCAGCTCTCTTTGGCTCTATTCAACTCTATTGGACTCTATTCTACTGTACTCGTCTCTACTTCATTCTATTCGATTCTTTCTCTTGTGTTCTGTTCTGTTTTAGTCTAACCCCTCCTACTCTACCCTCCTCTACTCTAATCGATTCGATTCAATGCCTTTCAAGGCGATTCCATGGGATTAGGCTTGAATTGGCTTGATTTAGCTCGATTTGGCTCGAATCGGGTCAATTTGGCTCGATTCTGCTCGATTCAGCATCATTAGGCTCGACCCAAACTTATCCGGCCCTGTTCAGCTCTATTCAACTCTTTTCTACTTTATTCGTCTCTATTTGGCTCCATTCGACTCCATTCCACACCATTCTACTCTGTTCGACTCCATTCTACACTATTCTATTCTCTTCTCCCCCACCCTACTCTACTCTAATCTATTCGATTCATGGAGATTTGTCTCATTTCCTCTCCATTCGACTCGATTCAGCTCGAATTGGATCTATTCATCTCTATTCTGCACTACTCGACTCTGACTATTCTACTCCACTCTACTCCATTCTACTCTTTGTATTCTCTTCTCTTCTACTCTATGCTTCTCTAGTCTATTCCTCTGTGCCCTACCCTATTGAATCCCAGCCTAACCTACACTACTCTAAGCTGTTCTATTGAATTCGATTGCATTCGATTCGACCCGATTGGACACAATTGGACGGGATTCGGTGAGATTTCATGAGATTCAATGGGTTTTGGTGGGATTGGATGGACTTCGACGAGATTCGATGCAATAGGGTGTGATTAGGTGCGATTTGGCTCGATCTAGCTTGGCTCATTTTCTGTGTCTCTATTTGGCTCATTCCAGCTCCATTCAGCTCCATTCAGCTCGAATCTGGTCGATTTGACTTGATCGGGCTCGATTGGGCTCGATTGGGCTCGACTCAGCCCTATACGTCCCTATTCGGTGCTATTCCGCTCTATTCGACTCTTTTCTAGTCTATTCATCTCGGTTTGACTGCATTTGACTCCATTCCACACCATTCTACGCTCTTCTATTCGACAGAACCCTATCCCGCCCTAGTCTTTCCTCATCTAGTCTCTTCTTTTCGATTCTGTTGTATTGGATTCTCGTTTTCTCTTTTCTCTATTCCATCCTATGCTACTCTACCATACCCTACACGAAACTAAGCTATCCTGACTTATCCTCTTCTATTCTATTGGATTCTGTTTTCTCTGTTCTACCGTATGCTACCCTACCTTATGACACCCTACTGGACCATACCCTACTCCATAAAAAAAGGGGTACTCAAGAAGGGTACTAGTTTGGAAAAGGGACTACCTAAGGCAAGGGGACTAGTTCGGGCTACTAGTTAGGGCCACTGTACTAGTTAAGAGTACTAGTTAATGGACGGGTACTAGTTAAGGCTACTAGGAAGGCAAGGTACAAGTGAAGGCTACTACTTCAGGCAAGCGTATTAGTTTAGGCTACTAGTTGATGCAAGGGTACAAGTTCATACTACTAATTAAGGCCCGGGTACTAGTTAAGGCAACTGGTCAAGGCAAGGGTAGTAGCTATGGGTAGCGATAAGGCCAGGGTACTAGTTAAGACTACTAGTTAATGCCAGGGTACTAGTTGAGGCAAGGGTCCTAGTGACGGCCAGGGTACTAGTTAAGGCTGGGCTACTAGTCCATGCAAGGCTACTACTTCAGGGTACTAGTTAAGGTTTGGCTACTAGTTAAGAGGACTAGTAAGGCAAGGGTAGACGTTAAGACTGTTCCTTAAGGCAAGGTGACTCGTTAGGGGTACTAGTTACCACAAGGCTTCTAGTTCAGAATACTAGTTAGGGCCACTGTACTAGTTCAGAGTACTAGTTAAGGCTACTAGGAAGGCAAGGAACGAGTTTAGGCCACTACTTCAGGCAAGAGTACTCGTGTTGTCGACTAGTCGATGCAAGGGTACATGTTCATACTACTGGCTAAGTCCAGGGTGCTAGTTAAGGCAACTGGTTAAGGCAAGGGTAGTAGTTATGGGTACCGATAAGGCCAGGCTACTAGTTAATGCAAGGGTACTAGTTAAGGGGACTTGTTGAGGCAAGGATAGCCATTAAGACTGTTCCTTAAGGCAAGGCTCCTGGTTAAGGGTACTAGTTAGGACAAGGCTACCAGTTCAGGAGACTAGTTAGGGGCACTGTACTAGTTAAGAGTACTAGTAAAGGCACGGGTGCTAGTTAAGGCTGCTAGTTAAGGCAAGGTACAAATTCAGGCCACTGCTTAAGGCAAGAGTCCTAGTTAAGGCTACTAGTTGATGCAAGAATACAAGTGAATACTACTAGTTAAGGCCAGGGTCCTAGTTAAGGCAACTGGTTACGGCAAGGGTAGTAGTTCTGGGTACTGATACGGCCAGGGTACTAGTTCAGACTACTAGTGAATGCGAGGGTACTAGTTAAGGGTACTACTTAAGGCTGCCAGTGAAGGCCAGGGTCTGAGTTAAGGCTACTGGAGAAGGCCAGGGTACCAGTGAAGGCAAGGCTACTAGTTAAGGGTACTAGTTAAGAGAAGGCTACTAGTTCAGGATACGAGTTAGGGGCACTGTACTAGTTAAGAGTACTAGCTAAGGCACGAGTACTAGTTCAGCCCACTACTTAAGGCAAGAGTCCTAGTTAAGGCTACTCTTTGATGCAAGTTTACAAGTTGATATTTCTAGTTAAGGCCAGGGTCCTAGTTAAGGCAACTGGTTAAGGCAAGGGTACTAGTTAAGGCAAGGCTACTAGTTAGGGGTAGTAGGGAAGGCTTGGCCACTAGTTAAGGGTACTAGTAAGGCAAGGGCAGATGTTAAGACTATTACTTAAAGCAAGGCTACAAGTTCAGGGTACTAATTCAGACAAGGCTACTAGTTCAGGCTACTCGTTATGGCCGCTGTACTAGTTCAGAGTACTACGTAAGGCACAGGTACTAGTTAAGGATACTAGTTCAGGCAAGGTCCAAGTGAAGGCTACTACTTAAGGCAAGACGACTAGTTTAGGCTACCAGTGGATTCAAGGGTACAAGTGAATACTACGAGTTAAGACCAGGGTACCAGTTAAGGCAGCTGGTTAAGGCCAGGGTAGGACTTATGGGGACTGAGAAGGCCAGGTACTAGTTAAGACAACTAGTTCATGCGAGGGTACTAGTGAAGGGTACTAGTTGAGGCAAGGCTACTAGTGAAGGCCAGGGTACTAGTGAAGGCTACTGGTGAAGGCCAGGGTACTAGTTAAGGCAGGGCTACTAGTTCAGGGTACTGGTAAGGCAAGGGTAGACATTAAGACTATTACTTAAGGCAAGGCTACTAGTTAAGGGTACTAGTTCAGACAAGGCTACTAGTTCAGGATACTAGTTAAGGCAAGGGGACTAGTTCAGATTCAGAATTTAGGGTACTTGTCAGGGCAAGGGTACTCTTCAAGGCTAGTTGTCTAGCCTACTGATCTATACCACTAGTCTGACTAGTCCAGCTGTCTTGTCTAGGCTACTACTCTAGACTTCTCTTGTCTACTCTACTCTAGTCTACTTTCGTCTACCCTAGTCTACCCTAGCAAAAACCACCCTACCCTAACCTTTTTGAATCTATTCAATTGGATTCGATTCAAAGCATTTCAATGTGATTGGACGCGATGAGGCTTGAATCGGCTCATTCGGCACCATCAGCTCGATTCAGCTCGATTTGGCTTGAATCACTTCGATTCGGCTTGTTTCAACTCAATTCGACTTGGTTCAGCCTTATTCGGCTCGATTCGACTCTTTTCTACTCTAGTTTTCTCTATGGAACTCCATTCGACTCCATTCTACTCTATTCTGTTCTACCCTACCCTACTCTAATCTATTCTAATGGATTCGATGGGACGCTATTCGACGCGATTCATCACGTTTTGTTTCCATTGGGCTCGATTCGGCTAGAATTGGCTCTATTCAGCTCTATTCTGCACTATTTCACTCTATTCGACTCTACTCTTCTCTGCTCTACCGTACTGTGCTATCTTCTCTTCCTTCTATTATGTACTGTTCTATTCTATTCTGTTCTACCCTCCCAGCCGCTCCCCTCCCCTTCTCTAATCTTTGATTCCGTTCGAGTCATCGCATTTTCACGCCATTCGACCCGATTAGGCTTGAATCAGGTCAATTCGCTTCGAGTCGGTTCGATTGGGCTCCATTTTGCTCCATTCAGCTCCAATGGCATCGATTCTGCTGGATTCTGCTCGATTAGGCCCTCTTTGGCCCTATTCGGCCCAACTATGCTCTATTCGACTCTTTTCTACTCTATTCGTCTCGAGTCGGCTCCGTTCTAATCCATTCCACACCATTCTGCACTATTCTCCTCTATTCTCGTCTACCCTTCCCTACCCTAATCTATTCGAATGGATTCGATTTGACCCGATTCGAAGCGATTCAACGCGATTCATCTTGTTTTGTCTCCATTCGCCTCAATTCGGCTATGTTCTGCACTATCTGACTCTTTCCTACTCTATTCTATTCTGCTGGATTCTTTCTCTTCTGTTCTGTTCTCTCCTATTCTGTTGGACTCTGTTCTATCCTGCCCTACCCAACCCTACTGCACCGCACCCAAACCCACCCTACTTGAATCTATTTGATTCAATTCGATTCACTTCGACGCGATTGGACAGGATTTGACGGGATTCGACAAGGTCCGAAGGCATTTGACGGGATTCAAAGAGATTAGGCGAGATTCCATACGATTCGACGTGATTCAGCAGAATTCTAGGAGATTGGACGCAATTCGAAGTTATTGGACGTGATGGGGCGTGATTCGTCGTGATTCGACGACATTCGATGCAATCCGATGCGATACGAAGCGATTCGACCCGGTCCGACACAAAACGATGTGATTTGATGCGATTCGACGTGATTCGATGTGATTCGACGCTATTCAGTGCCAGTCGGCGTGATTCTGCTTGATTCAGCTCGATTAGGTGCGAATCGGCTCTATATGGCTCCTTTACGTCTCGATTCGGCTCCATTCAGCTCTGTTTTCTCTATTCGTCTCTATTTGGCCTATTCGTCTCTAATCGACTCTATTCGAGTCTATTCGACCCTACTCTTTTCTACTCTATTCTATTCCTTCTATTCTGTTCTAATCTCTTCTAGTCTACTCTACTCTATTCTATTCCACCCTCCTCTCCCCTTCTCTAATCTAGACGTTTGGATTGCATTGGATGCATTGAACGGGATTCGACGTGATTAAGCTTGAATCAGCTCGATTCTATTCCGTTTGGCTCTATTCGGTTCGTTTGGCTTGAATTGCTTCGATTCTGCTCAATTCCGCCTCTTTCGGCCCTATTCTGCTCTATTCGACTCTTCTCTACTCTTTTTGTCTCTATTTGACTCCATTCTACTCCATTCTATTTATTCCACACCATTCTACACTATTCTGCTCTACTCTAGCCTACACCACTCTAATTTACTCGAATCGATTAGACGTGATTCCTCTCATTTCGACTCCATTCGGCTCTATTCAGCTGTATTCGAGTCTACCCTATTATACACGAGCCTACTCTATCGTACTCTAGTCTACTCTTCTCTATTTTCTTTCTTCTTCCTATGCTGTTCTCTTCTTTTCTACTCTATTCTACCCTACCCTATGCTACCCAACTCTACTCTATTCTAATCCATTGGATTGGATTGGATTCAACCCATTTGGACACGATTCGGCTCAGTTTGGCTCTATTTAGCTCCGTTCGAATCTATTCTACTCTACTCTGTTTCCCTCTACGCTACTCTAGCCTACTATTTTCTGTATTCGTTCTGTATTGTTCTGTTCTCTTCTAGTCTCTTCTGTTTTATTCTATGCTACTCTACTCTATTCCACCCTGCCATACCCGAACCTCCCCTACTCTAATCTGTTCAATTCGATTCCATGAATTTGGACACGATTCAGGTCGAATTGGTTCGATTCATGTCCATTCGGCTCCATTTGGCTCGAAGAGTGTCGATTCAACTGGATTAGGCTCAATTCGGCTCCATTAGGCTCGATTTACTGGATTTGGCTCAATTCAGCTCAATTCAGCTCGATTCGGCCCTCTTCGGCCCTCTTCAGCACTATTCGGCTCTATTCGGCTCTTTTCGACTCCTTTCGACTCCATTCGATTGCGTTGCACAGCATTCTACTCCACTCAACACTATTTTACTCTACCCTACCCTAATTGACTGGAATTGGTTCGAGGGGATTCAACGCGATTTGCCTTGTTTCTTCTCCATTTGGCTCGCTTCGACTCTATTCGACTCTGTTCTACTCTACACTATTCTGCTCTGCTCTAACCTTTTGGACTCGATTCTCTTGTATTCTTTTTATTCTCTTTTACTGTGTTCAATTCTCTTCTACTCTATTTTAACCAACCCTACTCTAATCTATTCCACTGGATTCGATTCCACGCATTTCGATGCGATTCGGCTCCAATCGGCTCCGTTGCACTCCATTCATCCCTCTTGGGCTCTCATCGGTTCGATTCAGTTCTAATCGGCTCCATTTCGCCCTGGTCAGTTCTATTCAGCTTGAATAGGCTCTATTCAACTCTATATGGCTCTGTGAGTCTACTCAACTCTATTATCTCTTTTCAACTCCATTCTACACCATTCTACTCCATCCGACTGTATTCTTCTCTATTCTATTGTCTTGTACTCTACCCTTGTCTAGTCTATTCTAATCGATTCGATTGGATTGGACTTGAATGGATGGGATTCAATGCAATTCAACGGGATTCGACGCGATCCAGCATGATTCCGCGGGATTCGGCGCCATTCATCTTGATTTCTATCACGTTGGGTCTTTTGGGCTCTATTTTGCTCTAGTCGGCAATATTCAACTCTATTCTTCTAGACTCTGCACTACTCGACCCTATTCTAGTCTTTCAGTTCTCTTCTATCCTGTTCTGTTCTACTGCATTTTGGTCTATCCTACCCTACTCTAACTTAGCCTACTGCAATCTGTTCTATTCTATTCAACAGACTTGAACGGGATTCGACCTGATTCAGGTCCTATCGGCTCGAATCAGCTCCTTTTTGTGCGAATTCAACTCGATTCGGTTGGACTTGGCCCTTTTCCTCTCTATTCGGCTCTTTTCGGCAGGATTTGACTCGATTTGACTCTAGTCTACTCTTCTCTATTCTTTCTGGTCTATTCTAATCTATTCTTTTCTACCCTACCCTACCCTCATCTTACCTGCCCTACACTAAACTATTGGATTGGATTCGACACTTTTCAACGCGATTCGACATGATTCTTCTCGATTCACCTCGAATTTGGTGGATTCGGCTGCATTCAGCTCTCTTTGGCTCTATTCAACTCTATTGGACTCTATTCTACTGTACTCGTCTCTACTTCATTCTATTCGATTCTTTCTCTTGTGTTCTGTTCTGTTTTAGTCTAACCCCTCCTACTCTACCCTCCTCTACTCTAATCGATTCGATTCAATGCCTTTCAAGGCGATTCCATGGGATTAGGCTTGAATTGGCTTGATTTAGCTCGATTTGGCTTGAATCGGGTCAATTTGGCTCGATTCTGCTCGATTCAGCATCATTAGGCTCGACCCAAACTTATCCGGCCCTGTTCAGCTCTATTCAACTCTTTTCTACTTTATTCGTCTCTATTTGGCTCCATTCGACTCCATTCCACACCATTCTACTCTGTTCGACTCCATTCTACACTATTCTATTCTCTTCTCCCCCACCCTACTCTACTCTAATCTATTCGATTCATGGAGATTTGTCTCATTTCCTCTCCATTCGACTCGATTCAGCTCGAATTGGATCTATTCATCTCTATTCTGCACTACTCGACTCTGACTATTCTACTCCACTCTACTCCATTCTACTCTTTGTATTCTCTTCTCTTCTACTCTATGCTTCTCTAGTCTATTCCTCTGTGCCCTACCCTATTGAATCCCAGCCTAACCTACACTACTCTAAGCTGTTCTATTGAATTCGATTGCATTCGATTCGACCCGATTGGACACAATTGGACGGGATTCGGTGAGATTTCATGAGATTCAATGGGTTTTGGTGGGATTGGATGGACTTCGACGAGATTCGATGCAATAGGGTGTGATTAGGTGCGATTTGGCTCGATCTAGCTTGGCTCATTTTCTGTGTCTCTATTTGGCTCATTCCAGCTCCATTCAGCTCCATTCAGCTCGAATCTGGTCGATTTGACTTGATCGGGCTCGATTGGGCTCGATTGGGCTCGACTCAGCCCTATACGTCCCTATTCGGTGCTATTCCGCTCTATTCGACTCTTTTCTAGTCTATTCATCTCGGTTTGACTGCATTTGACTCCATTCCACACCATTCTACGCTCTTCTATTCGACAGAACCCTATCCCGCCCTAGTCTTTCCTCATCTAGTCTGTTCTTTTCGATTCTGTTGTATTGGATTCTCGTTTTCTCTTTTCTCTATTCCATCCTATGCTACTCTACCATACCCTACACGAAACTAAGCTATCCTGACTTATCCTCTTCTATTCTATTGGATTCTGTTTTCTCTGTTCTACCGTATGCTACCCTACCTTATGACACCCTACTGGACCATACCCTACTCCATAAAAAAAGGGGTACTCAAGAAGGGTACTAGTTTGGAAAAGGGACTACCTAAGGCAAGGGGACTAGTTCGGGCTACTAGTTAGGGCCACTGTACTAGTTAAGAGTACTAGTTAATGGACGGGTACTAGTTAAGGCTACTAGGAAGGCAAGGTACAAGTGAAGGCTACTACTTCAGGCAAGCGTATTAGTTTAGGCTACTAGTTGATGCAAGGGTACAAGTTCATACTACTAATTAAGGCCCGGGTACTAGTTAAGGCAACTGGTCAAGGCAAGGGTAGTAGCTATGGGTAGCGATAAGGCCAGGGTACTAGTTAAGACTACTAGTTAATGCCAGGGTACTAGTTGAGGCAAGGGTCCTAGTGACGGCCAGGGTACTAGTTAAGGCTGGGCTACTAGTCCATGCAAGGCTACTACTTCAGGGTACTAGTTAAGGTTTGGCTACTAGTTAAGAGGACTAGTAAGGCAAGGGTAGACGTTAAGACTGTTCCTTAAGGCAAGGTGACTCGTTAGGGGTACTAGTTACCACAAGGCTTCTAGTTCAGAATACTAGTTAGGGCCACTGTACTAGTTCAGAGTACTAGTTAAGGCTACTAGGAAGGCAAGGAACGAGTTTAGGCCACTACTTCAGGCAAGAGTACTCGTGTTGTCGACTAGTCGATGCAAGGGTACATGTTCATACTACTGGCTAAGTCCAGCGTGCTAGTTAAGGCAACTGGTTAAGGCAAGGGTAGTAGTTATGGGTACCGATAAGGCCAGGCTACTAGTTAATGCAAGGGTACTAGTTAAGGGGACTTGTTGAGGCAAGGATAGCCATTAAGACTGTTCCTCAAGGCAAGGCTCCTGGTTAAGGGTACTAGTTAGGACAAGGCTACCAGTTCAGGAGACTAGTTAGGGGCACTGTACTAGTTAAGAGTACTAGTAAAGGCACGGGTGCTAGTTAAGGCTGCTAGTTAAGGCAAGGTACAAATTCAGGCCACTGCTTAAGGCAAGAGTCCTAGTTAAGGCTACTAGTTGATGCAAGAATACAAGTGAATACTACTAGTTAAGGCCAGGGTCCTAGTTAAGGCAACTGGTTACGGCAAGGGTAGTAGTTCTGGGTACTGATACGGCCAGGGTACTAGTTCAGACTACTAGTGAATGCGAGGGTACTAGTTAAGGGTACTGCTTAAGGCTGCCAGTGAAGGCCAGGGTCTGAGTTAAGGCTACTGGAGAAGGCCAGGGTACCAGTGAAGGCAAGGCTACTAGTTAAGGGTACTAGTTAAGAGAAGGCTACTAGTTCAGGATACGAGTTAGGGGCACTGTACTAGTTAAGAGTACTAGCTAAGGCACGAGTACTAGTTCAGCCCACTACTTAAGGCAAGAGTCCTAGTTAAGGCTACTCTTTGATGCAAGTTTACAAGTTGATATTTCTAGTTAAGGCCAGGGTCCTAGTTAAGGCAACTGGTTAAGGCAAGGGTACTAGTTAAGGCAAGGCTACTAGTTAGGGGTAGTAGGGAAGGCTTGGCCACTAGTTAAGGGTACTAGTAAGGCAAGGGCAGATGTTAAGACTATTACTTAAAGCAAGGCTACAAGTTCAGGGTACTAATTCAGACAAGGCTACTAGTTCAGGCTACTCGTTATGGCCGCTGTACTAGTTCAGAGTACTACGTAAGGCACAGGTACTAGTTAAGGATACTAGTTCAGGCAAGGTCCAAGTGAAGGCTACTACTTAAGGCAAGACGACTAGTTTAGGCTACCAGTGGATTCAAGGGTACAAGTGAATACTACGAGTTAAGACCAGGGTACCAGTTAAGGCAGCTGGTTAAGGCCAGGGTAGGACTTATGGGGACTGAGAAGGCCAGGTACTAGTTAAGACAACTAGTTCATGCGAGGGTACTAGTTGAGGCAAGGCTACTAGTGAAGGCCAGGGTACTAGTGAAGGCTACTGGTGAAGGCCAGGGTACTAGTTAAGGCAGGGCTACTAGTTCAGGGTACTGGTAAGGCAAGGGTAGACATTAAGACTATTACTTAAGGCAAGGCTACTAGTTAAGGGTACTAGTTCAGACAAGGCTACTAGTTCAGGATACTAGTTAAGGCAAGGGGACTAGTTCAGATTCAGAATTTAGGGTACTTGTCAGGGCAAGGGTACTCTTCAAGGCTAGTTGTCTAGCCTACTGATCTATACCACTAGTCTGACTAGTCCAGCTGTCTTGTCTAGGCTACTACTCTAGACTTCTCTTGTCTACTCTACTCTAGTCTACTTTCGTCTACCCTAGTCTACCCTAGCAAAAACCACCCTACCCTAACCTTTTTGAATCTATTCAATTGGATTCGATTCAAAGCATTTCAATGTGATTGGACGCGATGAGGCTTGAATCGGCTCATTCGGCACCATCAGCTCGATTCAGCTCGATTTGGCTTGAATCACTTCGATTCGGCTTGTTTCAACTCAATTCGACTTGGTTGAGCCTTATTCGGCTCGATTCGACTCTTTTCTACTCTAGTTTTCTCTATGGAACTCCATTCGACTCCATTCTACTCTATTCTGTTCTACCCTACCCTACTCTAATCTATTCTAATGGATTCGATGGGACGCTATTCGACGCGATTCATCACGTTTTGTTTCCATTGGGCTCGATTCGGCTAGAATTGGCTCTATTCAGCTCTATTCTGCACTATTTCACTCTATTCGACTCTACTCTTCTCTGCTCTACCGTACTGTGCTATCTTCTCTTCCTTCTATTATGTACTGTTCTATTCTATTCTGTTCTACCCTCCCAGCCGCTCCCCTCCCCTTCTCTAATCTTTGATTCCGTTCGAGTCATCGCATTTTCACGCCATTCGACCCGATTAGGCTTGAATCAGGTCAATTCGCTTCGAGTCGGTTCGATTGGGCTCCATTTTGCTCCATTCAGCTCCAATGGCATCGATTCTGCTGGATTCTGCTCGATTAGGCCCTCTTTGGCCCTATTCGGCCCAACTATGCTCTATTCGACTCTTTTCTACTCTATTCGTCTCGAGTCGGCTCCGTTCTAATCCATTCCACACCATTCTGCACTATTCTCCTCTATTCTCGTCTACCCTTCCCTACCCTAATCTATTCGAATGGATTCGATTTGACCCGATTCGAAGCGATTCAACGCGATTCATCTTGTTTTGTCTCCATTCGCCTCAATTCGGCTATGTTCTGCACTATCTGACTCTTTCCTACTCTATTCTATTCTGCTGGATTCTTTCTCTTCTGTTCTGTTCTCTCCTATTCTGTTGGACTCTGTTCTATCCTGCCCTACCCAACCCTACTGCACCGCACCCAAACCCACCCTACTTGAATCTATTTGATTCAATTCGATTCACTTCGACGCGATTGGACAGGATTTGACGGGATTCGACAAGGTCCGAAGGCATTTGACGGGATTCAAAGAGATTAGGCGAGATTCCATACGATTCGACGTGATTCAGCAGAATTCTAGGAGATTGGACGCAATTCGAAGTTATTGGACGTGATGGGGCGTGATTCGTCGTGATTCGACGACATTCGATGCAATCCGATGCGATACGAAGCGATTCGACCCGGTCCGACACAAAACGATGTGATTTGATGCGATTCGACGTGATTCGATGTGATTCGACGCTATTCAGTGCCAGTCGGCGTGATTCTGCTTGATTCAGCTCGATTAGGTGCGAATCGGCTCTATATGGCTCCTTTACGTCTCGATTCGGCTCCATTCAGCTCTGTTTTCTCTATTCGTCTCTATTTGGCCTATTCGTCTCTAATCGACTCTATTCGAGTCTATTCGACCCTACTCTTTTCTACTCTATTCTATTCCTTCTATTCTGTTCTAATCTCTTCTAGTCTACTCTACTCTATTCTATTCCACCCTCCTCTCCCCTTCTCTAATCTAGACGTTTGGATTGCATTGGATGCATTGAACGGGATTCGACGTGATTAAGCTTGAATCAGCTCGATTCTATTCCGTTTGGCTCTATTCGGTTCGTTTGGCTTGAATTGCTTCGATTCTGCTCAATTCCGCCTCTTTCGGCCCTATTCTGCTCTATTCGACTCTTCTCTACTCTTTTTGTCTCTATTTGACTCCATTCTACTCCATTCTATTTATTCCACACCATTCTACACTATTCTGCTCTACTCTAGCCTACACCACTCTAATTTACTCGAATCGATTAGACGTGATTCCTCTCATTTCGACTCCATTCGGCTCTATTCAGCTGTATTCGAGTCTACCCTATTATACACGAGCCTACTCTATCGTACTCTAGTCTACTCTTCTCTATTTTCTTTCTTCTTCCTATGCTGTTCTCTTCTTTTCTACTCTATTCTACCCTACCCTATGCTACCCAACTCTACTCTATTCTAATCCATTGGATTGGATTGGATTCAACCCATTTGGACACGATTCGGCTCAGTTTGGCTCTATTTAGCTCCGTTCGAATCTATTCTACTCTACTCTGTTTCCCTCTACGCTACTCTAGCCTACTATTTTCTGTATTCGTTCTGTATTGTTCTGTTCTCTTCTAGTCTCTTCTGTTTTACTCTATGCTACTCTACTCTATTCCACCCTGCCATACCCGAACCTCCCCTACTCTAATCTGTTCAATTCGATTCCATGAATTTGGACACGATTCAGGTCGAATTGGCTCGATTCATGTCCATTCGGCTCCATTTGGCTCGAAGAGTGTCGATTCAACTGGATTAGGCTCAATTCGGCTCCATTAGGCTCGATTTACTGGATTTGGCTCAATTCAGCTCAATTCAGCTCGATTCGGCCCTCTTCGGCCCTCTTCAGCACTATTCGGCTCTATTCGGCTCTTTTCTACTCCTTTCGACTCCATTCGATTGCGTTGCACAGCATTATACTCCACTCAACACTATTTTACTCTACCCTACCCTAATTGACTGGAATTGGTTCGAGGGGATTCAACGCGATTTGCCTTGTTTCTTCTCCATTTGGCTCGCTTCGACTCTATTCGACTCTGTTCTACTCTACACTATTCTGCTCTGCTCTAACCTTTTGGACTCGATTCTCTTGTATTCTTTTTATTCTCTTTTACTGTGTTCAATTCTCTTCTACTCTATTTTAACCAACCCTACTCTAATCTATTCCACTGGATTCGATTCCACGCATTTCGATGCGATTCGGCTCCAATCGGCTCCGTTGCACTCCATTCATCCCTCTTGGGCTCTCATCGGTTCGATTCAGTTCTAATCGGCTCCATTTCGCCCTGGTCAGTTCTATTCAGCTTGAATAGGCTCTATTCAACTCTATATGGCTCTGTGAGTCTACTCAACTCTATTATCTCTTTTCAACTCCATTCTACACCATTCTACTCCATCCGACTGTATTCTTCTCTATTCTATTGTCTTGTACTCTACCCTTCTCTAGTCTATTCTAATCGATTCGATTGGATTGGACTTGAATGGATGGGATTCAATGCAATTCAACGGGACTCGACGCGATCCAGCATGATTCCGCGGGATTCGGCGCCATTCATCTTGATTTCTATCACGTTGGGTCTTTTGGGCTCTATTTTGCTCTAGTCGGCAATATTCAACTCTATTCTTCTAGACTCTGCACTACTCGACCCTATTCTAGTCTTTCAGTTCTCTTCTATCCTGTTCTGTTCTACTGCATTTTGGTCTATCCTACCCTACTCTAACTTAGCCTACTGCAATCTGTTCTATTCTATTCAACAGACTTGAACGGGATTCGACCTGATTCAGGTCCTATCGGCTCGAATCAGCTCCTTTTTGTGCGAATTCAACTCGATTCGGTTGGACTTGGCCCTTTTCCTCTCTATTCGGCTCTTTTCGGCAGGATTTGACTCGATTTGACTCTAGTCTACTCTTCTCTATTCTTTCTGGTCTATTCTAATCTATTCTTTTCTACCCTACCCTACCCTCATCTTACCTGCCCTACACTAAACTATTGGATTGGATTCGACACTTTTCAACGCGATTCGACATGATTCTTCTCGATTCACCTCGAATTTGGTGGATTCGGCTGCATTCAGCTCTCTTTGGCTCTATTCAACTCTATTGGACTCTATTCTACTGTACTCGTCTCTACTTCATTCTATTCGATTCTTTCTCTTGTGTTCTGTTCTGTTTTAGTCTAACCCCTCCTACTCTACCCTCCTCTACTCTAATCGATTCGATTCAATGCCTTTCAAGGCGATTCCATGGGATTAGGCTTGAATTGGCTTGATTTAGCTCGATTTGGCTTGAATCGGGTCAATTTGGCTCGATTCTGCTCGATTCAGCATCATTAGGCTCGACCCAAACTTATCCGGCCCTGTTCAGCTCTATTCAACTCTTTTCTACTTTATTCGTCTCTATTTGGCTCCATTCGACTCCATTCCACACCATTCTACTCTGTTCGACTCCATTCTACACTATTCTATTCTCTTCTCCCCCACCCTACTCTACTCTAATCTATTCGATTCATGGAGATTTGTCTCATTTCCTCTCCATTCGACTCGACTCAGCTCGAATTGGATCTATTCATCTCTATTCTGCACTACTCGACTCTGACTATTCTACTCCACTCTACTCCATTCTACTCTTTGTATTCTCTTCTCTTCTACTCTATGCTTCTCTAGTCTATTCCTCTGTGCCCTACCCTATTGAATCCCAGCCTAACCTACACTACTCTAAGCTGTTCTATTGAATTCGATTGCATTCGATTCGACCCGATTGGACACAATTGGACGGGATTCGGTGAGATTTCATGAGATTCAATGGGTTTTGGTGGGATTGGATGGACTTCGACGAGATTCGATGCAATAGGATGTGATTAGGTGCGATTTGGCTCGATCTAGCTTGGCTCATTTTCTGTGTCTCTATTTGGCTCATTCCAGCTCCATTCAGCTCCATTCAGCTCGAATCTGGTCGATTTGACTTGATCGGGCTCGATTGGGCTCGATTGGGCTCGACTCAGCCCTATACGTCCCTATTCGGTGCTATTCCGCTCTATTCGACTCTTTTCTAGTCGATTCATCTCGGTTTGACTGCATTTGACTCCATTCCACACCATTCTACGCTCTTCTATTCGACAGAACCCTATCCCGCCCTAGTCTTTCCTCATCTAGTCTGTTCTTTTCGATTCTGTTGTATTGGATTCTCGTTTTCTCTTTTCTCTATTCCATCCTATGCTACTCTACCATACCCTACACGAAACTAAGCTATCCTGACTTATCCTCTTCTATTCTATTGGATTCTGTTTTCTCTGTTCTACCGTATGCTACCCTACCTTATGACACCCTACTGGACCATACCCTACTCCATAAAAAAAGGGGTACTCAAGAAGGGTACTAGTTTGGAAAAGGGACTACCTAAGGCAAGGGGACTAGTTCGGGCTACTAGTTAGGGCCACTGTACTAGTTAAGAGTACTAGTTAATGGACGGGTACTAGTTAAGGCTACTAGGAAGGCAAGGTACAAGTGAAGGCTACTACTTCAGGCAAGCGTATTAGTTTAGGCTACTAGTTGATGCAAGGGTACAAGTTCATACTACTAATTAAGGCCCGGGTACTAGTTAAGGCAACTGGTCAAGGCAAGGGTAGTAGCTATGGGTAGCGATAAGGCCAGGGTACTAGTTAAGACTACTAGTTAATGCCAGGGTACTAGTTGAGGCAAGGGTCCTAGTGACGGCCAGGGTACTAGTTAAGGCTGGGCTACTAGTCCATGCAAGGCTACTACTTCAGGGTACTAGTTAAGGTTTGGCTACTAGTTAAGAGGACTAGTAAGGCAAGGGTAGACGTTAAGACTGTTCCTTAAGGCAAGGTGACTCGTTAGGGGTACTAGTTACCACAAGGCTTCTAGTTCAGAATACTAGTTAGGGCCACTGTACTAGTTCAGAGTACTAGTTAAGGCTACTAGGAAGGCAAGGAACGAGTTTAGGCCACTACTTCAGGCAAGAGTACTCGTGTTGTCGACTAGTCGATGCAAGGGTACATGTTCATACTACTGGCTAAGTCCAGGGTGCTAGTTAAGGCAACTGGTTAAGGCAAGGGTAGTAGTTATGGGTACCGATAAGGCCAGGCTACTAGTTAATGCAAGGGTACTAGTTAAGGGGACTTGTTGAGGCAAGGATAGCCACTAAGACTATTCCTTAAGGCAAGGCTCCTGGTTAAGGGTACTAGTTAGGACAAGGCTACCAGTTCAGGAGACTAGTTAGGGGCACTGTACTAGTTAAGAGTACTAGTAAAGGCACGGGTGCTAGTTAAGGCTGCTAGTTAAGGCAAGGTACAAATTCAGGCCACTGCTTAAGGCAAGAGTCCTAGTTAAGGCTACTAGTTGATGCAAGAATACAAGTGAATACTACTAGTTAAGGCCAGGGTACTACTTAAGGCAACTGGTTACGGCAAGGGTAGTAGTTCTGGGTACTGATACGGCCAGGGTACTAGTTCAGACTACTAGTGAATGCGAGGGTACTAGTTAAGGGTACTACTTAAGGCTGCCAGTGAAGGCCAGGGTCTGAGTTAAGGCTACTGGAGAAGGCCAGGGTACCAGTGAAGGCAAGGCTACTAGTTAAGGGTACTAGTTAAGAGAAGGCTACTAGTTCAGGATACGAGTTAGGGGCACTGTACTAGTTAAGAGTACTAGCTAAGGCACGAGTACTAGTTCAGCCCACTACTTAAGGCAAGAGTCCTAGTTAAGGCTACTCTTTGATGCAAGTTTACAAGTTGATATTTCTAGTTAAGGCCAGGGTCCTAGTTAAGGCAACTGGTTAAGGCAAGGGTACTAGTTAAGGCAAGGCTACTAGTTAGGGGTAGTAGGGAAGGCTTGGCCACTAGTTAAGGGTACTAGTAAGGCAAGGGCAGATGTTAAGACTATTACTTAAAGCAAGGCTACAAGTTCAGGGTACTAATTCAGACAACGCTACTAGTTCAGGCTACTCGTTATGGCCGCTGTACTAGTTCAGAGTACTACTTAAGGCACAGGTACTAGTTAAGGATACTAGTTCAGGCAAGGTCCAAGTGAAGGCTACTACTTAAGGCAAGACGACTAGTTTAGGCTACCAGTGGATTCAAGGGTACAAGTGAATACTACGAGTTAAGACCAGGGTACCAGTTAAGGCAGCTGGTTAAGGCCAGGGTAGGACTTATGGGGACTGAGAAGGCCAGGTACTAGTTAAGACAACTAGTTCATGCGAGGGTACTAGTGAAGGGTACCAGTTGAGGCAAGGCTACTAGTGAAGGCCAGGGTACTAGTGAAGGCTACTGGTGAAGGCCAGGGTACTAGTTAAGGCAGGGCTACTAGTTCAGGGTACTGGTAAGGCAAGGGTAGACATTAAGACTATTACTTAAGGCAAGGCTACTAGTTAAGGGTACTAGTTCAGACAAGGCTACTAGTTCAGGATACTAGTTAAGGCAAGGGGACTAGTTCAGATTCAGAATTTAGGGTACTTGTCAGGGCAAGGGTACTCTTCAAGGCTAGTTGTCTAGCCTACTGATCTATACCACTAGTCTGACTAGTCCAGCTGTCTTGTCTAGGCTACTACTCTAGACTTCTCTTGTCTACTCTACTCTAGTCTACTTTCGTCTACCCTAGTCTACCCTATCAAAAACCACCCTACCCTAACCTTTTTGAATCTATTCAATTGGATTCGATTCAAAGCATTTCAATGTGATTGGACGCGATGAGGCTTGAATCGGCTCATTCGGCACCATCAGCTCGATTCAGCTCGATTTGGCTTGAATCACTTCGATTCGGCTTGTTTCAACTCAATTCGACTTGGTTCAGCCTTATTCGGCTCGATTTGACTCTTTTCTACTCTAGTTTTCTCTATGCAACTCCATTCGACTCCATTCTACTCTATTCTGTTCTACCCTACCCTACTCTAATCTATTCTAATGGATTCGATGGGACGCTATTCGACGCGATTCATCACGTTTTGTTTCCATTGGGCTCGATTCGGCTAGAATTGGCTCTATTCAGCTCTATTCTGCACTATTTCACTCTATTCGACTCTACTCTTCTCTGCTCTACCGTACTGTGCTATCTTCTCTTCCTTCTATTATGTACTGTTCTATTCTATTCTGTTCTACCCTCCCAGCCGCTCCCCTCCCCTTCTCTAATCTTTGATTCTGTTCGAGTCATCGCATTTTCACGCCATTCGACCCGATTAGGCTTGAATCAGGTCAATTCGCTTCGAGTCGGTTCGATTGGGCTCCATTTGGCTCCATTCAGCTCCAATGGCATCGATTCTGCTGGATTCTGCTCGATTAGGCCCTCTTTGGCCCTATTCGGCCCAACTATGCTCTATTCGACTCTTTTCTACTCTATTCGTCTCGAGTCGGCTCCGTTCTAATCCATTCCACACCATTCTGCACTATTCTCCTCTATTCTCGTCTACCCTTCCCTACCCTAATCTATTCGAATGGATTCGATTTGACCCGATTCGAAGCGATTCAACGCGATTCATCTTGTTTTGTCTCCATTCGCCTCAATTCGGCTATGTTCTGCACTATCTGACTCTTTCCTACTCTATTCTATTCTGCTGGATTCTTTCTCTTCTGTTCTGTTCTCTCCTATTCTGTTGGACTCTGTTCTATCCTGCCCTACCCAACCCTACTGCAGCGCACCCAAACCCACCCTACTTGAATCTATTTGATTCAATTCGATTCACTTCGACGCGATTGGACAGGATTTGACGGGATTCGACAAGGTCCGAAGGCATTTGACGGGATTCAAAGAGATTAGGCGAGATTCCATACGATTCGACGTGATTCAGCAGAATTCTAGGAAATTGGACGCAATTCGAAGTTATTGGACGTGATGGGGCGTGATTCGTCGTGATTCGACGACATTCGATGCAATCCGATGCGATACGAAGCGATTCGACCCGGTCCGACACAAAACGATGTGATTTGATGCGATTCGACGTGATTCGATGTGATTCGATGCTATTCAGTGCCAGTCGGCGTGATTCTGCTTGATTCAGCTCGATTAGGTGCGAATCGGCTCTATATGGCTCCTTTACGTCTCGATTCGGCTCCATTCAGCTCTGTTTTCTCTATTCGTCTCTATTTGGCCTATTCGTCTCTAATCGACTCTATTCGAGTCTATTCGACCCTACTCTTTTCTACTCTATTCTATTCCTTCTATTCTGTTCTAATCTCTTCTAGTCTACTCTACTCTACTCTATTCTATTCCACCCTCCTCTCCCCTTCTCTAATCTAGACGTTTGGATTGCATTGGATGCATTGAACGGGATTCGACGTGATTAAGCTTGAATCAGCTCGATTCTATTCCGTTTGGCTCTATTCGGTTCGTTTGGCTTGAATTGCTTCGATTCTGCTCAATTCCGCCTCTTTCGGCCCTATTCTGCTCTATTCGACTCTTCTCTACTCTTTTTGTCTCTATTTGACTCCATTCTACTCCATTCTATTTATTCCACACCATTCTACACTATTCTGCTCTACTCTAGCCTACACCACTCTAATTTACTCGAATCGATTAGACGTGATTCCTCTCATTTTGACTCCATTCGGCTCTATTCAGCTGTATTCGAGTCTACCCTATTATACACGAGCCTACTCTATCGTACTCTAGTCTACTCTTCTCTATTTTCTTTCTTCTTCCTATGCTGTTCTCTTCTTTTCTACTCTATTCTACCCTACCCTATGCTACCCAACTCTACTCTATTCTAATCCATTGGATTGGATTGGATTCAACCCATTTGGACACGATTCGGCTCAGTTTGGCTCTATTTAGCTCCGTTCGAATCTATTCTACTCTACTCTGTTTCCCTCTACGCTACTCTAGCCTACTATTTTCTGTATTCGTTCTGTATTGTTCTGTTCTCTTCTAGTCTCTTCTGTTTTATTCTATGCTACTCTACTCTATTCCACTCTGCCATACCCGAACCTCCCCTACTCTAATCTGTTCAATTCGATTCCATGAATTTGGACACGATTCAGGTCGAATTGGTTCGATTCATGTCCATTCGGCTCCATTTGGCTCGAAGAGTGTCGATTCAACTGGATTAGGCTCAATTCGGCTCCATTAGGCTCGATTTACTGGATTTGGCTCAATTCAGCTCGATTCGGCCCTCTTCGGCCCTCTTCAGCACTATTCGGCTCTATTCGGCTCTTTTCGACTCCTTTCGACTCCATTCGATTGCGTTGCACAGCATTCTACTCCACTCAACACTATTTTACTCTACCCTACCCTAATTGACTGGAATTGGTTCAAGGGGATTCAACGCGATTTGCCTTGTTTCTTCTCCATTTGGCTCGCTTCGACTCTATTCGACTCTGTTCTACTCTACACTATTCTGCTCTGCTCTAACCTTTTGGACTCGATTCTCTTGTATTCTTTTTATTCTCTTTTACTGTGTTCAATTCTCTTCTACTCTATTTTAACCAACCCTACTCTAATCTATTCCACTGGATTCGATTCCAAGCATTTCGATGCGATTCGGCTCCAATCCGCTCCGTTGCACTCCATTCATCCCTCTTGGGCTCTCATCGGTTCGATTCAGTTCTAATCGGCTCCATTTCGCCCTGGTCAGTTCTATTCAGCTTGAATAGGCTCTATTCAACTCTATATGGCTCTATGAGTCTACTCAACTCTATTATCTCTTTTCAACTCCATTCTACACCATTCTACTCCATCCGACTGTATTCTTCTCTATTCTATTGTCTTGTACTCTACCCTTCTCTAGTCTATTCTAATCGATTCGATTGGATTGGACTTGAATGGATGGGATTCAATGCAATTCAACGGGATTCGACGCGATCCAGCATGATTCCGCGGGATTCGGCGCCATTCATCTTGATTTCTATCACGTTGGGTCTTTTGGGCTCTATTTTGCTCTAGTCGGCAATATTCAACTCTATTCTTCTAGACTCTGCACTACTCGACCCTATTCTAGTCTTTCAGTTCTCTTCTATCCTGTTCTGTTCTACTGCATTTTGGTCTATCCTACCCTACTCTAACTTAGCCTACTGCAATCTGTTCTATTCTATTCAACAGACTTGAACGGGATTCGACCTGATTCAGGTCCTATCGGCTCGAATCAGCTCCTTTTTGTGCGAATTCAACTCGATTCGGTTGGACTTGGCCCTTTTCCTCTCTATTCGGCTCTTTTCGGCAGGATTTGACTCGATTTGACTCTAGTCTACTCTTCTCTATTCTTTCTGGTCTATTCTAATCTATTCTTTTCTACCCTACCCTACCCTCATCTTACCTGCCCTACACTAAACTATTGGATTGGATTCGACACTTTTCAACGCGATTCGACATGATTCTTCTCGATTCACCTCGAATTTGGTGGATTCGGCTGCATTCAGCTCTCTTTGGCTCTATTCAACTCTATTGGACTCTATTCTACTGTACTCGTCTCTACTTCATTCTATTCGATTCTTTCTCTTGTGTTCTGTTCTGTTTTAGTCTAACCCCTCCTACTCTACCCTCCTCTACTCTAATCGATTCGATTCAATGCCTTTCAAGGCGATTCCATGGGATTAGGCTTGAATTGGCTTGATTTAGCTCGATTTGGCTTGAATCGGGTCAATTTGGCTCGATTCTGCTCGATTCAGCATCATTAGGCTCGACCCAAACTTATCCGGCCCTGTTCAGCTCTATTCAACTCTTTTCTACTTTATTCGTCTCTATTTGGCTCCATTCGACTCCATTCCACACCATTCTACTCTGTTCGACTCCATTCTACACTATTCTATTCTCTTCTCCCCCACCCTACTCTACTCTAATCTATTCGATTCATGGAGATTTGTCTCATTTCCTCTCCATTCGACTCGATTCAGCTCGAATTGGATCTATTCATCTCTATTCTGCACTACTCGACTCTGACTATTCTACTCCACTCTACTCCATTCTACTCTTTGTATTCTCTTCTCTTCTACTCTATGCTTCTCTAGTCTATTCCTCTGTGCCCTACCCTATTGAATCCCAGCCTAACCTACACTACTCTAAGCTGTTCTATTGAATTCGATTGCATTCGATTCGACCCGATTGGACACAATTGGACGGGATTCGGTGAGATTTCATGAGATTCAATGGGTTTTGGTGGGATTGGATGGACTTCGACGAGATTCGATGCAATAGGATGTGATTAGGTGCGATTTGGCTCGATCTAGCTTGGCTCATTTTCTGTGTCTCTATTTGGCTCATTCCAGCTCCATTCAGCTCCATTCAGCTCGAATCTGGTCGATTTGACTTGATTGGGCTCGAATGGGCTCGACTGGGCTCGACTCAGCCCTATACGTCCCTATTCGGTGCTATTCCGCTCGATTCGACTCTTTTCTAGTCTATTCATCTCGGTTTGACTGCATTTGACTCCATTCCACACCACTCTACGCTCTTCTATTCGACAGAACCCTATCCCGCCCTAGTCTTTCCTCATCTAGTCTGTTCTTTTCGATTCTGTTGTATTGGATTCTCGTTTTCTCTTTTCTCTATTCCATCCTATGCTACTCTACCATACCCTACACGAAACTAAGCTATCCTGACTTATCCTCTTCTATTCTATTGGATTCTGTTTTCTCTGTTCTACCGTATGCTACCCTACCTTATGACACCCTACTGGACCATACCCTACTCCATAAAAAAAGGGGTACTCAAGAAGGGTACTAGTTTGGAAAAGGGACTACCTAAGGCAAGGGGACTAGTTCGGGCTACTAGTTAGGGCCACTGTACTAGTTAAGAGTACTAGTTAATGGACGGGTACTAGTTAAGGCTACTAGGAAGGCAAGGTACAAGTGAAGGCTACTACTTCAGGCAAGCATATTAGTTTAGGCTACTAGTTGATGCAAGGGTACAAGTTCATACTACTAATTAAGGCCCGGGTACTAGTTAAGGCAACTGGTCAAGGCAAGGGTAGTAGCTATGGGTAGCGATAAGGCCAGGGTACTAGTTAAGACTACTAGTTAATGCCAGGGTACTAGTTGAGGCAAGGGTCCTAGTGACGGCCAGGGTACTAGTTAAGGCTGGGCTACTAGTCCATGCAAGGCTACTACTTCAGGGTACTAGTTAAGGTTTGGCTACTAGTTAAGAGGACTAGTAAGGCAAGGGTAGACGTTAAGACTGTTCCTTAAGGCAAGGTGACTCGTTAGGGGTACTAGTTACCACAAGGCTTCTAGTTCAGAATACTAGTTAGGGCCACTGTACTAGTTCAGAGTACTAGTTAAGGCTACTAGGAAGGCAAGGAACGAGTTTAGGCCACTACTTCAGGCAAGAGTACTCGTGTTGTCGACTAGTCGATGCAAGGGTACATGTTCATACTACTGGCTAAGTCCAGGGTGCTAGTTAAGGCAACTGGTTAAGGCAAGGGTAGTAGTTATGGGTACCGATAAGGCCAGGCTACTAGTTAATGCAAGGGTACTAGTTAAGGGGACTTGTTGAGGCAAGGGTAGCCATTAGGACTATTCCTTAAGGCAAGGCTCCTGGTTAAGGGTACTAGTTAGGACAAGGCTACCAGTTCAGGAGACTAGTTAGGGGCACTGTACTAGTTAAGAGTACTAGTAAAGGCACGGGTGCTAGTTAAGGCTGCTAGTTAAGGCAAGGTACAAATTCAGGCCACTGCTTAAGGCAAGAGTCCTAGTTAAGGCTACTAGTTGATGCAAGAATACAAGTGAATACTACTAGTTAAGGCCAGGGTACTACTTAAGGCAACTGGTTACGGCAAGGGTAGTAGTTCTGGGTACTGATACGGCCAGGGTACTAGTTCAGACTACTAGTGAATGCGAGGGTACTAGTTAAGGGTACTAGTTAAGGCTGCCAGTGAAGGCCAGGGTCTGAGATAAGGCTACTGGAGAAGGCCAGGGTACCAGTGAAGGCAAGGCTACTAGTTAAGGGTACTAGTTAAGAGAAGGCTACTAGTTCAGGATACGAGTTAGGGGCACTGTACTAGTTAAGAGTACTAGCTAAGGCACGAGTACTAGTTCAGGCCACTACTTAAGGCAAGAGTGCTAGTTAAGGCTACTAGTTGATGCAAGAATACAAGTGAATACTACTAGTTAAGGCCAGGGTCCTAGTTAAGGCAACTGGTTACGGCAAGGGTAGTAGTTCTGGGTACTGATACGGCCAGGGTACTAGTTCAGACTACTAGTGAATGCGAGGGTACTAGTTAAGGGTACTACTTAAGGCTGCCAGTGAAGGCCAGGGTCTGAGTTAAGGCTACTGGAGAAGGCCAGGGTACCAGTGAAGGCAAGGCTACTAGTTAAGGGTACTAGTTAAGAGAAGGCTACTAGTTCAGGATACGAGTTAGGGGCACTGTACTAGTTAAGAGTACTAGCTAAGGCACGAGTACTAGTTCAGCCCACTACTTAAGGCAAGAGTCCTAGTTAAGGCTACTCTTTGATGCAAGTTTACAAGTTGATATTTCTAGTTAAGGCCAGGGTCCTAGTTAAGGCAACTGGTTAAGGCAAGGGTACTAGTTAAGGCAAGGCTACTAGTTAGGGGTAGTAGGGAAGGCTTGGCCACTAGTTAAGGGTACTAGTAAGGCAAGGGCAGATGTTAAGACTATTACTTAAAGCAAGGCTACAAGTTCAGGGTACTAATTCAGACAAGGCTACTAGTTCAGGCTACTCGTTATGGCCGCTGTACTAGTTCAGAGTACTACGTAAGGCACAGGTACTAGTTAAGGATACTAGTTCAGGCAAGGTCCAAGTGAAGGCTACTACTTAAGGCAAGACGACTAGTTTAGGCTACCAGTGGATTCAAGGGTACAAGTGAATACTACGAGTTAAGACCAGGGTACCAGTTAAGGCAGCTGGTTAAGGCCAGGGTAGGACTTATGGGGACTGAGAAGGCCAGGTACTAGTTAAGACAACTAGTTCATGCGAGGGTACTAGTGAAGGGTACTAGTTGAGGCAAGGCTACTAGTGAAGGCCAGGGTACTAGTGAAGGCTACTGGTGAAGGCCAGGGTACTAGTTAAGGCAGGGCTACTAGTTCAGGGTACTGGTAAGGCAAGGGTAGACATTAAGACTATTACTTAAGGCAAGGCTACTAGTTAAGGGTACTAGTTCAGACAAGGCTACTAGTTCAGGATACTAGTTAAGGCAAGGGGACTAGTTCAGATTCAGAATTTAGGGTACTTGTCAGGGCAAGGGTACTCTTCAAGGCTAGTTGTCTAGCCTACTGATCTATACCACTAGTCTGACTAGTCCAGCTGTCTTGTCTAGGCTACTACTCTAGACTTCTCTTGTCTACTCTACTCTAGTCTACTTTCGTCTACCCTAGTCTACCCTAGCAAAAACCACCCTACCCTAACCTTTTTGAATCTGTTCAATTGGATTCGATTCAAAGCATTTCAATGTGATTGGACGCGATGAGGCTTGAATCGGCTCATTCGGCACCATCAGCTCGATTCAGCTCGATTTGGCTTGAATCACTTCGATTCGGCTTGTTTCAACTCAATTCGACTTGGTTGAGCCTTATTCGGCTCGATTCGACTCTTTTCTACTCTAGTTTTCTCTATGGAACTCCATTCGACTCCATTCTACTCTATTCTGTTCTACCCTACCCTACTCTAATCTATTCTAATGGATTCGATGGGACGCTATTCGACGCGATTCATCACGTTTTGTTTCCATTGGGCTCGATTCGGCTAGAATTGGCTCTATTCAGCTCTATTCTGCACTATTTCACTCTATTCGACTCTACTCTTCTCTGCTCTACCGTACTGTGCTATCTTCTCTTCCTTCTATTATGTACTGTTCTATTCTATTCTGTTCTACCCTCCCAGCCGCTCCCCTCCCCTTCTCTAATCTTTGATTCTGTTCGAGTCATCGCATTTTCACGCCATTCGACCCGATTAGGCTTGAATCAGGTCAATTCGCTTCGAGTCGGTTCGATTGGGCTCCATTTGGCTCCATTCAGCTCCAATGGCATCGATTCTGCTGGATTCTGCTCGATTAGGCCCTCTTTGGCCCTATTCGGCCCAACTATGCTCTATTCGACTCTTTTCTACTCTATTCGTCTCGAGTCGGCTCCGTTCTAATCCATTCCACACCATTCTGCACTATTCTCCTCTATTCTCGTCTACCCTTCCCTACCCTAATCTATTCGAATGGATTCGATTTGACCCGATTCGAAGCGATTCAACGCGATTCATCTTGTTTTGTCTCCATTCGCCTCAATTCGGCTATGTTCTGCACTATCTGACTCTTTCCTACTCTATTCTATTCTGCTGGATTCTTTCTCTTCTGTTCTGTTCTCTCCTATTCTGTTGGACTCTGTTCTATCCTGCCCTACCCAACCCTACTGCAGCGCACCCAAACCCACCCTACTTGAATCTATTTGATTCAATTCGATTCACTTCGACGCGATTGGACAGGATTTGAGGGGATTCGACAAGGTCCGAAGGCATTTGACGGGATTCAAAGAGATTAGGCGAGATTCCATACGATTCGACGTGATTCAGCAGAATTCTAGGAGATTGGACGCAATTCGAAGTTATTGGACGTGATGGGGCGTGATTCGTCGTGATTCGACGACATTCGATGCAATCCGATGCGATACGAAGCGATTCGACCCGGTCCGACACAAAACGATGTGATTTGATGCGATTCGACGTGATTCGATGTGATTCGACGCTATTCAGTGCCAGTCGGCGTGATTCTGCTTGATTCAGCTCGATTAGGTGCGAATCGGCTCTATATGGCTCCTTTACGTCTCGATTCGGCTCCATTCAGCTCTGTTTTCTCTATTCGTCTCTATTTGGCCTATTCGTCTCTAATCGACTCTATTCGAGTCTATTCGACCCTACTCTTTTCTACTCTATTCTATTCCTTCTATTCTGTTCTAATCTCTTCTAGTCTACTCTACTCTACTCTATTCTATTCCACCCTCCTCTCCCCTTCTCTAATCTAGACGTTTGGATTGCATTGGATGCATTGAACGGGATTCGACGTGATTAAGCTTGAATCAGCTCGATTCTATTCCGTTTGGCTCTATTCGGTTCGTTTGGCTTGAATTGCTTCGATTCTGCTCAATTCCGCCTCTTTCGGCCCTATTCTGCTCTATTCGACTCTTCTCTACTCTTTTTGTCTCTATTTGACTCCATTCTACTCCATTCTATTTATTCCACACCATTCTACACTATTCTGCTCTACTCTAGCCTACACCACTCTAATTTACTCGAATCGATTAGACGTGATTCCTCTCATTTCGACTCCATTCGGCTCTATTCAGCTGTATTCGAGTCTACCCTATTATACACGAGCCTACTCTATCGTACTCTAGTCTACTCTTCTCTATTTTCTTTCTTCTTCCTATGCTGTTCTCTTCTTTTCTACTCTATTCTACCCTACCCTATGCTACCCAACTCTACTCTATTCTAATCCATTGGATTGGATTGGATTCAACCCATTTGGACACGATTCGGCTCAGTTTGGCTCTATTTAGCTCCGTTCGAATCTATTCTACTCTACTCTGTTTCCCTCTACGCTACTCTAGCCTACTATTTTCTGTATTCGTTCTGTATTGTTCTGTTCTCTTCTAGTCTCTTCTGTTTTATTCTATGCTACTCTACTCTATTCCACCCTGCCATACCCGAACCTCCCCTACTCTAATCTGTTCAATTCGATTCCATGAATTTGGACACGATTCAGGTCGAATTGGTTCGATTCATGTCCATTCGGCTCCATTTGGCTCGAAGAGTGTCGATTCAACTGGATTAGGCTCAATTCGGCTCCATTAGGCTCGATTTACTGGATTTGGCTCAATTCAGCTCAATTCAGCTCCATTCGGCCCTCTTCGGCCCTCTTCAGCACTATTCGGCTCTATTCGGCTCTTTTCTACTCCTTTCGACTCCATTCGATTGCGTTGCACAGCATTCTACTCCACTCAACACTATTTTACTCTACCCTACCCTAATTGACTGGAATTGGTTCGAGGGGATTCAACGCGATTTGCCTTGTTTCTTCTCCATTTGGCTCGCTTCGACTCTATTCGACTCTGTTCTACTCTACACTATTCTGCTCTGCTCTAACCTTTTGGACTCGATTCTCTTGTATTCTTTTTATTCTCTTTTACTGTGTTCAATTCTCTTCTACTCTATTTTAACCAACCCTACTCTAATCTATTCCACTGGATTCGATTCCACGCATTTCGATGCGATTCGGCTCCAATCGGCTCCGTTGCACTCCATTCATCCCTCTTGGGCTCTCATCGGTTCGATTCAGTTCTAATCGGCTCCATTTCGCCCTGGTCAGTTCTATTCAGCTTGAATAGGCTCTATTCAACTCTATATGGCTCTATGAGTCTACTCAACTCTATTATCTCTTTTCAACTCCATTCTACACCATTCTACTCCATCCGACTGTATTCTTCTCTATTCTATTGTCTTGTACTCTACCCTTCTCTAGTCTATTCTAATCGATTCGATTGGATTGGACTTGAATGGATGGGATTCAATGCAATTCAACGGGATTCGACGCGATCCAGCATGATTCCGCGGGATTCGGCGCCATTCATCTTGATTTCTATCACGTTGGGTCTTTTGGGCTCTATTTTGCTCTAGTCGGCAATATTCAACTCTATTCTTCTAGACTCTGCACTACTCGACCCTATTCTAGTCTTTCAGTTCTCTTCTATCCTGTTCTGTTCTACTGCATTTTGGTCTATCCTACCCTACTCTAACTTAGCCTACTGCAATCTGTTCTATTCTATTCAACAGACTTGAACGGGATTCGACCTGATTCAGGTCCTATCGGCTCGAATCAGCTCCTTTTTGTGCGAATTCAACTCGATTCGGTTGGACTTGGCCCTTTTCCTCTCTATTCGGCTCTTTTCGGCAGGATTTGACTCGATTTGACTCTAGTCTACTCTTCTCTATTCTTTCTGGTCTATTCTAATCTATTCTTTTCTACCCTACCCTACCCTCATCTTACCTGCCCTACACTAAACTATTGGATTGGATTCGACACTTTTCAACGCGATTCGACATGATTCTTCTCGATTCACCTCGAATTTGGTGGATTCGGCTGCATTCAGCTCTCTTTGGCTCTATTCAACTCTATTGGACTCTATTCTACTGTACTCGTCTCTACTTCATTCTATTCGATTCTTTCTCTTGTGTTCTGTTCTGTTTTAGTCTAACCCCTCCTACTCTACCCTCCTCTACTCTAATCGATTCGATTCAATGCCTTTCAAGGCGATTCCATGGGATTAGGCTTGAATTGGCTTGATTTAGCTCGATTTGGCTTGAATCGGGTCAATTTGGCTCGATTCTGCTCGATTCAGCATCATTAGGCTCGACCCAAACTTATCCGGCCCTGTTCAGCTCTATTCAACTCTTTTCTACTTTATTCGTCTCTATTTGGCTCCATTCGACTCCATTCCACACCATTCTACTCTGTTCGACTCCATTCTACACTATTCTATTCTCTTCTCCCCCACCCTACTCTACTCTAATCTATTCGATTCATGGAGATTTGTCTCATTTCCTCTCCATTCGACTCGATTCAGCTCGAATTGGATCTATTCATCTCTATTCTGCACTACTCGACTCTGACTATTCTACTCCACTCTACTCCATTCTACTCTTTGTATTCTCTTCTCTTCTACTCTATGCTTCTCTAGTCTATTCCTCTGTGCCCTACCCTATTGAATCCCAGCCTAACCTACACTACTCTAAGCTGTTCTATTGAATTCGATTGCATTCGATTCGACCCGATTGGACACAATTGGACGGGATTCGGTGAGATTTCATGAGATTCAATGGGTTTTGGTGGGATTGGATGGACTTCGACGAGATTCGATGCAATAGGGTGTGATTAGGTGCGATTTGGCTCGATCTAGCTTGGCTCATTTTCTGTGTCTCTATTTGGCTCATTCCAGCTCCATTCAGCTCCATTCAGCTCGAATCTGGTCGATTTGACTTGATCGGGCTCGATTGGGCTCGATTGGGCTCGACTCAGCCCTATACGTCCCTATTCGGTGCTATTCCGCTCGATTCGACTCTTTTCTAGTCTATTCATCTCGGTTTGACTGCATTTGACTCCATTCCACACCATTCTACGCTCTTCTATTCGACAGAACCCTATCCCGCCCTAGTCTTTCCTCATCTAGTCTGTTCTTTTCGATTCTGTTGTATTGGATTCTCGTTTTCTCTTTTCTCTATTCCATCCTATGCTACTCTACCATACCCTACACGAAACTAAGCTATCCTGACTTATCCTCTTCTATTCTATTGGATTCTGTTTTCTCTGTTCTACCGTATGCTACCCTACCTTATGACACCCTACTGGACCATACCCTACTCCATAAAAAAAGGGGTACTCAAGAAGGGTACTAGTTTGGAAAAGGGACTACCTAAGGCAAGGGGACTAGTTCGGGCTACTAGTTAGGGCCACTGTACTAGTTAAGAGTACTAGTTAATGGACGGGTACTAGTTAAGGCTACTAGGAAGGCAAGGTACAAGTGAAGGCTACTACTTCAGGCAAGCGTATTAGTTTAGGCTACTAGTTGATGCAAGGGTACAAGTTCATACTACTAATTAAGGCCCGGGTACTAGTTAAGGCAACTGGTCAAGGCAAGGGTAGTAGCTATGGGTAGCGATAAGGCCAGGGTACTAGTTAAGACTACTAGTTAATGCCAGGGTACTAGTTGAGGCAAGGGTCCTAGTGACGGCCAGGGTACTAGTTAAGGCTGGGCTACTAGTCCATGCAAGGCTACTACTTCAGGGTACTAGTTAAGGTTTGGCTACTAGTTAAGAGGACTAGTAAGGCAAGGGTAGACGTTAAGACTGTTCCTTAAGGCAAGGTGACTCGTTAGGGGTACTAGTTACCACAAGGCTTCTAGTTCAGAATACTAGTTAGGGCCACTGTACTAGTTCAGAGTACTAGTTAAGGCTACTAGGAAGGCAAGGAACGAGTTTAGGCCACTACTTCAGGCAAGAGTACTCGTGTTGTCGACTAGTCGATGCAAGGGTACATGTTCATACTACTGGCTAAGTCCAGGGTGCTAGTTAAGGCAACTGGTTAAGGCAAGGGTAGTAGTTATGGGTACCGATAAGGCCAGGCTACTAGTTAATGCAAGGGTACTAGTTAAGGGGACTTGTTGAGGCAAGGGTAGCCATTAGGACTGTTCCTTAAGGCAAGGCTCCTGGTTAAGGGTACTAGTTAGGACAAGGCTACCAGTTCAGGAGACTAGTTAGGGGCACTGTACTAGTTAAGAGTACTAGTAAAGGCACGGGTGCTAGTTAAGGCTGCTAGTTAAGGCAAGGTACAAATTCAGGCCACTGCTTAAGGCAAGAGTCCTAGTTAAGGCTACTAGTTGATGCAAGAATACAAGTGAATACTACTAGTTAAGGCCAGGGTCCTAGTTAAGGCAACTGGTTACGGCAAGGGTAGTAGTTCTGGGTACTGATACGGCCAGGGTACTAGTTCAGACTACTAGTGAATGCGAGGGTACTAGTTAAGGGTACTACTTAAGGCTGCCAGTGAAGGCCAGGGTCTGAGTTAAGGCTACTGGAGAAGGCCAGGGTACCAGTGAAGGCAAGGCTACTAGTTAAGGGTACTAGTTAAGAGAAGGCTACTAGTTCAGGATACGAGTTAGGGGCACTGTACTAGTTAAGAGTACTAGCTAAGGCACGAGTACTAGTTCAGCCCACTACTTAAGGCAAGAGTCCTAGTTAAGGCTACTCTTTGATGCAAGTTTACAAGTTGATATTTCTAGTTAAGGCCAGGGTCCTAGTTAAGGCAACTGGTTAAGGCAAGGGTACTAGTTAAGGCAAGGCTACTAGTTAGGGGTAGTAGGGAAGGCTTGGCCACTAGTTAAGGGTACTAGTAAGGCAAGGGCAGATGTTAAGACTATTACTTAAAGCAAGGCTACAAGTTCAGGGTACTAATTCAGACAAGGCTACTAGTTCAGGCTACTCGTTATGGCCGCTGTACTAGTTCAGAGTACTACTTAAGGCACAGGTACTAGTTAAGGATACTAGTTCAGGCAAGGTCCAAGTGAAGGCTACTACTTAAGGCAAGACGACTAGTTTAGGCTACCAGTGGATTCAAGGGTACAAGTGAATACTACGAGTTAAGACCAGGGTACCAGTTAAGGCAGCTGGTTAAGGCCAGGGTAGGACTTATGGGGACTGAGAAGGCCAGGTACTAGTTAAGACAACTAGTTCATGCGAGGGTACTAGTGAAGGGTACTAGTTGAGGCAAGGCTACTAGTGAAGGCCAGGGTACTAGTGAAGGCTACTGGTGAAGGCCAGGGTACTAGTTAAGGCAGGGCTACTAGTTCAGGGTACTGGTAAGGCAAGGGTAGACATTAAGACTATTACTTAAGGCAAGGCTACTAGTTAAGGGTACTAGTTCAGACAAGGCTACTAGTTCAGGATACTAGTTAAGGCAAGGGGACTAGTTCAGATTCAGAATTTAGGGTACTTGTCAGGGCAAGGGTACTCTTCAAGGCTAGTTGTCTAGCCTACTGATCTATACCACTAGTCTGACTAGTCCAGCTGTCTTGTCTAGGCTACTACTCTAGACTTCTCTTGTCTACTCTACTCTAGTCTACTTTCGTCTACCCTAGTCTACCCTATCAAAAACCACCCTACCCTAACCTTTTTGAATCTGTTCAATTGGATTCGATTCAAAGCATTTCAATGTGATTGGACGCGATGAGGCTTGAATCGGCTCATTCGGCACCATCAGCTCGATTCAGCTCGATTTGGCTTGAATCACTTCGATTCGGCTTGTTTCAACTCAATTCGACTTGGTTGAGCCTTATTCGGCTCGATTCGACTCTTTTCTACTCTAGTTTTCTCTATGGAACTCCATTCGACTCCATTCTACTCTATTCTGTTCTACCCTACCCTACTCTAATCTATTCTAATGGATTCGATGGGACGCTATTCGACGCGATTCATCACGTTTTGTTTCCATTGGGCTCGATTCGGCTAGAATTGGCTCTATTCAGCTCTATTCTGCACTATTTCACTCTATTCGACTCTACTCTTCTCTGCTCTACCGTACTGTGCTATCTTCTCTTCCTTCTATTATGTACTGTTCTATTCTATTCTGTTCTACCCTCCCAGCCGCTCCCCTCCCCTTCTCTAATCTTTGATTCTGTTCGAGTCATCGCATTTTCACGCCATTCGACCCGATTAGGCTTGAATCAGGTCAATTCGCTTCGAGTCGGTTCGATTGGGCTCCATTTGGCTCCATTCAGCTCCAATGGCATCGATTCTGCTGGATTCTGCTCGATTAGGCCCTCTTTGGCCCTATTCGGCCCAACTATGCTCTATTCGACTCTTTTCTACTCTATTCGTCTCGAGTCGGCTCCGTTCTAATCCATTCCACACCATTCTGCACTATTCTCCTCTATTCTCGTCTACCCTTCCCTACCCTAATCTATTCGAATGGATTCGATTTGACCCGATTCGAAGCGATTCAACGCGATTCATCTTGTTTTGTCTCCATTCGCCTCAATTCGGCTATGTTCTGCACTATCTGACTCTTTCCTACTCTATTCTATTCTGCTGGATTCTTTCTCTTCTGTTCTGTTCTCTCCTATTCTGTTGGACTCTGTTCTATCCTGCCCTACCCAACCCTACTGCACCGCACCCAAACCCACCCTACTTGAATCTATTTGATTCAATTCGATTCACTTCGACGCGATTGGACAGGATTTGACGGGATTCGACAAGGTCCGAAGGCATTTGACGGGATTCAAAGAGATTAGGCGAGATTCCATACGATTCGACGTGATTCAGCAGAATTCTAGGAGATTGGACGCAATTCGAAGTTATTGGACGTGATGGGGCGTGATTCGTCGTGATTCGACGACATTCGATGCAATCCGATGCGATACGAAGCGATTCGACCCGGTCCGACACAAAACGATGTGATTTGATGCGATTCGACGTGATTCGATGTGATTCGACGCTATTCAGTGCCAGTCGGCGTGATTCTGCTTGATTCAGCTCGATTAGGTGCGAATCGGCTCTATATGGCTCCTTTACGTCTCGATTCGGCTCCATTCAGCTCTGTTTTCTCTATTCGTCTCTATTTGGCCTATTCGTCTCTAATCGACTCTATTCGAGTCTATTCGACCCTACTCTTTTCTACTCTATTCTATTCCTTCTATTCTGTTCTAATCTCTTCTAGTCTACTCTACTCTACTCTATTCTATTCCACCCTCCTCTCCCCTTCTCTAATCTAGACGTTTGGATTGCATTGGATGCATTGAACGGGATTCGACGTGATTAAGCTTGAATCAGCTCGATTCTATTCCGTTTGGCTCTATTCGGTTCGTTTGGCTTGAATTGCTTCGATTCTGCTCAATTCCGCCTCTTTCGGCCCTATTCTGCTCTATTCGACTCTTCTCTACTCTTTTTGTCTCTATTTGACTCCATTCTACTCCATTCTATTTATTCCACACCATTCTACACTATTCTGCTCTACTCTAGCCTACACCACTCTAATTTACTCGAATCGATTAGACGTGATTCCTCTCATTTCGACTCCATTCGGCTCTATTCAGCTGTATTCGAGTCTACCCTATTATACACGAGCCTACTCTATCGTACTCTAGTCTACTCTTCTCTATTTTCTTTCTTCTTCCTATGCTGTTCTCTTCTTTTCTACTCTATTCTACCCTACCCTATGCTACCCAACTCTACTCTATTCTAATCCATTGGATTGGATTGGATTCAACCCATTTGGACACGATTCGGCTCAGTTTGGCTCTATTTAGCTCCGTTCGAATCTATTCTACTCTACTCTGTTTCCCTCTACGCTACTCTAGCCTACTATTTTCTGTATTCGTTCTGTATTGTTCTGTTCTCTTCTAGTCTCTTCTGTTTTATTCTATGCTACTCTACTCTATTCCACTCTGCCATACCCGAACCTCCCCTACTCTAATCTGTTCAATTCGATTCCATGAATTTGGACACGATTCAGGTCGAATTGGTTCGATTCATGTCCATTCGGCTCCATTTGGCTCGAAGAGTGTCGATTCAACTGGATTAGGCTCAATTCGGCTCCATTAGGCTCGATTTACTGGATTTGGCTCAATTCAGCTCGATTCGGCCCTCTTCGGCCCTCTTCAGCACTATTCGGCTCTATTCGGCTCTTTTCGACTCCTTTCGACTCCATTCGATTGCGTTGCACAGCATTCTACTCCACTCAACACTATTTTACTCTACCCTACCCTAATTGACTGGAATTGGTTCGAGGGGATTCAACGCGATTTGCCTTGTTTCTTCTCCATTTGGCTCGCTTCGACTCTATTCGACTCTGTTCTACTCTACACTATTCTGCTCTGCTCTAACCTTTTGGACTCGATTCTCTTGTATTCCTTTTATTCTCTTTTACTGTGTTCAATTCTCTTCTACTCTATTTTAACCAACCCTACTCTAATCTATTCCACTGGATTCGATTCCACGCATTTCGATGCGATTCGGCTCCAATCGGCTCCGTTGCACTCCATTCATCCCTCTTGGGCTCTCATCGGTTCGATTCAGTTCTAATCGGCTCCATTTCGCCCTGGTCAGTTCTATTCAGCTTGAATAGGCTCTATTCAACTCTATATGGCTCTATGAGTCTACTCAACTCTATTATCTCTTTTCAACTCCATTCTACACCATTCTACTCCATCCGACTGTATTCTTCTCTATTCTATTGTCTTGTACTCTACCCTTCTCTAGTCTATTCTAATCGATTCGATTGGATTGGACTTGAATGGATGGGATTCAATGCAATTCAACGGGATTCGACGCGATCCAGCATGATTCCGCGGGATTCGGCGCCATTCATCTTGATTTCTATCACGTTGGGTCTTTTGGGCTCTATTTTGCTCTAGTCGGCAATATTCAACTCTATTCTTCTAGACTCTGCACTACTCGACCCTATTCTAGTCTTTCAGTTCTCTTCTATCCTGTTCTGTTCTACTGCATTTTGGTCTATCCTACCCTACTCTAACTTAGCCTACTGCAATCTGTTCTATTCTATTCAACAGACTTGAAGGGGATTCGACCTGATTCAGGTCCTATCGGCTCGAATCAGCTCCTTTTTGTGCGAATTCAACTCGATTCGGTTGGACTTGGCCCTTTTCCTCTCTATTCGGCTCTTTTCGGCAGGATTTGACTCGATTTGACTCTAGTCTACTCTTCTCTATTCTTTCTGGTCTATTCTAATCTATTCTTTTCTACCCTACCCTACCCTCATCTTACCTGCCCTACACTAAACTATTGGATTGGATTCGACACTTTTCAACGCGATTCGACATGATTCTTCTCGATTCACCTCGAATTTGGTGGATTCGGCTGCATTCAGCTCTCTTTGGCTCTATTCAACTCTATTGGACTCTATTCTACTGTACTCGTCTCTACTTCATTCTATTCGATTCTTTCTCTTGTGTTCTGTTCTGTTTTAGTCTAACCCCTCCTACTCTACCCTCCTCTACTCTAATCGATTCGATTCAATGCCTTTCAAGGCGATTCCATGGGATTAGGCTTGAATTGGCTTGATTTAGCTCGATTTGGCTTGAATCGGGTCAATTTGGCTCGATTCTGCTCGATTCAGCATCATTAGGCTCGACCCAAACTTATCCGGCCCTGTTCAGCTCTATTCAACTCTTTTCTACTTTATTCGTCTCTATTTGGCTCCATTCGACTCCATTCCACACCATTCTACTCTGTTCGACTCCATTCTACACTATTCTATTCTCTTCTCCCCCACCCTACTCTACTCTAATCTATTCGATTCATGGAGATTTGTCTCATTTCCTCTCCATTCGACTCGATTCAGCTCGAATTGGATCTATTCATCTCTATTCTGCACTACTCGACTCTGACTATTCTACTCCACTCTACTCCATTCTACTCTTTGTATTCTCTTCTCTTCTACTCTATGCTTCTCTAGTCTATTCCTCTGTGCCCTACCCTATTGAATCCCAGCCTAACCTACACTACTCTAAGCTGTTCTATTGAATTCGATTGCATTCGATTCGACCCGATTGGACACAATTGGACGGGATTCGGTGAGATTTCATGAGATTCAATGGGTTTTGGTGGGATTGGATGGACTTCGACGAGATTCGATGCAATAGGATGTGATTAGGTGCGATTTGGCTCGATCTAGCTTGGCTCATTTTCTGTGTCTCTATTTGGCTCATTCCAGCTCCATTCAGCTCCATTCAGCTCGAATCTGGTCGATTTGACTTGATTGGGCTCGAATGGGCTCGACTGGGCTCGACTCAGCCCTATACGTCCCTATTCGGTGCTATTCCGCTCGATTCGACTCTTTTCTAGTCTATTCATCTCGGTTTGACTGCATTTGACTCCATTCCACACCACTCTACGCTCTTCTATTCGACAGAACCCTATCCCGCCCTAGTCTTTCCTCATCTAGTCTGTTCTTTTCGATTCTGTGGTATTGGATTCTCGTTTTCTCTTTTCTCTATTCCATCCTATGCTACTCTACCATACCCTACACGAAACTAAGCTATCCTGACTTATCCTCTTCTATTCTATTGGATTCTGTTTTCTCTGTTCTACCGTATGCTACCCTACCTTATGACACCCTACTGGACCATACCCTACTCCATAAAAAAAGGGGTACTCAAGAAGGGTACTAGTTTGGAAAAGGGACTACCTAAGGCAAGGGGACTAGTTCGGGCTACTAGTTAGGGCCACTGTACTAGTTAAGAGTACTAGTTAATGGACGGGTACTAGTTAAGGCTACTAGGAAGGCAAGGTACAAGTGAAGGCTACTACTTCAGGCAAGCATATTAGTTTAGGCTACTAGTTGATGCAAGGGTACAAGTTCATACTACTAATTAAGGCCCGGGTACTAGTTAAGGCAACTGGTCAAGGCAAGGGTAGTAGCTATGGGTAGCGATAAGGCCAGGGTACTAGTTAAGACTACTAGTTAATGCCAGGGTACTAGTTGAGGCAAGGGTCCTAGTGACGGCCAGGGTACTAGTTAAGGCTGGGCTACTAGTCCATGCAAGGCTACTACTTCAGGGTACTAGTTAAGGTTTGGCTACTAGTTAAGAGGACTAGTAAGGCAAGGGTAGACGTTAAGACTGTTCCTTAAGGCAAGGTGACTCGTTAGGGGTACTAGTTACCACAAGGCTTCTAGTTCAGAATACTAGTTAGGGCCACTGTACTAGTTCAGAGTACTAGTTAAGGCTACTAGGAAGGCAAGGAACGAGTTTAGGCCACTACTTCAGGCAAGAGTACTCGTGTTGTCGACTAGTCGATGCAAGGGTACATGTTCATACTACTGGCTAAGTCCAGGGTGCTAGTTAAGGCAACTGGTTAAGGCAAGGGTAGTAGTTATGGGTACCGATAAGGCCAGGCTACTAGTTAATGCAAGGGTACTAGTTAAGGGGACTTGTTGAGGCAAGGGTAGCCATTAGGACTATTCCTTAAGGCAAGGCTCCTGGTTAAGGGTACTAGTTAGGACAAGGCTACCAGTTCAGGAGACTAGTTAGGGGCACTGTACTAGTTAAGAGTACTAGTAAAGGCACGGGTGCTAGTTAAGGCTGCTAGTTAAGGCAAGGTACAAATTCAGGCCACTGCTTAAGGCAAGAGTCCTAGTTAAGGCTACTAGTTGATGCAAGAATACAAGTGAATACTACTAGTTAAGGCCAGGGTCCTAGTTAAGGCAACTGGTTACGGCAAGGGTAGTAGTTCTGGGTACTGATACGGCCAGGGTACTAGTTCAGACTACTAGTGAATGCGAGGGTACTAGTTAAGGGTACTAGTTAAGGCTGCCAGTGAAGGCCAGGGTCTGAGATAAGGCTACTGGAGAAGGCCAGGGTACCAGTGAAGGCAAGGCTACTAGTTAAGGGTACTAGTTAAGAGAAGGCTACTAGTTCAGGATACGAGTTAGGGGCACTGTACTAGTTAAGAGTACTAGCTAAGGCACGAGTACTAGTTCAGGCCACTACTTAAGGCAAGAGTGCTAGTTAAGGCTACTAGTTGATGCAAGAATACAAGTGAATACTACTAGTTAAGGCCAGGGTCCTAGTTAAGGCAACTGGTTACGGCAAGGGTAGTAGTTCTGGGTACTGATACGGCCAGGGTACTAGTTCAGACTACTAGTGAATGCGAGGGTACTAGTTAAGGGTACTACTTAAGGCTGCCAGTGAAGGCCAGGGTCTGAGTTAAGGCTACTGGAGAAGGCCAGGGTACCAGTGAAGGCAAGGCTACTAGTTAAGGGTACTAGTTAAGAGAAGGCTACTAGTTCAGGATACGAGTTAGGGGCACTGTACTAGTTAAGAGTACTAGCTAAGGCACGAGTACTAGTTCAGCCCACTACTTAAGGCAAGAGTCCTAGTTAAGGCTACTCTTTGATGCAAGTTTACAAGTTGATATTTCTAGTTAAGGCCAGGGTCCTAGTTAAGGCAACTGGTTAAGGCAAGGGTACTAGTTAAGGCAAGGCTACTAGTTAGGGGTAGTAGGGAAGGCTTGGCCACTAGTTAAGGGTACTAGTAAGGCAAGGGCAGATGTTAAGACTATTACTTAAAGCAAGGCTACAAGTTCAGGGTACTAATTCAGACAAGGCTACTAGTTCAGGCTACTCGTTATGGCCGCTGTACTAGTTCAGAGTACTACGTAAGGCACAGGTACTAGTTAAGGATACTAGTTCAGGCAAGGTCCAAGTGAAGGCTACTACTTAAGGCAAGACGACTAGTTTAGGCTACCAGTGGATTCAAGGGTACAAGTGAATACTACGAGTTAAGACCAGGGTACCAGTTAAGGCAGCTGGTTAAGGCCAGGGTAGGACTTATGGGGACTGAGAAGGCCAGGTACTAGTTAAGACAACTAGTTCATGCGAGGGTACTAGTGAAGGGTACTAGTTGAGGCAAGGCTACTAGTGAAGGCCAGGGTACTAGTGAAGGCTACTGGTGAAGGCCAGGGTACTAGTTAAGGCAGGGCTACTAGTTCAGGGTACTGGTAAGGCAAGGGTAGACATTAAGACTATTACTTAAGGCAAGGCTACTAGTTAAGGGTACTAGTTCAGACAAGGCTACTAGTTCAGGATACTAGTTAAGGCAAGGGGACTAGTTCAGATTCAGAATTTAGGGTACTTGTCAGGGCAAGGGTACTCTTCAAGGCTAGTTGTCTAGCCTACTGATCTATACCACTAGTCTGACTAGTCCAGCTGTCTTGTCTAGGCTACTACTCTAGACTTCTCTTGTCTACTCTACTCTAGTCTACTTTCGTCTACCCTAGTCTACCCTAGCAAAAACCACCCTACCCTAACCTTTTTGAATCTGTTCAATTGGATTCGATTCAAAGCATTTCAATGTGATTGGACGCGATGAGGCTTGAATCGGCTCATTCGGCACCATCAGCTCGATTCAGCTCGATTTGGCTTGAATCACTTCGATTCGGCTTGTTTCAACTCAATTCGACTTGGTTGAGCCTTATTCGGCTCGATTCGACTCTTTTCTACTCTAGTTTTCTCTATGGAACTCCATTCGACTCCATTCTACTCTATTCTGTTCTACCCTACCCTACTCTAATCTATTCTAATGGATTCGATGGGACGCTATTCGACGCGATTCATCACGTTTTGTTTCCATTGGGCTCGATTCGGCTAGAATTGGCTCTATTCAGCTCTATTCTGCACTATTTCACTCTATTCGACTCTACTCTTCTCTGCTCTACCGTACTGTGCTATCTTCTCTTCCTTCTATTATGTACTGTTCTATTCTATTCTGTTCTACCCTCCCAGCCGCTCCCCTCCCCTTCTCTAATCTTTGATTCTGTTCGAGTCATCGCATTTTCACGCCATTCGACCCGATTAGGCTTGAATCAGGTCAATTCGCTTCGAGTCGGTTCGATTGGGCTCCATTTGGCTCCATTCAGCTCCAATGGCATCGATTCTGCTGGATTCTGCTCGATTAGGCCCTCTTTGGCCCTATTCGGCCCAACTATGCTCTATTCGACTCTTTTCTACTCTATTCGTCTCGAGTCGGCTCCGTTCTAATCCATTCCACACCATTCTGCACTATTCTCCTCTATTCTCGTCTACCCTTCCCTACCCTAATCTATTCGAATGGATTCGATTTGACCCGATTCGAAGCGATTCAACGCGATTCATCTTGTTTTGTCTCCATTCGCCTCAATTCGGCTATGTTCTGCACTATCTGACTCTTTCCTACTCTATTCTATTCTGCTGGATTCTTTCTCTTCTGTTCTGTTCTCTCCTATTCTGTTGGACTCTGTTCTATCCTGCCCTACCCAACCCTACTGCAGCGCACCCAAACCCACCCTACTTGAATCTATTTGATTCAATTCGATTCACTTCGACGCGATTGGACAGGATTTGAGGGGATTCGACAAGGTCCGAAGGCATTTGACGGGATTCAAAGAGATTAGGCGAGATTCCATACGATTCGACGTGATTCAGCAGAATTCTAGGAGATTGGACGCAATTCGAAGTTATTGGACGTGATGGGGCGTGATTCGTCGTGATTCGACGACATTCGATGCAATCCGATGCGATACGAAGCGATTCGACCCGGTCCGACACAAAACGATGTGATTTGATGCGATTCGACGTGATTCGATGTGATTCGACGCTATTCAGTGCCAGTCGGCGTGATTCTGCTTGATTCAGCTCGATTAGGTGCGAATCGGCTCTATATGGCTCCTTTACGTCTCGATTCGGCTCCATTCAGCTCTGTTTTCTCTATTCGTCTCTATTTGGCCTATTCGTCTCTAATCGACTCTATTCGAGTCTATTCGACCCTACTCTTTTCTACTCTATTCTATTCCTTCTATTCTGTTCTAATCTCTTCTAGTCTACTCTACTCTACTCTATTCTATTCCACCCTCCTCTCCCCTTCTCTAATCTAGACGTTTGGATTGCATTGGATGCATTGAACGGGATTCGACGTGATTAAGCTTGAATCAGCTCGATTCTATTCCGTTTGGCTCTATTCGGTTCGTTTGGCTTGAATTGCTTCGATTCTGCTCAATTCCGCCTCTTTCGGCCCTATTCTGCTCTATTCGACTCTTCTCTACTCTTTTTGTCTCTATTTGACTCCATTCTACTCCATTCTATTTATTCCACACCATTCTACACTATTCTGCTCTACTCTAGCCTACACCACTCTAATTTACTCGAATCGATTAGACGTGATTCCTCTCATTTCGACTCCATTCGGCTCTATTCAGCTGTATTCGAGTCTACCCTATTATACACGAGCCTACTCTATCGTACTCTAGTCTACTCTTCTCTATTTTCTTTCTTCTTCCTATGCTGTTCTCTTCTTTTCTACTCTATTCTACCCTACCCTATGCTACCCAACTCTACTCTATTCTAATCCATTGGATTGGATTGGATTCAACCCATTTGGACACGATTCGGCTCAGTTTGGCTCTATTTAGCTCCGTTCGAATCTATTCTACTCTACTCTGTTTCCCTCTACGCTACTCTAGCCTACTATTTTCTGTATTCGTTCTGTATTGTTCTGTTCTCTTCTAGTCTCTTCTGTTTTATTCTATGCTACTCTACTCTATTCCACCCTGCCATACCCGAACCTCCCCTACTCTAATCTGTTCAATTCGATTCCATGAATTTGGACACGATTCAGGTCGAATTGGTTCGATTCATGTCCATTCGGCTCCATTTGGCTCGAAGAGTGTCGATTCAACTGGATTAGGCTCAATTCGGCTCCATTAGGCTCGATTTACTGGATTTGGCTCAATTCAGCTCAATTCAGCTCCATTCGGCCCTCTTCGGCCCTCTTCAGCACTATTCGGCTCTATTCGGCTCTTTTCTACTCCTTTCGACTCCATTCGATTGCGTTGCACAGCATTCTACTCCACTCAACACTATTTTACTCTACCCTACCCTAATTGACTGGAATTGGTTCGAGGGGATTCAACGCGATTTGCCTTGTTTCTTCTCCATTTGGCTCGCTTCGACTCTATTCGACTCTGTTCTACTCTACACTATTCTGCTCTGCTCTAACCTTTTGGACTCGATTCTCTTGTATTCTTTTTATTCTCTTTTACTGTGTTCAATTCTCTTCTACTCTATTTTAACCAACCCTACTCTAATCTATTCCACTGGATTCGATTCCACGCATTTCGATGCGATTCGGCTCCAATCGGCTCCGTTGCACTCCATTCATCCCTCTTGGGCTCTCATCGGTTCGATTCAGTTCTAATCGGCTCCATTTCGCCCTGGTCAGTTCTATTCAGCTTGAATAGGCTCTATTCAACTCTATATGGCTCTATGAGTCTACTCAACTCTATTATCTCTTTTCAACTCCATTCTACACCATTCTACTCCATCCGACTGTATTCTTCTCTATTCTATTGTCTTGTACTCTACCCTTCTCTAGTCTATTCTAATCGATTCGATTGGATTGGACTTGAATGGATGGGATTCAATGCAATTCAACGGGATTCGACGCGATCCAGCATGATTCCGCGGGATTCGGCGCCATTCATCTTGATTTCTATCACGTTGGGTCTTTTGGGCTCTATTTTGCTCTAGTCGGCAATATTCAACTCTATTCTTCTAGACTCTGCACTACTCGACCCTATTCTAGTCTTTCAGTTCTCTTCTATCCTGTTCTGTTCTACTGCATTTTGGTCTATCCTACCCTACTCTAACTTAGCCTACTGCAATCTGTTCTATTCTATTCAACAGACTTGAACGGGATTCGACCTGATTCAGGTCCTATCGGCTCGAATCAGCTCCTTTTTGTGCGAATTCAACTCGATTCGGTTGGACTTGGCCCTTTTCCTCTCTATTCGGCTCTTTTCGGCAGGATTTGACTCGATTTGACTCTAGTCTACTCTTCTCTATTCTTTCTGGTCTATTCTAATCTATTCTTTTCTACCCTACCCTACCCTCATCTTACCTGCCCTACACTAAACTATTGGATTGGATTCGACACTTTTCAACGCGATTCGACATGATTCTTCTCGATTCACCTCGAATTTGGTGGATTCGGCTGCATTCAGCTCTCTTTGGCTCTATTCAACTCTATTGGACTCTATTCTACTGTACTCGTCTCTACTTCATTCTATTCGATTCTTTCTCTTGTGTTCTGTTCTGTTTTAGTCTAACCCCTCCTACTCTACCCTCCTCTACTCTAATCGATTCGATTCAATGCCTTTCAAGGCGATTCCATGGGATTAGGCTTGAATTGGCTTGATTTAGCTCGATTTGGCTTGAATCGGGTCAATTTGGCTCGATTCTGCTCGATTCAGCATCATTAGGCTCGACCCAAACTTATCCGGCCCTGTTCAGCTCTATTCAACTCTTTTCTACTTTATTCGTCTCTATTTGGCTCCATTCGACTCCATTCCACACCATTCTACTCTGTTCGACTCCATTCTACACTATTCTATTCTCTTCTCCCCCACCCTACTCTACTCTAATCTATTCGATTCATGGAGATTTGTCTCATTTCCTCTCCATTCGACTCGATTCAGCTCGAATTGGATCTATTCATCTCTATTCTGCACTACTCGACTCTGACTATTCTACTCCACTCTACTCCATTCTACTCTTTGTATTCTCTTCTCTTCTACTCTATGCTTCTCTAGTCTATTCCTCTGTGCCCTACCCTATTGAATCCCAGCCTAACCTACACTACTCTAAGCTGTTCTATTGAATTCGATTGCATTCGATTCGACCCGATTGGACACAATTGGACGGGATTCGGTGAGATTTCATGAGATTCAATGGGTTTTGGTGGGATTGGATGGACTTCGACGAGATTCGATGCAATAGGGTGTGATTAGGTGCGATTTGGCTCGATCTAGCTTGGCTCATTTTCTGTGTCTCTATTTGGCTCATTCCAGCTCCATTCAGCTCCATTCAGCTCGAATCTGGTCGATTTGACTTGATCGGGCTCGATTGGGCTCGATTGGGCTCGACTCAGCCCTATACGTCCCTATTCGGTGCTATTCCGCTCTATTCGACTCTTTTCTAGTCTATTCATCTCGGTTTGACTGCATTTGACTCCATTCCACACCATTCTACGCTCTTCTATTCGACAGAACCCTATCCCGCCCTAGTCTTTCCTCATCTAGTCTGTTCTTTTCGATTCTGTTGTATTGGATTCTCGTTTTCTCTTTTCTCTATTCCATCCTATGCTACTCTACCATACCCTACACGAAACTAAGCTATCCTGACTTATCCTCTTCTATTCTATTGGATTCTGTTTTCTCTGTTCTACCGTATGCTACCCTACCTTATGACACCCTACTGGACCATACCCTACTCCATAAAAAAAGGGGTACTCAAGAAGGGTACTAGTTTGGAAAAGGGACTACCTAAGGCAAGGGGACTAGTTCGGGCTACTAGTTAGGGCCACTGTACTAGTTAAGAGTACTAGTTAATGGACGGGTACTAGTTAAGGCTACTAGGAAGGCAAGGTACAAGTGAAGGCTACTACTTCAGGCAAGCGTATTAGTTTAGGCTACTAGTTGATGCAAGGGTACAAGTTCATACTACTAATTAAGGCCCGGGTACTAGTTAAGGCAACTGGTCAAGGCAAGGGTAGTAGCTATGGGTAGCGATAAGGCCAGGGTACTAGTTAAGACTACTAGTTAATGCCAGGGTACTAGTTGAGGCAAGGGTCCTAGTGACGGCCAGGGTACTAGTTAAGGCTGGGCTACTAGTCCATGCAAGGCTACTACTTCAGGGTACTAGTTAAGGTTTGGCTACTAGTTAAGAGGACTAGTAAGGCAAGGGTAGACGTTAAGACTGTTCCTTAAGGCAAGGTGACTCGTTAGGGGTACTAGTTACCACAAGGCTTCTAGTTCAGAATACTAGTTAGGGCCACTGTACTAGTTCAGAGTACTAGTTAAGGCTACTAGGAAGGCAAGGAACGAGTTTAGGCCACTACTTCAGGCAAGAGTACTCGTGTTGTCGACTAGTCGATGCAAGGGTACATGTTCATACTACTGGCTAAGTCCAGGGTGCTAGTTAAGGCAACTGGTTAAGGCAAGGGTAGTAGTTATGGGTACCGATAAGGCCAGGCTACTAGTTAATGCAAGGGTACTAGTTAAGGGGACTTGTTGAGGCAAGGGTAGCCATTAGGACTGTTCCTTAAGGCAAGGCTCCTGGTTAAGGGTACTAGTTAGGACAAGGCTACCAGTTCAGGAGACTAGTTAGGGGCACTGTACTAGTTAAGAGTACTAGTAAAGGCACGGGTGCTAGTTAAGGCTGCTAGTTAAGGCAAGGTACAAATTCAGGCCACTGCTTAAGGCAAGAGTCCTAGTTAAGGCTACTAGTTGATGCAAGAATACAAGTGAATACTACTAGTTAAGGCCAGGGTCCTAGTTAAGGCAACTGGTTACGGCAAGGGTAGTAGTTCTGGGTACTGATACGGCCAGGGTACTAGTTCAGACTACTAGTGAATGCGAGGGTACTAGTTAAGGGTACTACTTAAGGCTGCCAGTGAAGGCCAGGGTCTGAGTTAAGGCTACTGGAGAAGGCCAGGGTACCAGTGAAGGCAAGGCTACTAGTTAAGGGTACTAGTTAAGAGAAGGCTACTAGTTCAGGATACGAGTTAGGGGCACTGTACTAGTTAAGAGTACTAGCTAAGGCACGAGTACTAGTTCAGCCCACTACTTAAGGCAAGAGTCCTAGTTAAGGCTACTCTTTGATGCAAGTTTACAAGTTGATATTTCTAGTTAAGGCCAGGGTCCTAGTTAAGGCAACTGGTTAAGGCAAGGGTACTAGTTAAGGCAAGGCTACTAGTTAGGGGTAGTAGGGAAGGCTTGGCCACTAGTTAAGGGTACTAGTAAGGCAAGGGCAGATGTTAAGACTATTACTTAAAGCAAGGCTACAAGTTCAGGGTACTAATTCAGACAAGGCTACTAGTTCAGGCTACTCGTTATGGCCGCTGTACTAGTTCAGAGTACTACGTAAGGCACAGGTACTAGTTAAGGATACTAGTTCAGGCAAGGTCCAAGTGAAGGCTACTACTTAAGGCAAGACGACTAGTTTAGGCTACCAGTGGATTCAAGGGTACAAGTGAATACTACGAGTTAAGACCAGGGTACCAGTTAAGGCAGCTGGTTAAGGCCAGGGTAGGACTTATGGGGACTGAGAAGGCCAGGTACTAGTTAAGACAACTAGTTCATGCGAGGGTACTAGTGAAGGGTACTAGTTGAGGCAAGGCTACTAGTGAAGGCCAGGGTACTAGTGAAGGCTACTGGTGAAGGCCAGGGTACTAGTTAAGGCAGGGCTACTAGTTCAGGGTACTGGTAAGGCAAGGGTAGACATTAAGACTATTACTTAAGGCAAGGCTACTAGTTAAGGGTACTAGTTCAGACAAGGCTACTAGTTCAGGATACTAGTTAAGGCAAGGGGACTAGTTCAGATTCAGAATTTAGGGTACTTGTCAGGGCAAGGGTACTCTTCAAGGCTAGTTGTCTAGCCTACTGATCTATACCACTAGTCTGACTAGTCCAGCTGTCTTGTCTAGGCTACTACTCTAGACTTCTCTTGTCTACTCTACTCTAGTCTACTTTCGTCTACCCTAGTCTACCCTAGCAAAAACCACCCTACCCTAACCTTTTTGAATCTGTTCAATTGGATTCGATTCAAAGCATTTCAATGTGATTGGACGCGATGAGGCTTGAATCGGCTCATTCGGCACCATCAGCTCGATTCAGCTCGATTTGGCTTGAATCACTTCGATTCGGCTTGTTTCAACTCAATTCGACTTGGTTGAGCCTTATTCGGCTCGATTCGACTCTTTTCTACTCTAGTTTTCTCTATGGAACTCCATTCGACTCCATTCTACTCTATTCTGTTCTACCCTACCCTACTCTAATCTATTCTAATGGATTCGATGGGACGCTATTCGACGCGATTCATCACGTTTTGTTTCCATTGGGCTCGATTCGGCTAGAATTGGCTCTATTCAGCTCTATTCTGCACTATTTCACTCTATTCGACTCTACTCTTCTCTGCTCTACCGTACTGTGCTATCTTCTCTTCCTTCTATTATGTACTGTTCTATTCTATTCTGTTCTACCCTCCCAGCCGCTCCCCTCCCCTTCTCTAATCTTTGATTCTGTTCGAGTCATCGCATTTTCACGCCATTCGACCCGATTAGGCTTGAATCAGGTCAATTCGCTTCGAGTCGGTTCGATTGGGCTCCATTTGGCTCCATTCAGCTCCAATGGCATCGATTCTGCTGGATTCTGCTCGATTAGGCCCTCTTTGGCCCTATTCGGCCCAACTATGCTCTATTCGACTCTTTTCTACTCTATTCGTCTCGAGTCGGCTCCGTTCTAATCCATTCCACACCATTCTGCACTATTCTCCTCTATTCTCGTCTACCCTTCCCTACCCTAATCTATTCGAATGGATTCGATTTGACCCGATTCGAAGCGATTCAACGCGATTCATCTTGTTTTGTCTCCATTCGCCTCAATTCGGCTATGTTCTGCACTATCTGACTCTTTCCTACTCTATTCTATTCTGCTGGATTCTTTCTCTTCTGTTCTGTTCTCTCCTATTCTGTTGGACTCTGTTCTATCCTGCCCTACCCAACCCTACTGCAGCGCACCCAAACCCACCCTACTTGAATCTATTTGATTCAATTCGATTCACTTCGACGCGATTGGACAGGATTTGAGGGGATTCGACAAGGTCCGAAGGCATTTGACGGGATTCAAAGAGATTAGGCGAGATTCCATACGATTCGACGTGATTCAGCAGAATTCTAGGAGATTGGACGCAATTCGAAGTTATTGGACGTGATGGGGCGTGATTCGTCGTGATTCGACGACATTCGATGCAATCCGATGCGATACGAAGCGATTCGACCCGGTCCGACACAAAACGATGTGATTTGATGCGATTCGACGTGATTCGATGTGATTCGACGCTATTCAGTGCCAGTCGGCGTGATTCTGCTTGATTCAGCTCGATTAGGTGCGAATCGGCTCTATATGGCTCCTTTACGTCTCGATTCGGCTCCATTCAGCTCTGTTTTCTCTATTCGTCTCTATTTGGCCTATTCGTCTCTAATCGACTCTATTCGAGTCTATTCGACCCTACTCTTTTCTACTCTATTCTATTCCTTCTATTCTGTTCTAATCTCTTCTAGTCTACTCTACTCTATTCTATTCCACCCTCCTCTCCCCTTCTCTAATCTAGACGTTTGGATTGCATTGGATGCATTGAACGGGATTCGACGTGATTAAGCTTGAATCAGCTCGATTCTATTCCGTTTGGCTCTATTCGGTTCGTTTGGCTTGAATTGCTTCGATTCTGCTCAATTCCGCCTCTTTCGGCCCTATTCTGCTCTATTCGACTCTTCTCTACTCTTTTTGTCTCTATTTGACTCCATTCTACTCCATTCTATTTATTCCACACCATTCTACACTATTCTGCTCTACTCTAGCCTACACCACTCTAATTTACTCGAATCGATTAGACGTGATTCCTCTCATTTCGACTCCATTCGGCTCTATTCAGCTGTATTCGAGTCTACCCTATTATACACGAGCCTACTCTATCGTACTCTAGTCTACTCTTCTCTATTTTCTTTCTTCTTCCTATGCTGTTCTCTTCTTTTCTACTCTATTCTACCCTACCCTATGCTACCCAACTCTACTCTATTCTAATCCATTGGATTGGATTGGATTCAACCCATTTGGACACGATTCGGCTCAGTTTGGCTCTATTTAGCTCCGTTCGAATCTATTCTACTCTACTCTGTTTCCCTCTACGCTACTCTAGCCTACTATTTTCTGTATTCGTTCTGTATTGTTCTGTTCTCTTCTAGTCTCTTCTGTTTTATTCTATGCTACTCTACTCTATTCCACTCTGCCATACCCGAACCTCCCCTACTCTAATCTGTTCAATTCGATTCCATGAATTTGGACACGATTCAGGTCGAATTGGTTCGATTCATGTCCATTCGGCTCCATTTGGCTCGAAGAGTGTCGATTCAACTGGATTAGGCTCAATTCGGCTCCATTAGGCTCGATTTACTGGATTTGGCTCAATTCAGCTCGATTCGGCCCTCTTCGGCCCTCTTCAGCACTATTCGGCTCTATTCGGCTCTTTTCGACTCCTTTCGACTCCATTCGATTGCGTTGCACAGCATTCTACTCCACTCAACACTATTTTACTCTACCCTACCCTAATTGACTGGAATTGGTTCGAGGGGATTCAACGCGATTTGCCTTGTTTCTTCTCCATTTGGCTCGCTTCGACTCTATTCGACTCTGTTCTACTCTACACTATTCTGCTCTGCTCTAACCTTTTGGACTCGATTCTCTTGTATTCCTTTTATTCTCTTTTACTGTGTTCAATTCTCTTCTACTCTATTTTAACCAACCCTACTCTAATCTATTCCACTGGATTCGATTCCACGCATTTCGATGCGATTCGGCTCCAATCGGCTCCGTTGCACTCCATTCATCCCTCTTGGGCTCTCATCGGTTCGATTCAGTTCTAATCGGCTCCATTTCGCCCTGGTCAGTTCTATTCAGCTTGAATAGGCTCTATTCAACTCTATATGGCTCTATGAGTCTACTCAACTCTATTATCTCTTTTCAACTCCATTCTACACCATTCTACTCCATCCGACTGTATTCTTCTCTATTCTATTGTCTTGTACTCTACCCTTCTCTAGTCTATTCTAATCGATTCGATTGGATTGGACTTGAATGGATGGGATTCAATGCAATTCAACGGGATTCGACGCGATCCAGCATGATTCCGCGGGATTCGGCGCCATTCATCTTGATTTCTATCACGTTGGGTCTTTTGGGCTCTATTTTGCTCTAGTCGGCAATATTCAACTCTATTCTTCTAGACTCTGCACTACTCGACCCTATTCTAGTCTTTCAGTTCTCTTCTATCCTGTTCTGTTCTACTGCATTTTGGTCTATCCTACCCTACTCTAACTTAGCCTACTGCAATCTGTTCTATTCTATTCAACAGACTTGAAGGGGATTCGACCTGATTCAGGTCCTATCGGCTCGAATCAGCTCCTTTTTGTGCGAATTCAACTCGATTCGGTTGGACTTGGCCCTTTTCCTCTCTATTCGGCTCTTTTCGGCAGGATTTGACTCGATTTGACTCTAGTCTACTCTTCTCTATTCTTTCTGGTCTATTCTAATCTATTCTTTTCTACCCTACCCTACCCTCATCTTACCTGCCCTACACTAAACTATTGGATTGGATTCGACACTTTTCAACGCGATTCGACATGATTCTTCTCGATTCACCTCGAATTTGGTGGATTCGGCTGCATTCAGCTCTCTTTGGCTCTATTCAACTCTATTGGACTCTATTCTACTGTACTCGTCTCTACTTCATTCTATTCGATTCTTTCTCTTGTGTTCTGTTCTGTTTTAGTCTAACCCCTCCTACTCTACCCTCCTCTACTCTAATCGATTCGATTCAATGCCTTTCAAGGCGATTCCATGGGATTAGGCTTGAATTGGCTTGATTTAGCTCGATTTGGCTTGAATCGGGTCAATTTGGCTCGATTCTGCTCGATTCAGCATCATTAGGCTCGACCCAAACTTATCCGGCCCTGTTCAGCTCTATTCAACTCTTTTCTACTTTATTCGTCTCTATTTGGCTCCATTCGACTCCATTCCACACCATTCTACTCTGTTCGACTCCATTCTACACTATTCTATTCTCTTCTCCCCCACCCTACTCTACTCTAATCTATTCGATTCATGGAGATTTGTCTCATTTCCTCTCCATTCGACTCGATTCAGCTCGAATTGGATCTATTCATCTCTATTCTGCACTACTCGACTCTGACTATTCTACTCCACTCTACTCCATTCTACTCTTTGTATTCTCTTCTCTTCTACTCTATGCTTCTCTAGTCTATTCCTCTGTGCCCTACCCTATTGAATCCCAGCCTAACCTACACTACTCTAAGCTGTTCTATTGAATTCGATTGCATTCGATTCGACCCGATTGGACACAATTGGACGGGATTCGGTGAGATTTCATGAGATTCAATGGGTTTTGGTGGGATTGGATGGACTTCGACGAGATTCGATGCAATAGGATGTGATTAGGTGCGATTTGGCTCGATCTAGCTTGGCTCATTTTCTGTGTCTCTATTTGGCTCATTCCAGCTCCATTCAGCTCCATTCAGCTCGAATCTGGTCGATTTGACTTGATTGGGCTCGAATGGGCTCGACTGGGCTCGACTCAGCCCTATACGTCCCTATTCGGTGCTATTCCGCTCGATTCGACTCTTTTCTAGTCTATTCATCTCGGTTTGACTGCATTTGACTCCATTCCACACCACTCTACGCTCTTCTATTCGACAGAACCCTATCCCGCCCTAGTCTTTCCTCATCTAGTCTGTTCTTTTCGATTCTGTGGTATTGGATTCTCGTTTTCTCTTTTCTCTATTCCATCCTATGCTACTCTACCATACCCTACACGAAACTAAGCTATCCTGACTTATCCTCTTCTATTCTATTGGATTCTGTTTTCTCTGTTCTACCGTATGCTACCCTACCTTATGACACCCTACTGGACCATACCCTACTCCATAAAAAAAGGGGTACTCAAGAAGGGTACTAGTTTGGAAAAGGGACTACCTAAGGCAAGGGGACTAGTTCGGGCTACTAGTTAGGGCCACTGTACTAGTTAAGAGTACTAGTTAATGGACGGGTACTAGTTAAGGCTACTAGGAAGGCAAGGTACAAGTGAAGGCTACTACTTCAGGCAAGCATATTAGTTTAGGCTACTAGTTGATGCAAGGGTACAAGTTCATACTACTAATTAAGGCCCGGGTACTAGTTAAGGCAACTGGTCAAGGCAAGGGTAGTAGCTATGGGTAGCGATAAGGCCAGGGTACTAGTTAAGACTACTAGTTAATGCCAGGGTACTAGTTGAGGCAAGGGTCCTAGTGACGGCCAGGGTACTAGTTAAGGCTGGGCTACTAGTCCATGCAAGGCTACTACTTCAGGGTACTAGTTAAGGTTTGGCTACTAGTTAAGAGGACTAGTAAGGCAAGGGTAGACGTTAAGACTGTTCCTTAAGGCAAGGTGACTCGTTAGGGGTACTAGTTACCACAAGGCTTCTAGTTCAGAATACTAGTTAGGGCCACTGTACTAGTTCAGAGTACTAGTTAAGGCTACTAGGAAGGCAAGGAACGAGTTTAGGCCACTACTTCAGGCAAGAGTACTCGTGTTGTCGACTAGTCGATGCAAGGGTACATGTTCATACTACTGGCTAAGTCCAGGGTGCTAGTTAAGGCAACTGGTTAAGGCAAGGGTAGTAGTTATGGGTACCGATAAGGCCAGGCTACTAGTTAATGCAAGGGTACTAGTTAAGGGGACTTGTTGAGGCAAGGGTAGCCATTAGGACTATTCCTTAAGGCAAGGCTCCTGGTTAAGGGTACTAGTTAGGACAAGGCTACCAGTTCAGGAGACTAGTTAGGGGCACTGTACTAGTTAAGAGTACTAGTAAAGGCACGGGTGCTAGTTAAGGCTGCTAGTTAAGGCAAGGTACAAATTCAGGCCACTGCTTAAGGCAAGAGTCCTAGTTAAGGCTACTAGTTGATGCAAGAATACAAGTGAATACTACTAGTTAAGGCCAGGGTCCTAGTTAAGGCAACTGGTTACGGCAAGGGTAGTAGTTCTGGGTACTGATACGGCCAGGGTACTAGTTCAGACTACTAGTGAATGCGAGGGTACTAGTTAAGGGTACTAGTTAAGGCTGCCAGTGAAGGCCAGGGTCTGAGATAAGGCTACTGGAGAAGGCCAGGGTACCAGTGAAGGCAAGGCTACTAGTTAAGGGTACTAGTTAAGAGAAGGCTACTAGTTCAGGATACGAGTTAGGGGCACTGTACTAGTTAAGAGTACTAGCTAAGGCACGAGTACTAGTTCAGGCCACTACTTAAGGCAAGAGTGCTAGTTAAGGCTACTAGTTGATGCAAGAATACAAGTGAATACTACTAGTTAAGGCCAGGGTCCTAGTTAAGGCAACTGGTTACGGCAAGGGTAGTAGTTCTGGGTACTGATACGGCCAGGGTACTAGTTCAGACTACTAGTGAATGCGAGGGTACTAGTTAAGGGTACTACTTAAGGCTGCCAGTGAAGGCCAGGGTCTGAGTTAAGGCTACTGGAGAAGGCCAGGGTACCAGTGAAGGCAAGGCTACTAGTTAAGGGTACTAGTTAAGAGAAGGCTACTAGTTCAGGATACGAGTTAGGGGCACTGTACTAGTTAAGAGTACTAGCTAAGGCACGAGTACTAGTTCAGCCCACTACTTAAGGCAAGAGTCCTAGTTAAGGCTACTCTTTGATGCAAGTTTACAAGTTGATATTTCTAGTTAAGGCCAGGGTCCTAGTTAAGGCAACTGGTTAAGGCAAGGGTACTAGTTAAGGCAAGGCTACTAGTTAGGGGTAGTAGGGAAGGCTTGGCCACTAGTTAAGGGTACTAGTAAGGCAAGGGCAGATGTTAAGACTATTACTTAAAGCAAGGCTACAAGTTCAGGGTACTAATTCAGACAAGGCTACTAGTTCAGGCTACTCGTTATGGCCGCTGTACTAGTTCAGAGTACTACTTAAGGCACAGGTACTAGTTAAGGATACTAGTTCAGGCAAGGTCCAAGTGAAGGCTACTACTTAAGGCAAGACGACTAGTTTAGGCTACCAGTGGATTCAAGGGTACAAGTGAATACTACGAGTTAAGACCAGGGTACCAGTTAAGGCAGCTGGTTAAGGCCAGGGTAGGACTTATGGGGACTGAGAAGGCCAGGTACTAGTTAAGACAACTAGTTCATGCGAGGGTACTAGTGAAGGGTACTAGTTGAGGCAAGGCTACTAGTGAAGGCCAGGGTACTAGTGAAGGCTACTGGTGAAGGCCAGGGTACTAGTTAAGGCAGGGCTACTAGTTCAGGGTACTGGTAAGGCAAGGGTAGACATTAAGACTATTACTTAAGGCAAGGCTACTAGTTAAGGGTACTAGTTCAGACAAGGCTACTAGTTCAGGATACTAGTTAAGGCAAGGGGACTAGTTCAGATTCAGAATTTAGGGTACTTGTCAGGGCAAGGGTACTCTTCAAGGCTAGTTGTCTAGCCTACTGATCTATACCACTAGTCTGACTAGTCCAGCTGTCTTGTCTAGGCTACTACTCTAGACTTCTCTTGTCTACTCTACTCTAGTCTACTTTCGTCTACCCTAGTCTACCCTAGCAAAAACCACCCTACCCTAACCTTTTTGAATCTGTTCAATTGGATTCGATTCAAAGCATTTCAATGTGATTGGACGCGATGAGGCTTGAATCGGCTCATTCGGCACCATCAGCTCGATTCAGCTCGATTTGGCTTGAATCACTTCGATTCGGCTTGTTTCAACTCAATTCGACTTGGTTGAGCCTTATTCGGCTCGATTCGACTCTTTTCTACTCTAGTTTTCTCTATGGAACTCCATTCGACTCCATTCTACTCTATTCTGTTCTACCCTACCCTACTCTAATCTATTCTAATGGATTCGATGGGACGCTATTCGACGCGATTCATCACGTTTTGTTTCCATTGGGCTCGATTCGGCTAGAATTGGCTCTATTCAGCTCTATTCTGCACTATTTCACTCTATTCGACTCTACTCTTCTCTGCTCTACCGTACTGTGCTATCTTCTCTTCCTTCTATTATGTACTGTTCTATTCTATTCTGTTCTACCCTCCCAGCCGCTCCCCTCCCCTTCTCTAATCTTTGATTCTGTTCGAGTCATCGCATTTTCACGCCATTCGACCCGATTAGGCTTGAATCAGGTCAATTCGCTTCGAGTCGGTTCGATTGGGCTCCATTTGGCTCCATTCAGCTCCAATGGCATCGATTCTGCTGGATTCTGCTCGATTAGGCCCTCTTTGGCCCTATTCGGCCCAACTATGCTCTATTCGACTCTTTTCTACTCTATTCGTCTCGAGTCGGCTCCGTTCTAATCCATTCCACACCATTCTGCACTATTCTCCTCTATTCTCGTCTACCCTTCCCTACCCTAATCTATTCGAATGGATTCGATTTGACCCGATTCGAAGCGATTCAACGCGATTCATCTTGTTTTGTCTCCATTCGCCTCAATTCGGCTATGTTCTGCACTATCTGACTCTTTCCTACTCTATTCTATTCTGCTGGATTCTTTCTCTTCTGTTCTGTTCTCTCCTACTCTGTTGGACTCTGTTCTATCCTGCCCTACCCAACCCTACTGCACCGCACCCAAACCCACCCTACTTGAATCTATTTGATTCAATTCGATTCACTTCGACGCGATTGGACAGGATTTGACGGGATTCGACAAGGTCCGAAGGCATTTGACGGGATTCAAAGAGATTAGGCGAGATTCCATACGATTCGACGTGATTCAGCAGAATTCTAGGAGATTGGACGCAATTCGAAGTTATTGGACGTGATGGGGCGTGATTCGTCGTGATTCGACGACATTCGATGCAATCCGATGCGATACGAAGCGATTCGACCCGGTCCGACACAAAACGATGTGATTTGATGCGATTCGACGTGATTCGATGTGATTCGACGCTATTCAGTGCCAGTCGGCGTGATTCTGCTTGATTCAGCTCGATTAGGTGCGAATCGGCTCTATATGGCTCCTTTACGTCTCGATTCGGCTCCATTCAGCTCTGTTTTCTCTATTCGTCTCTATTTGGCCTATTCGTCTCTAATCGACTCTATTCGAGTCTATTCGACCCTACTCTTTTCTACTCTATTCTATTCCTTCTATTCTGTTCTAATCTCTTCTAGTCTACTCTACTCTACTCTATTCTATTCCACCCTCCTCTCCCCTTCTCTAATCTAGACGTTTGGATTGCATTGGATGCATTGAACGGGATTCGACGTGATTAAGCTTGAATCAGCTCGATTCTATTCCGTTTGGCTCTATTCGGTTCGTTTGGCTTGAATTGCTTCGATTCTGCTCAATTCCGCCTCTTTCGGCCCTATTCTGCTCTATTCGACTCTTCTCTACTCTTTTTGTCTCTATTTGACTCCATTCTACTCCATTCTATTTATTCCACACCATTCTACACTATTCTGCTCTACTCTAGCCTACACCACTCTAATTTACTCGAATCGATTAGACGTGATTCCTCTCATTTCGACTCCATTCGGCTCTATTCAGCTGTATTCGAGTCTACCCTATTATACACGAGCCTACTCTATCGTACTCTAGTCTACTCTTCTCTATTTTCTTTCTTCTTCCTATGCTGTTCTCTTCTTTTCTACTCTATTCTACCCTACCCTATGCTACCCAACTCTACTCTATTCTAATCCATTGGATTGGATTGGATTCAACCCATTTGGACACGATTCGGCTCAGTTTGGCTCTATTTAGCTCCGTTCGAATCTATTCTACTCTACTCTGTTTCCCTCTACGCTACTCTAGCCTACTATTTTCTGTATTCGTTCTGTATTGTTCTGTTCTCTTCTAGTCTCTTCTGTTTTATTCTATGCTACTCTACTCTATTCCACTCTGCCATACCCGAACCTCCCCTACTCTAATCTGTTCAATTCGATTCCATGAATTTGGACACGATTCAGGTCGAATTGGTTCGATTCATGTCCATTCGGCTCCATTTGGCTCGAAGAGTGTCGATTCAACTGGATTAGGCTCAATTCGGCTCCATTAGGCTCGATTTACTGGATTTGGCTCAATTCAGCTCGATTCGGCCCTCTTCGGCCCTCTTCAGCACTATTCGGCTCTATTCGGCTCTTTTCGACTCCTTTCGACTCCATTCGATTGCGTTGCACAGCATTCTACTCCACTCAACACTATTTTACTCTACCCTACCCTAATTGACTGGAATTGGTTCGAGGGGATTCAACGCGATTTGCCTTGTTTCTTCTCCATTTGGCTCGCTTCGACTCTATTCGACTCTGTTCTACTCTACACTATTCTGCTCTGCTCTAACCTTTTGGACTCGATTCTCTTGTATTCCTTTTATTCTCTTTTACTGTGTTCAATTCTCTTCTACTCTATTTTAACCAACCCTACTCTAATCTATTCCACTGGATTCGATTCCACGCATTTCGATGCGATTCGGCTCCAATCGGCTCCGTTGCACTCCATTCATCCCTCTTGGGCTCTCATCGGTTCGATTCAGTTCTAATCGGCTCCATTTCGCCCTGGTCAGTTCTATTCAGCTTGAATAGGCTCTATTCAACTCTATATGGCTCTATGAGTCTACTCAACTCTATTATCTCTTTTCAACTCCATTCTACACCATTCTACTCCATCCGACTGTATTCTTCTCTATTCTATTGTCTTGTACTCTACCCTTCTCTAGTCTATTCTAATCGATTCGATTGGATTGGACTTGAATGGATGGGATTCAATGCAATTCAACGGGATTCGACGCGATCCAGCATGATTCCGCGGGATTCGGCGCCATTCATCTTGATTTCTATCACGTTGGGTCTTTTGGGCTCTATTTTGCTCTAGTCGGCAATATTCAACTCTATTCTTCTAGACTCTGCACTACTCGACCCTATTCTAGTCTTTCAGTTCTCTTCTATCCTGTTCTGTTCTACTGCATTTTGGTCTATCCTACCCTACTCTAACTTAGCCTACTGCAATCTGTTCTATTCTATTCAACAGACTTGAAGGGGATTCGACCTGATTCAGGTCCTATCGGCTCGAATCAGCTCCTTTTTGTGCGAATTCAACTCGATTCGGTTGGACTTGGCCCTTTTCCTCTCTATTCGGCTCTTTTCGGCAGGATTTGACTCGATTTGACTCTAGTCTACTCTTCTCTATTCTTTCTGGTCTATTCTAATCTATTCTTTTCTACCCTACCCTACCCTCATCTTACCTGCCCTACACTAAACTATTGGATTGGATTCGACACTTTTCAACGCGATTCGACATGATTCTTCTCGATTCACCTCGAATTTGGTGGATTCGGCTGCATTCAGCTCTCTTTGGCTCTATTCAACTCTATTGGACTCTATTCTACTGTACTCGTCTCTACTTCATTCTATTCGATTCTTTCTCTTGTGTTCTGTTCTGTTTTAGTCTAACCCCTCCTACTCTACCCTCCTCTACTCTAATCGATTCGATTCAATGCCTTTCAAGGCGATTCCATGGGATTAGGCTTGAATTGGCTTGATTTAGCTCGATTTGGCTTGAATCGGGTCAATTTGGCTCGATTCTGCTCGATTCAGCATCATTAGGCTCGACCCAAACTTATCCGGCCCTGTTCAGCTCTATTCAACTCTTTTCTACTTTATTCGTCTCTATTTGGCTCCATTCGACTCCATTCCACACCATTCTACTCTGTTCGACTCCATTCTACACTATTCTATTCTCTTCTCCCCCACCCTACTCTACTCTAATCTATTCGATTCATGGAGATTTGTCTCATTTCCTCTCCATTCGACTCGATTCAGCTCGAATTGGATCTATTCATCTCTATTCTGCACTACTCGACTCTGACTATTCTACTCCACTCTACTCCATTCTACTCTTTGTATTCTCTTCTCTTCTACTCTATGCTTCTCTAGTCTATTCCTCTGTGCCCTACCCTATTGAATCCCAGCCTAACCTACACTACTCTAAGCTGTTCTATTGAATTCGATTGCATTCGATTCGACCCGATTGGACACAATTGGACGGGATTCGGTGAGATTTCATGAGATTCAATGGGTTTTGGTGGGATTGGATGGACTTCGACGAGATTCGATGCAATAGGATGTGATTAGGTGCGATTTGGCTCGATCTAGCTTGGCTCATTTTCTGTGTCTCTATTTGGCTCATTCCAGCTCCATTCAGCTCCATTCAGCTCGAATCTGGTCGATTTGACTTGATTGGGCTCGAATGGGCTCGACTGGGCTCGACTCAGCCCTATACGTCCCTATTCGGTGCTATTCCGCTCGATTCGACTCTTTTCTAGTCTATTCATCTCGGTTTGACTGCATTTGACTCCATTCCACACCACTCTACGCTCTTCTATTCGACAGAACCCTATCCCGCCCTAGTCTTTCCTCATCTAGTCTGTTCTTTTCGATTCTGTGGTATTGGATTCTCGTTTTCTCTTTTCTCTATTCCATCCTATGCTACTCTACCATACCCTACACGAAACTAAGCTATCCTGACTTATCCTCTTCTATTCTATTGGATTCTGTTTTCTCTGTTCTACCGTATGCTACCCTACCTTATGACACCCTACTGGACCATACCCTACTCCATAAAAAAAGGGGTACTCAAGAAGGGTACTAGTTTGGAAAAGGGACTACCTAAGGCAAGGGGACTAGTTCGGGCTACTAGTTAGGGCCACTGTACTAGTTAAGAGTACTAGTTAATGGACGGGTACTAGTTAAGGCTACTAGGAAGGCAAGGTACAAGTGAAGGCTACTACTTCAGGCAAGCATATTAGTTTAGGCTACTAGTTGATGCAAGGGTACAAGTTCATACTACTAATTAAGGCCCGGGTACTAGTTAAGGCAACTGGTCAAGGCAAGGGTAGTAGCTATGGGTAGCGATAAGGCCAGGGTACTAGTTAAGACTACTAGTTAATGCCAGGGTACTAGTTGAGGCAAGGGTCCTAGTGACGGCCAGGGTACTAGTTAAGGCTGGGCTACTAGTCCATGCAAGGCTACTACTTCAGGGTACTAGTTAAGGTTTGGCTACTAGTTAAGAGGACTAGTAAGGCAAGGGTAGACGTTAAGACTGTTCCTTAAGGCAAGGTGACTCGTTAGGGGTACTAGTTACCACAAGGCTTCTAGTTCAGAATACTAGTTAGGGCCACTGTACTAGTTCAGAGTACTAGTTAAGGCTACTAGGAAGGCAAGGAACGAGTTTAGGCCACTACTTCAGGCAAGAGTACTCGTGTTGTCGACTAGTCGATGCAAGGGTACATGTTCATACTACTGGCTAAGTCCAGGGTGCTAGTTAAGGCAACTGGTTAAGGCAAGGGTAGTAGTTATGGGTACCGATAAGGCCAGGCTACTAGTTAATGCAAGGGTACTAGTTAAGGGGACTTGTTGAGGCAAGGGTAGCCATTAGGACTATTCCTTAAGGCAAGGCTCCTGGTTAAGGGTACTAGTTAGGACAAGGCTACCAGTTCAGGAGACTAGTTAGGGGCACTGTACTAGTTAAGAGTACTAGTAAAGGCACGGGTGCTAGTTAAGGCTGCTAGTTAAGGCAAGGTACAAATTCAGGCCACTGCTTAAGGCAAGAGTCCTAGTTAAGGCTACTAGTTGATGCAAGAATACAAGTGAATACTACTAGTTAAGGCCAGGGTCCTAGTTAAGGCAACTGGTTACGGCAAGGGTAGTAGTTCTGGGTACTGATACGGCCAGGGTACTAGTTCAGACTACTAGTGAATGCGAGGGTACTAGTTAAGGGTACTACTTAAGGCTGCCAGTGAAGGCCAGGGTCTGAGTTAAGGCTACTGGAGAAGGCCAGGGTACCAGTGAAGGCAAGGCTACTAGTTAAGGGTACTAGTTAAGAGAAGGCTACTAGTTCAGGATACGAGTTAGGGGCACTGTACTAGTTAAGAGTACTAGCTAAGGCACGAGTACTAGTTCAGGCCACTACTTAAGGCAAGAGTGCTAGTTAAGGCTACTAGTTGATGCAAGAATACAAGTGAATACTACTAGTTAAGGCCAGGGTCCTAGTTAAGGCAACTGGTTACGGCAAGGGTAGTAGTTCTGGGTACTGATACGGCCAGGGTACTAGTTCAGACTACTAGTGAATGCGAGGGTACTAGTTAAGGGTACTACTTAAGGCTGCCAGTGAAGGCCAGGGTCTGAGTTAAGGCTACTGGAGAAGGCCAGGGTACCAGTGAAGGCAAGGCTACTAGTTAAGGGTACTAGTTAAGAGAAGGCTACTAGTTCAGGATACGAGTTAGGGGCACTGTACTAGTTAAGAGTACTAGCTAAGGCACGAGTACTAGTTCAGCCCACTACTTAAGGCAAGAGTCCTAGTTAAGGCTACTCTTTGATGCAAGTTTACAAGTTGATATTTCTAGTTAAGGCCAGGGTCCTAGTTAAGGCAACTGGTTAAGGCAAGGGTACTAGTTAAGGCAAGGCTACTAGTTAGGGGTAGTAGGGAAGGCTTGGCCACTAGTTAAGGGTACTAGTAAGGCAAGGGCAGATGTTAAGACTATTACTTAAAGCAAGGCTACAAGTTCAGGGTACTAATTCAGACAAGGCTACTAGTTCAGGCTACTCGTTATGGCCGCTGTACTAGTTCAGAGTACTACGTAAGGCACAGGTACTAGTTAAGGATACTAGTTCAGGCAAGGTCCAAGTGAAGGCTACTACTTAAGGCAAGACGACTAGTTTAGGCTACCAGTGGATTCAAGGGTACAAGTGAATACTACGAGTTAAGACCAGGGTACCAGTTAAGGCAGCTGGTTAAGGCCAGGGTAGGACTTATGGGGACTGAGAAGGCCAGGTACTAGTTAAGACAACTAGTTCATGCGAGGGTACTAGTGAAGGGTACTAGTTGAGGCAAGGCTACTAGTGAAGGCCAGGGTACTAGTGAAGGCTACTGGTGAAGGCCAGGGTACTAGTTAAGGCAGGGCTACTAGTTCAGGGTACTGGTAAGGCAAGGGTAGACATTAAGACTATTACTTAAGGCAAGGCTACTAGTTAAGGGTACTAGTTCAGACAAGGCTACTAGTTCAGGATACTAGTTAAGGCAAGGGGACTAGTTCAGATTCAGAATTTAGGGTACTTGTCAGGGCAAGGGTACTCTTCAAGGCTAGTTGTCTAGCCTACTGATCTATACCACTAGTCTGACTAGTCCAGCTGTCTTGTCTAGGCTACTACTCTAGACTTCTCTTGTCTACTCTACTCTAGTCTACTTTCGTCTACCCTAGTCTACCCTAGCAAAAACCACCCTACCCTAACCTTTTTGAATCTGTTCAATTGGATTCGATTCAAAGCATTTCAATGTGATTGGACGCGATGAGGCTTGAATCGGCTCATTCGGCACCATCAGCTCGATTCAGCTCGATTTGGCTTGAATCACTTCGATTCGGCTTGTTTCAACTCAATTCGACTTGGTTGAGCCTTATTCGGCTCGATTCGACTCTTTTCTACTCTAGTTTTCTCTATGGAACTCCATTCGACTCCATTCTACTCTATTCTGTTCTACCCTACCCTACTCTAATCTATTCTAATGGATTCGATGGGACGCTATTCGACGCGATTCATCACGTTTTGTTTCCATTGGGCTCGATTCGGCTAGAATTGGCTCTATTCAGCTCTATTCTGCACTATTTCACTCTATTCGACTCTACTCTTCTCTGCTCTACCGTACTGTGCTATCTTCTCTTCCTTCTATTATGTACTGTTCTATTCTATTCTGTTCTACCCTCCCAGCCGCTCCCCTCCCCTTCTCTAATCTTTGATTCTGTTCGAGTCATCGCATTTTCACGCCATTCGACCCGATTAGGCTTGAATCAGGTCAATTCGCTTCGAGTCGGTTCGATTGGGCTCCATTTGGCTCCATTCAGCTCCAATGGCATCGATTCTGCTGGATTCTGCTCGATTAGGCCCTCTTTGGCCCTATTCGGCCCAACTATGCTCTATTCGACTCTTTTCTACTCTATTCGTCTCGAGTCGGCTCCGTTCTAATCCATTCCACACCATTCTGCACTATTCTCCTCTATTCTCGTCTACCCTTCCCTACCCTAATCTATTCGAATGGATTCGATTTGACCCGATTCGAAGCGATTCAACGCGATTCATCTTGTTTTGTCTCCATTCGCCTCAATTCGGCTATGTTCTGCACTATCTGACTCTTTCCTACTCTATTCTATTCTGCTGGATTCTTTCTCTTCTGTTCTGTTCTCTCCTATTCTGTTGGACTCTGTTCTATCCTGCCCTACCCAACCCTACTGCAGCGCACCCAAACCCACCCTACTTGAATCTATTTGATTCAATTCGATTCACTTCGACGCGATTGGACAGGATTTGAGGGGATTCGACAAGGTCCGAAGGCATTTGACGGGATTCAAAGAGATTAGGCGAGATTCCATACGATTCGACGTGATTCAGCAGAATTCTAGGAGATTGGACGCAATTCGAAGTTATTGGACGTGATGGGGCGTGATTCGTCGTGATTCGACGACATTCGATGCAATCCGATGCGATACGAAGCGATTCGACCCGGTCCGACACAAAACGATGTGATTTGATGCGATTCGACGTGATTCGATGTGATTCGACGCTATTCAGTGCCAGTCGGCGTGATTCTGCTTGATTCAGCTCGATTAGGTGCGAATCGGCTCTATATGGCTCCTTTACGTCTCGATTCGGCTCCATTCAGCTCTGTTTTCTCTATTCGTCTCTATTTGGCCTATTCGTCTCTAATCGACTCTATTCGAGTCTATTCGACCCTACTCTTTTCTACTCTATTCTATTCCTTCTATTCTGTTCTAATCTCTTCTAGTCTACTCTACTCTACTCTATTCTATTCCACCCTCCTCTCCCCTTCTCTAATCTAGACGTTTGGATTGCATTGGATGCATTGAACGGGATTCGACGTGATTAAGCTTGAATCAGCTCGATTCTATTCCGTTTGGCTCTATTCGGTTCGTTTGGCTTGAATTGCTTCGATTCTGCTCAATTCCGCCTCTTTCGGCCCTATTCTGCTCTATTCGACTCTTCTCTACTCTTTTTGTCTCTATTTGACTCCATTCTACTCCATTCTATTTATTCCACACCATTCTACACTATTCTGCTCTACTCTAGCCTACACCACTCTAATTTACTCGAATCGATTAGACGTGATTCCTCTCATTTCGACTCCATTCGGCTCTATTCAGCTGTATTCGAGTCTACCCTATTATACACGAGCCTACTCTATCGTACTCTAGTCTACTCTTCTCTATTTTCTTTCTTCTTCCTATGCTGTTCTCTTCTTTTCTACTCTATTCTACCCTACCCTATGCTACCCAACTCTACTCTATTCTAATCCATTGGATTGGATTGGATTCAACCCATTTGGACACGATTCGGCTCAGTTTGGCTCTATTTAGCTCCGTTCGAATCTATTCTACTCTACTCTGTTTCCCTCTACGCTACTCTAGCCTACTATTTTCTGTATTCGTTCTGTATTGTTCTGTTCTCTTCTAGTCTCTTCTGTTTTATTCTATGCTACTCTACTCTATTCCACCCTGCCATACCCGAACCTCCCCTACTCTAATCTGTTCAATTCGATTCCATGAATTTGGACACGATTCAGGTCGAATTGGTTCGATTCATGTCCATTCGGCTCCATTTGGCTCGAAGAGTGTCGATTCAACTGGATTAGGCTCAATTCGGCTCCATTAGGCTCGATTTACTGGATTTGGCTCAATTCAGCTCAATTCAGCTCCATTCGGCCCTCTTCGGCCCTCTTCAGCACTATTCGGCTCTATTCGGCTCTTTTCTACTCCTTTCGACTCCATTCGATTGCGTTGCACAGCATTCTACTCCACTCAACACTATTTTACTCTACCCTACCCTAATTGACTGGAATTGGTTCGAGGGGATTCAACGCGATTTGCCTTGTTTCTTCTCCATTTGGCTCGCTTCGACTCTATTCGACTCTGTTCTACTCTACACTATTCTGCTCTGCTCTAACCTTTTGGACTCGATTCTCTTGTATTCTTTTTATTCTCTTTTACTGTGTTCAATTCTCTTCTACTCTATTTTAACCAACCCTACTCTAATCTATTCCACTGGATTCGATTCCACGCATTTCGATGCGATTCGGCTCCAATCGGCTCCGTTGCACTCCATTCATCCCTCTTGGGCTCTCATCGGTTCGATTCAGTTCTAATCGGCTCCATTTCGCCCTGGTCAGTTCTATTCAGCTTGAATAGGCTCTATTCAACTCTATATGGCTCTATGAGTCTACTCAACTCTATTATCTCTTTTCAACTCCATTCTACACCATTCTACTCCATCCGACTGTATTCTTCTCTATTCTATTGTCTTGTACTCTACCCTTCTCTAGTCTATTCTAATCGATTCGATTGGATTGGACTTGAATGGATGGGATTCAATGCAATTCAACGGGATTCGACGCGATCCAGCATGATTCCACGGGATTCGGCGCCATTCATCTTGATTTCTATCACGTTGGGTCTTTTGGGCTCTATTTTGCTCTAGTCGGCAATATTCAACTCTATTCTTCTAGACTCTGCACTACTCGACCCTATTCTAGTCTTTCAGTTCTCTTCTATCCTGTTCTGTTCTACTGCATTTTGGTCTATCCTACCCTACTCTAACTTAGCCTACTGCAATCTGTTCTATTCTATTCAACAGACTTGAACGGGATTCGACCTGATTCAGGTCCTATCGGCTCGAATCAGCTCCTTTTTGTGCGAATTCAACTCGATTCGGTTGGACTTGGCCCTTTTCCTCTCTATTCGGCTCTTTTCGGCAGGATTTGACTCGATTTGACTCTAGTCTACTCTTCTCTATTCTTTCTGGTCTATTCTAATCTATTCTTTTCTACCCTACCCTACCCTCATCTTACCTGCCCTACACTAAACTATTGGATTGGATTCGACACTTTTCAACGCGATTCGACATGATTCTTCTCGATTCACCTCGAATTTGGTGGATTCGGCTGCATTCAGCTCTCTTTGGCTCTATTCAACTCTATTGGACTCTATTCTACTGTACTCGTCTCTACTTCATTCTATTCGATTCTTTCTCTTGTGTTCTGTTCTGTTTTAGTCTAACCCCTCCTACTCTACCCTCCTCTACTCTAATCGATTCGATTCAATGCCTTTCAAGGCGATTCCATGGGATTAGGCTTGAATTGGCTTGATTTAGCTCGATTTGGCTTGAATCGGGTCAATTTGGCTCGATTCTGCTCGATTCAGCATCATTAGGCTCGACCCAAACTTATCCGGCCCTGTTCAGCTCTATTCAACTCTTTTCTACTTTATTCGTCTCTATTTGGCTCCATTCGACTCCATTCCACACCATTCTACTCTGTTCGACTCCATTCTACACTATTCTATTCTCTTCTCCCCCACCCTACTCTACTCTAATCTATTCGATTCATGGAGATTTGTCTCATTTCCTCTCCATTCGACTCGATTCAGCTCGAATTGGATCTATTCATCTCTATTCTGCACTACTCGACTCTGACTATTCTACTCCACTCTACTCCATTCTACTCTTTGTATTCTCTTCTCTTCTACTCTATGCTTCTCTAGTCTATTCCTCTGTGCCCTACCCTATTGAATCCCAGCCTAACCTACACTACTCTAAGCTGTTCTATTGAATTCGATTGCATTCGATTCGACCCGATTGGACACAATTGGACGGGATTCGGTGAGATTTCATGAGATTCAATGGGTTTTGGTGGGATTGGATGGACTTCGACGAGATTCGATGCAATAGGGTGTGATTAGGTGCGATTTGGCTCGATCTAGCTTGGCTCATTTTCTGTGTCTCTATTTGGCTCATTCCAGCTCCATTCAGCTCCATTCAGCTCGAATCTGGTCGATTTGACTTGATCGGGCTCGATTGGGCTCGATTGGGCTCGACTCAGCCCTATACGTCCCTATTCGGTGCTATTCCGCTCTATTCGACTCTTTTCTAGTCTATTCATCTCGGTTTGACTGCATTTGACTCCATTCCACACCATTCTACGCTCTTCTATTCGACAGAACCCTATCCCGCCCTAGTCTTTCCTCATCTAGTCTGTTCTTTTCGATTCTGTTGTATTGGATTCTCGTTTTCTCTTTTCTCTATTCCATCCTATGCTACTCTACCATACCCTACACGAAACTAAGCTATCCTGACTTATCCTCTTCTATTCTATTGGATTCTGTTTTCTCTGTTCTACCGTATGCTACCCTACCTTATGACACCCTACTGGACCATACCCTACTCCATAAAAAAAGGGGTACTCAAGAAGGGTACTAGTTTGGAAAAGGGACTACCTAAGGCAAGGGGACTAGTTCGGGCTACTAGTTAGGGCCACTGTACTAGTTAAGAGTACTAGTTAATGGACGGGTACTAGTTAAGGCTACTAGGAAGGCAAGGTACAAGTGAAGGCTACTACTTCAGGCAAGCGTATTAGTTTAGGCTACTAGTTGATGCAAGGGTACAAGTTCATACTACTAATTAAGGCCCGGGTACTAGTTAAGGCAACTGGTCAAGGCAAGGGTAGTAGCTATGGGTAGCGATAAGGCCAGGGTACTAGTTAAGACTACTAGTTAATGCCAGGGTACTAGTTGAGGCAAGGGTCCTAGTGACGGCCAGGGTACTAGTTAAGGCTGGGCTACTAGTCCATGCAAGGCTACTACTTCAGGGTACTAGTTAAGGTTTGGCTACTAGTTAAGAGGACTAGTAAGGCAAGGGTAGACGTTAAGACTGTTCCTTAAGGCAAGGTGACTCGTTAGGGGTACTAGTTACCACAAGGCTTCTAGTTCAGAATACTAGTTAGGGCCACTGTACTAGTTCAGAGTACTAGTTAAGGCTACTAGGAAGGCAAGGAACGAGTTTAGGCCACTACTTCAGGCAAGAGTACTCGTGTTGTCGACTAGTCGATGCAAGGGTACATGTTCATACTACTGGCTAAGTCCAGGGTGCTAGTTAAGGCAACTGGTTAAGGCAAGGGTAGTAGTTATGGGTACCGATAAGGCCAGGCTACTAGTTAATGCAAGGGTACTAGTTAAGGGGACTTGTTGAGGCAAGGGTAGCCATTAGGACTGTTCCTTAAGGCAAGGCTCCTGGTTAAGGGTACTAGTTAGGACAAGGCTACCAGTTCAGGAGACTAGTTAGGGGCACTGTACTAGTTAAGAGTACTAGTAAAGGCACGGGTGCTAGTTAAGGCTGCTAGTTAAGGCAAGGTACAAATTCAGGCCACTGCTTAAGGCAAGAGTCCTAGTTAAGGCTACTAGTTGATGCAAGAATACAAGTGAATACTACTAGTTAAGGCCAGGGTCCTAGTTAAGGCAACTGGTTACGGCAAGGGTAGTAGTTCTGGGTACTGATACGGCCAGGGTACTAGTTCAGACTACTAGTGAATGCGAGGGTACTAGTTAAGGGTACTACTTAAGGCTGCCAGTGAAGGCCAGGGTCTGAGTTAAGGCTACTGGAGAAGGCCAGGGTACCAGTGAAGGCAAGGCTACTAGTTAAGGGTACTAGTTAAGAGAAGGCTACTAGTTCAGGATACGAGTTAGGGGCACTGTACTAGTTAAGAGTACTAGCTAAGGCACGAGTACTAGTTCAGCCCACTACTTAAGGCAAGAGTCCTAGTTAAGGCTACTCTTTGATGCAAGTTTACAAGTTGATATTTCTAGTTAAGGCCAGGGTCCTAGTTAAGGCAACTGGTTAAGGCAAGGGTACTAGTTAAGGCAAGGCTACTAGTTAGGGGTAGTAGGGAAGGCTTGGCCACTAGTTAAGGGTACTAGTAAGGCAAGGGCAGATGTTAAGACTATTACTTAAAGCAAGGCTACAAGTTCAGGGTACTAATTCAGACAAGGCTACTAGTTCAGGCTACTCGTTATGGCCGCTGTACTAGTTCAGAGTACTACTTAAGGCACAGGTACTAGTTAAGGATACTAGTTCAGGCAAGGTCCAAGTGAAGGCTACTACTTAAGGCAAGACGACTAGTTTAGGCTACCAGTGGATTCAAGGGTACAAGTGAATACTACGAGTTAAGACCAGGGTACCAGTTAAGGCAGCTGGTTAAGGCCAGGGTAGGACTTATGGGGACTGAGAAGGCCAGGTACTAGTTAAGACAACTAGTTCATGCGAGGGTACTAGTGAAGGGTACTAGTTGAGGCAAGGCTACTAGTGAAGGCCAGGGTACTAGTGAAGGCTACTGGTGAAGGCCAGGGTACTAGTTAAGGCAGGGCTACTAGTTCAGGGTACTGGTAAGGCAAGGGTAGACATTAAGACTATTACTTAAGGCAAGGCTACTAGTTAAGGGTACTAGTTCAGACAAGGCTACTAGTTCAGGATACTAGTTAAGGCAAGGGGACTAGTTCAGATTCAGAATTTAGGGTACTTGTCAGGGCAAGGGTACTCTTCAAGGCTAGTTGTCTAGCCTACTGATCTATACCACTAGTCTGACTAGTCCAGCTGTCTTGTCTAGGCTACTACTCTAGACTTCTCTTGTCTACTCTACTCTAGTCTACTTTCGTCTACCCTAGTCTACCCTAGCAAAAACCACCCTACCCTAACCTTTTTGAATCTGTTCAATTGGATTCGATTCAAAGCATTTCAATGTGATTGGACGCGATGAGGCTTGAATCGGCTCATTCGGCACCATCAGCTCGATTCAGCTCGATTTGGCTTGAATCACTTCGATTCGGCTTGTTTCAACTCAATTCGACTTGGTTGAGCCTTATTCGGCTCGATTCGACTCTTTTCTACTCTAGTTTTCTCTATGGAACTCCATTCGACTCCATTCTACTCTATTCTGTTCTACCCTACCCTACTCTAATCTATTCTAATGGATTCGATGGGACGCTATTCGACGCGATTCATCACGTTTTGTTTCCATTGGGCTCGATTCGGCTAGAATTGGCTCTATTCAGCTCTATTCTGCACTATTTCACTCTATTCGACTCTACTCTTCTCTGCTCTACCGTACTGTGCTATCTTCTCTTCCTTCTATTATGTACTGTTCTATTCTATTCTGTTCTACCCTCCCAGCCGCTCCCCTCCCCTTCTCTAATCTTTGATTCTGTTCGAGTCATCGCATTTTCACGCCATTCGACCCGATTAGGCTTGAATCAGGTCAATTCGCTTCGAGTCGGTTCGATTGGGCTCCATTTGGCTCCATTCAGCTCCAATGGCATCGATTCTGCTGGATTCTGCTCGATTAGGCCCTCTTTGGCCCTATTCGGCCCAACTATGCTCTATTCGACTCTTTTCTACTCTATTCGTCTCGAGTCGGCTCCGTTCTAATCCATTCCACACCATTCTGCACTATTCTCCTCTATTCTCGTCTACCCTTCCCTACCCTAATCTATTCGAATGGATTCGATTTGACCCGATTCGAAGCGATTCAACGCGATTCATCTTGTTTTGTCTCCATTCGCCTCAATTCGGCTATGTTCTGCACTATCTGACTCTTTCCTACTCTATTCTATTCTGCTGGATTCTTTCTCTTCTGTTCTGTTCTCTCCTATTCTGTTGGACTCTGTTCTATCCTGCCCTACCCAACCCTACTGCACCGCACCCAAACCCACCCTACTTGAATCTATTTGATTCAATTCGATTCACTTCGACGCGATTGGACAGGATTTGACGGGATTCGACAAGGTCCGAAGGCATTTGACGGGATTCAAAGAGATTAGGCGAGATTCCATACGATTCGACGTGATTCAGCAGAATTCTAGGAGATTGGACGCAATTCGAAGTTATTGGACGTGATGGGGCGTGATTCGTCGTGATTCGACGACATTCGATGCAATCCGATGCGATACGAAGCGATTCGACCCGGTCCGACACAAAACGATGTGATTTGATGCGATTCGACGTGATTCGATGTGATTCGACGCTATTCAGTGCCAGTCGGCGTGATTCTGCTTGATTCAGCTCGATTAGGTGCGAATCGGCTCTATATGGCTCCTTTACGTCTCGATTCGGCTCCATTCAGCTCTGTTTTCTCTATTCGTCTCTATTTGGCCTATTCGTCTCTAATCGACTCTATTCGAGTCTATTCGACCCTACTCTTTTCTACTCTATTCTATTCCTTCTATTCTGTTCTAATCTCTTCTAGTCTACTCTACTCTACTCTATTCTATTCCACCCTCCTCTCCCCTTCTCTAATCTAGACGTTTGGATTGCATTGGATGCATTGAACGGGATTCGACGTGATTAAGCTTGAATCAGCTCGATTCTATTCCGTTTGGCTCTATTCGGTTCGTTTGGCTTGAATTGCTTCGATTCTGCTCAATTCCGCCTCTTTCGGCCCTATTCTGCTCTATTCGACTCTTCTCTACTCTTTTTGTCTCTATTTGACTCCATTCTACTCCATTCTATTTATTCCACACCATTCTACACTATTCTGCTCTACTCTAGCCTACACCACTCTAATTTACTCGAATCGATTAGACGTGATTCCTCTCATTTCGACTCCATTCGGCTCTATTCAGCTGTATTCGAGTCTACCCTATTATACACGAGCCTACTCTATCGTACTCTAGTCTACTCTTCTCTATTTTCTTTCTTCTTCCTATGCTGTTCTCTTCTTTTCTACTCTATTCTACCCTACCCTATGCTACCCAACTCTACTCTATTCTAATCCATTGGATTGGATTGGATTCAACCCATTTGGACACGATTCGGCTCAGTTTGGCTCTATTTAGCTCCGTTCGAATCTATTCTACTCTACTCTGTTTCCCTCTACGCTACTCTAGCCTACTATTTTCTGTATTCGTTCTGTATTGTTCTGTTCTCTTCTAGTCTCTTCTGTTTTATTCTATGCTACTCTACTCTATTCCACTCTGCCATACCCGAACCTCCCCTACTCTAATCTGTTCAATTCGATTCCATGAATTTGGACACGATTCAGGTCGAATTGGTTCGATTCATGTCCATTCGGCTCCATTTGGCTCGAAGAGTGTCGATTCAACTGGATTAGGCTCAATTCGGCTCCATTAGGCTCGATTTACTGGATTTGGCTCAATTCAGCTCGATTCGGCCCTCTTCGGCCCTCTTCAGCACTATTCGGCTCTATTCGGCTCTTTTCGACTCCTTTCGACTCCATTCGATTGCGTTGCACAGCATTCTACTCCACTCAACACTATTTTACTCTACCCTACCCTAATTGACTGGAATTGGTTCGAGGGGATTCAACGCGATTTGCCTTGTTTCTTCTCCATTTGGCTCGCTTCGACTCTATTCGACTCTGTTCTACTCTACACTATTCTGCTCTGCTCTAACCTTTTGGACTCGATTCTCTTGTATTCCTTTTATTCTCTTTTACTGTGTTCAATTCTCTTCTACTCTATTTTAACCAACCCTACTCTAATCTATTCCACTGGATTCGATTCCACGCATTTCGATGCGATTCGGCTCCAATCGGCTCCGTTGCACTCCATTCATCCCTCTTGGGCTCTCATCGGTTCGATTCAGTTCTAATCGGCTCCATTTCGCCCTGGTCAGTTCTATTCAGCTTGAATAGGCTCTATTCAACTCTATATGGCTCTATGAGTCTACTCAACTCTATTATCTCTTTTCAACTCCATTCTACACCATTCTACTCCATCCGACTGTATTCTTCTCTATTCTATTGTCTTGTACTCTACCCTTCTCTAGTCTATTCTAATCGATTCGATTGGATTGGACTTGAATGGATGGGATTCAATGCAATTCAACGGGATTCGACGCGATCCAGCATGATTCCGCGGGATTCGGCGCCATTCATCTTGATTTCTATCACGTTGGGTCTTTTGGGCTCTATTTTGCTCTAGTCGGCAATATTCAACTCTATTCTTCTAGACTCTGCACTACTCGACCCTATTCTAGTCTTTCAGTTCTCTTCTATCCTGTTCTCTTCTACTGCATTTTGGTCTATCCTACCCTACTCTAACTTAGCCTACTGCAATCTGTTCTATTCTATTCAACAGACTTGAAGGGGATTCGACCTGATTCAGGTCCTATCGGCTCGAATCAGCTCCTTTTTGTGCGAATTCAACTCGATTCGGTTGGACTTGGCCCTTTTCCTCTCTATTCGGCTCTTTTCGGCAGGATTTGACTCGATTTGACTCTAGTCTACTCTTCTCTATTCTTTCTGGTCTATTCTAATCTATTCTTTTCTACCCTACCCTACCCTCATCTTACCTGCCCTACACTAAACTATTGGATTGGATTCGACACTTTTCAACGCGATTCGACATGATTCTTCTCGATTCACCTCGAATTTGGTGGATTCGGCTGCATTCAGCTCTCTTTGGCTCTATTCAACTCTATTGGACTCTATTCTACTGTACTCGTCTCTACTTCATTCTATTCGATTCTTTCTCTTGTGTTCTGTTCTGTTTTAGTCTAACCCCTCCTACTCTACCCTCCTCTACTCTAATCGATTCGATTCAATGCCTTTCAAGGCGATTCCATGGGATTAGGCTTGAATTGGCTTGATTTAGCTCGATTTGGCTTGAATCGGGTCAATTTGGCTCGATTCTGCTCGATTCAGCATCATTAGGCTCGACCCAAACTTATCCGGCCCTGTTCAGCTCTATTCAACTCTTTTCTACTTTATTCGTCTCTATTTGGCTCCATTCGACTCCATTCCACACCATTCTACTCTGTTCGACTCCATTCTACACTATTCTATTCTCTTCTCCCCCACCCTACTCTACTCTAATCTATTCGATTCATGGAGATTTGTCTCATTTCCTCTCCATTCGACTCGATTCAGCTCGAATTGGATCTATTCATCTCTATTCTGCACTACTCGACTCTGACTATTCTACTCCACTCTACTCCATTCTACTCTTTGTATTCTCTTCTCTTCTACTCTATGCTTCTCTAGTCTATTCCTCTGTGCCCTACCCTATTGAATCCCAGCCTAACCTACACTACTCTAAGCTGTTCTATTGAATTCGATTGCATTCGATTCGACCCGATTGGACACAATTGGACGGGATTCGGTGAGATTTCATGAGATTCAATGGGTTTTGGTGGGATTGGATGGACTTCGACGAGATTCGATGCAATAGGGTGTGATTAGGTGCGATTTGGCTCGATCTAGCTTGGCTCATTTTCTGTGTCTCTATTTGGCTCATTCCAGCTCCATTCAGCTCCATTCAGCTCGAATCTGGTCGATTTGACTTGATCGGGCTCGATTGGGCTCGACTGGGCTCGACTCAGCCCTATACGTCCCTATTCGGTGCTATTCCGCTCGATTCGACTCTTTTCTAGTCTATTCATCTCGGTTTGACTGCATTTGACTCCATTCCACACCACTCTACGCTCTTCTATTCGACAGAACCCTATCCCGCCCTAGTCTTTCCTCATCTAGTCTGTTCTTTTCGATTCTGTTGTATTGGATTCTCGTTTTCTCTTTTCTCTATTCCATCCTATGCTACTCTACCATACCCTACACGAAACTAAGCTATCCTGACTTATCCTCTTCTATTCTATTGGATTCTGTTTTCTCTGTTCTACCGTATGCTACCCTACCTTATGACACCCTACTGGACCATACCCTACTCCATAAAAAAAGGGGTACTCAAGAAGGGTACTAGTTTGGAAAAGGGACTACCTAAGGCAAGGGGACTAGTTCGGGCTACTAGTTAGGGCCACTGTACTAGTTAAGAGTACTAGTTAATGGACGGGTACTAGTTAAGGCTACTAGGAAGGCAAGGTACAAGTGAAGGCTACTACTTCAGGCAAGCGTATTAGTTTAGGCTACTAGTTGATGCAAGGGTACAAGTTCATACTACTAATTAAGGCCCGGGTACTAGTTAAGGCAACTGGTCAAGGCAAGGGTAGTAGCTATGGGTAGCGATAAGGCCAGGGTACTAGTTAAGACTACTAGTTAATGCCAGGGTACTAGTTGAGGCAAGGGTCCTAGTGACGGCCAGGGTACTAGTTAAGGCTGGGCTACTAGTCCATGCAAGGCTACTACTTCAGGGTACTAGTTAAGGTTTGGCTACTAGTTAAGAGGACTAGTAAGGCAAGGGTAGACGTTAAGACTGTTCCTTAAGGCAAGGTGACTCGTTAGGGGTACTAGTTACCACAAGGCTTCTAGTTCAGAATACTAGTTAGGGCCACTGTACTAGTTCAGAGTACTAGTTAAGGCTACTAGGAAGGCAAGGAACGAGTTTAGGCCACTACTTCAGGCAAGAGTACTCGTGTTGTCGACTAGTCGATGCAAGGGTACATGTTCATACTACTGGCTAAGTCCAGGGTGCTAGTTAAGGCAACTGGTTAAGGCAAGGGTAGTAGTTATGGGTACCGATAAGGCCAGGCTACTAGTTAATGCAAGGGTACTAGTTAAGGGGACTTGTTGAGGCAAGGGTAGCCATTAGGACTATTCCTTAAGGCAAGGCTCCTGGTTAAGGGTACTAGTTAGGACAAGGCTACCAGTTCAGGAGACTAGTTAGGGGCACTGTACTAGTTAAGAGTACTAGTAAAGGCACGGGTGCTAGTTAAGGCTGCTAGTTAAGGCAAGGTACAAATTCAGGCCACTGCTTAAGGCAAGAGTCCTAGTTAAGGCTACTAGTTGATGCAAGAATACAAGTGAATACTACTAGTTAAGGCCAGGGTACTACTTAAGGCAACTGGTTACGGCAAGGGTAGTAGTTCTGGGTACTGATACGGCCAGGGTACTAGTTCAGACTACTAGTGAATGCGAGGGTACTAGTTAAGGGTACTAGTTAAGGCTGCCAGTGAAGGCCAGGGTCTGAGATAAGGCTACTGGAGAAGGCCAGGGTACCAGTGAAGGCAAGGCTACTAGTTAAGGGTACTAGTTAAGAGAAGGCTACTAGTTCAGGATACGAGTTAGGGGCACTGTACTAGTTAAGAGTACTAGCTAAGGCACGAGTACTAGTTCAGGCCACTACTTAAGGCAAGAGTCCTAGTTAAGGCTACTAGTTGATGCAAGAATACAAGTGAATACTACTAGTTAAGGCCAGGGTCCTAGTTAAGGCAACTGGTTACGGCAAGGGTAGTAGTTCTGGGTACTGATACGGCCAGGGTACTAGTTCAGACTACTAGTGAATGCGAGGGTACTAATTAAGGGTACTACTTAAGGCTGCCAGTGAAGGCCAGGGTCTGAGATAAGGCTACTGGAGAAGGCCAGGGTACCAGTGAAGGCAAGGCTACTAGTTAAGGGTACTAGTTAAGAGAAGGCTACTAGTTCAGGATACGAGTTAGGGGCACTGTACTAGTTAAGAGTACTAGCTAAGGCACGAGTACTAGTTCAGCCCACTACTTAAGGCAAGAGTCCTAGTTAAGGCTACTCTTTGATGCAAGTTTACAAGTTGATATTTCTAGTTAAGGCCAGGGTCCTAGTTAAGGCAACTGGTTAAGGCAAGGGTACTAGTTAAGGCAAGGCTACTAGTTAGGGGTAGTAGGGAAGGCTTGGCCACTAGTTAAGGGTACTAGTAAGGCAAGGGCAGATGTTAAGACTATTACTTAAAGCAAGGCTACAAGTTCAGGGTACTAATTCAGACAAGGCTACTAGTTCAGGCTACTCGTTATGGCCGCTGTACTAGTTCAGAGTACTACGTAAGGCACAGGTACTAGTTAAGGATACTAGTTCAGGCAAGGTCCAAGTGAAGGCTACTACTTAAGGCAAGACGACTAGTTTAGGCTACCAGTGGATTCAAGGGTACAAGTGAATACTACGAGTTAAGACCAGGGTACCAGTTAAGGCAGCTGGTTAAGGCCAGGGTAGGACTTATGGGGACTGAGAAGGCCAGGTACTAGTTAAGACAACTAGTTCATGCGAGGGTACTAGTGAAGGGTACTAGTTGAGGCAAGGCTACTAGTGAAGGCCAGGGTACTAGTGAAGGCTACTGGTGAAGGCCAGGGTACTAGTTAAGGCAGGGCTACTAGTTCAGGGTACTGGTAAGGCAAGGGTAGACATTAAGACTATTACTTAAGGCAAGGCTACTAGTTAAGGGTACTAGTTCAGACAAGGCTACTAGTTCAGGATACTAGTTAAGGCAAGGGGACTAGTTCAGATTCAGAATTTAGGGTACTTGTCAGGGCAAGGGTACTCTTCAAGGCTAGTTGTCTAGCCTACTGATCTATACCACTAGTCTGACTAGTCCAGCTGTCTTGTCTAGGCTACTACTCTAGACTTCTCTTGTCTACTCTACTCTAGTCTACTTTCGTCTACCCTAGTCTACCCTAGCAAAAACCACCCTACCCTAACCTTTTTGAATCTATTCAATTGGATTCGATTCAAAGCATTTCAATGTGATTGGACGCGATGAGGCTTGAATCGGCTCATTCGGCACCATCAGCTCGATTCAGCTCGATTTGGCTTGAATCACTTCGATTCGGCTTGTTTCAACTCAATTCGACTTGGTTCAGCCTTATTCGGCTCGATTCGACTCTTTTCTACTCTAGTTTTCTCTATGGAACTCCATTCGACTCCATTCTACTCTATTCTGTTCTACCCTACCCTACTCTAATCTATTCTAATGGATTCGATGGGACGCTATTCGACGCGATTCATCACGTTTTGTTTCCATTGGGCTCGATTCGGCTAGAATTGGCTCTATTCAGCTCTATTCTGCACTATTTCACTCTATTCGACTCTACTCTTCTCTGCTCTACCGTACTGTGCTATCTTCTCTTCCTTCTATTATGTACTGTTCTATTCTATTCTGTTCTACCCTCCCAGCCGCTCCCCTCCCCTTCTCTAATCTTTGATTCCGTTCGAGTCATCGCATTTTCACGCCATTCGACCCGATTAGGCTTGAATCAGGTCAATTCGCTTCGAGTCGGTTCGATTGGGCTCCATTTTGCTCCATTCAGCTCCAATGGCATCGATTCTGCTGGATTCTGCTCGATTAGGCCCTCTTTGGCCCTATTCGGCCCAACTATGCTCTATTCGACTCTTTTCTACTCTATTCGTCTCGAGTCGGCTCCGTTCTAATCCATTCCACACCATTCTGCACTATTCTCCTCTATTCTCGTCTACCCTTCCCTACCCTAATCTATTCGAATGGATTCGATTTGACCCGATTCGAAGCGATTCAACGCGATTCATCTTGTTTTGTCTCCATTCGCCTCAATTCGGCTATGTTCTGCACTATCTGACTCTTTCCTACTCTATTCTATTCTGCTGGATTCTTTCTCTTCTGTTCTGTTCTCTCCTATTCTGTTGGACTCTGTTCTATCCTGCCCTACCCAACCCTACTGCACCGCACCCAAACCCACCCTACTTGAATCTATTTGATTCAATTCGATTCACTTCGACGCGATTGGACAGGATTTGAGGGGATTCGACAAGGTTCGAAGGCATTTGACGGGATTCAAAGAGATTAGGCGAGATTCCATACGATTCGACGTGATTCAGCAGAATTCTAGGAGATTGGACGCAATTCGAAGTTATTGGACGTGATGGGGCGTGATTCGTCGTGATTCGACGACATTCGATGCAATCCGATGCGATACGAAGCGATTCGACCCGGTCCGACACAAAACGATGTGATTTGATGCGATTCGACGTGATTCGACGTGATTCGACGCTATTCAGTGACAGTCGGCGTGATTCTGCTTGATTCAGCTGGATTAGGTGCGAATCGGCTCTATATGGCTCCTTTACGTCTCGATTCGGCTCCATTCAGCTCTGTTTTCTCTATTCGTCTCTATTTGGCCTATTCGTCTCTAATCGACTCTATTCGAGTCTATTCGACCCTACTCTTTTCTACTCTATTCTATTCCTTCTATTCTGTTCTAATCTCTTCTAGTCTACTCTACTCTATTCTATTCCACCCTCCTCTCCCCTTCTCTAATCTAGACGTTTGGATTGCATTGGATGCATTGAACGGGATTCGACGTGATTAAGCTTGAATCAGCTCGATTCTATTCCATTTGGCTCTATTCGGTTCGTTTGGCTTGAATTGCTTCGATTCTGCTCAATTCCGCCTCTTTCGGCCCTATTCTGCTCTATTCGACTCTTCTCTACTCTTTTTGTCTCTATTTGACTCCATTCTACTCCATTCTATTTATTCCACACCATTCTACACTATTCTGCTCTACTCTAGCCTACACCACTCTAATTTACTCGAATCGATTAGACGTGATTCCTCTCATTTCGACTCCATTCGGCTCTATTCAGCTGTATTCGAGTCTACCCTATTATACACGAGCCTACTCTATCGTACTCTAGTCTACTCTTCTCTATTTTCTTTCTTCTTCCTATGCTGTTCTCTTCTTTTCTACTCTATTCTACCCTACCCTATGCTACCCAACTCTACTCTATTCTAATCCATTGGATTGGATTGGATTCAACCCATTTGGACACGATTCGGCTCAGTTTGGCTCTATTTAGCTCCGTTCGAATCTATTCTACTCTACTCTGTTTCCCTCTACGCTACTCTAGCCTACTATTTTCTGTATTCGTTCTGTATTGTTCTGTTCTCTTCTAGTCTCTTCTGTTTTATTCTATGCTACTCTACTCTATTCCACCCTGCCATACCCGAACCTCCCCTACTCTAATCTGTTCAATTCGATTCCATGAATTTGGACACGATTCAGGTCGAATTGGTTCGATTCATGTCCATTCGGCTCCATTTGGCTCGAAGAGTGTCGATTCAACTGGATTAGGCTCAATTCGGCTCCATTAGGCTCGATTTACTGGATTTGGCTCAATTCAGCTCAATTCAGCTCCATTCGGCCCTCTTCGGCCCTCTTCAGCACTATTCGGCTCTATTCGGCTCTTTTCTACTCCTTTCGACTCCATTCGATTGCGTTGCACAGCATTCTACTCCACTCAACACTATTTTACTCTACCCTACCCTAATTGACTGGAATTGGTTCGAGGGGATTCAACGCGATTTGCCTTGTTTCTTCTCCATTTGGCTCGCTTCGACTCTATTCGACTCTGTTCTACTCTACACTATTCTGCTCTGCTCTAACCTTTTGGACTCGATTCTCTTGTATTCTTTTTATTCTCTTTTACTGTGTTCAATTCTCTTCTACTCTATTTTAACCAACCCTACTCTAATCTATTCCACTGGATTCGATTCCACGCATTTCGATGCGATTCGGCTCCAATCGGCTCCGTTGCACTCCATTCATCCCTCTTGGGCTCTCATCGGTTCGATTCAGTTCTAATCGGCTCCATTTCGCCCTGGTCAGTTCTATTCAGCTTGAATAGGCTCTATTCAACTCTATATGGCTCTATGAGTCTACTCAACTCTATTATCTCTTTTCAACTCCATTCTACACCATTCTACTCCATCCGACTGTATTCTTCTCTATTCTATTGTCTTGTACTCTACCCTTCTCTAGTCTATTCTAATCGATTCGATTGGATTGGACTTGAATGGATGGGATTCAATGCAATTCAACGGGATTCGACGCGATCCAGCATGATTCCACGGGATTCGGCGCCATTCATCTTGATTTCTATCACGTTGGGTCTTTTGGGCTCTATTTTGCTCTAGTCGGCAATATTCAACTCTATTCTTCTAGACTCTGCACTACTCGACCCTATTCTAGTCTTTCAGTTCTCTTCTATCCTGTTCTGTTCTACTGCATTTTGGTCTATCCTACCCTACTCTAACTTAGCCTACTGCAATCTGTTCTATTCTATTCAACAGACTTGAACGGGATTCGACCTGATTCAGGTCCTATCGGCTCGAATCAGCTCCTTTTTGTGCGAATTCAACTCGATTCGGTTGGACTTGGCCCTTTTCCTCTCTATTCGGCTCTTTTCGGCAGGATTTGACTCGATTTGACTCTAGTCTACTCTTCTCTATTCTTTCTGGTCTATTCTAATCTATTCTTTTCTACCCTACCCTACCCTCATCTTACCTGCCCTACACTAAACTATTGGATTGGATTCGACACTTTTCAACGCGATTCGACATGATTCTTCTCGATTCACCTCGAATTTGGTGGATTCGGCTGCATTCAGCTCTCTTTGGCTCTATTCAACTCTATTGGACTCTATTCTACTGTACTCGTCTCTACTTCATTCTATTCGATTCTTTCTCTTGTGTTCTGTTCTGTTTTAGTCTAACCCCTCCTACTCTACCCTCCTCTACTCTAATCGATTCGATTCAATGCCTTTCAAGGCGATTCCATGGGATTAGGCTTGAATTGAATACTATCTCTCTATGTTGGCTTGAATCGGGTCAATTTGGCTCGATTCTGCTCGATTCAGCATCATTAGGCTCGACCCAAACTTATCCGGCCCTGTTCAGCTCTATTCAACTCTTTTCTACTTTATTCGTCTCTATTTGGCTCCATTCGACTCCATTCCACACCATTCTACTCTGTTCGACTCCATTCTACACTATTCTATTCTCTTCTCCCCCACCCTACTCTACTCTAATCTATTCGATTCATGGAGATTTGTCTCATTTCCTCTCCATTCGACTCGATTCAGCTCGAATTGGATCTATTCATCTCTATTCTGCACTACTCGACTCTGACTATTCTACTCCACTCTACTCCATTCTACTCTTTGTATTCTCTTCTCTTCTACTCTATGCTTCTCTAGTCTATTCCTCTGTGCCCTACCCTATTGAATCCCAGCCTAACCTACACTACTCTAAGCTGTTCTATTGAATTCGATTGCATTCGATTCGACCCGATTGGACACAATTGGACGGGATTCGGTGAGATTTCATGAGATTCAATGGGTTTTGGTGGGATTGGATGGACTTCGACGAGATTCGATGCAATAGGGTGTGATTAGGTGCAATTTGGCTCGATCTAGCTTGGCTCATTTTCTGTGTCTCTATTTGGCTCATTCCAGCTCCATTCAGCTCCATTCAGCTCGAATCTGGTCGATTTGACTTGATCGGGCTCGATTGGGCTCGATTGGGCTCGACTCAGCCCTATACGTCCCTATTCGGTGCTATTCCGCTCTATTCGACTCTTTTCTAGTCTATTCATCTCGGTTTGACTGCATTTGACTCCATTCCACACCATTCTACGCTCTTCTATTCGACAGAACCCTATCCCGCCCTAGTCTTTCCTCATCTAGTCTGTTCTTTTCGATTCTGTTGTATTGGATTCTCGTTTTCTCTTTTCTCTATTCCATCCTATGCTACTCTACCATACCCTACACGAAACTAAGCTATCCTGACTTATCCTCTTCTATTCTATTGGATTCTGTTTTCTCTGTTCTACCGTATGCTACCCTACCTTATGACACCCTACTGGACCATACCCTACTCCATAAAAAAAGGGGTACTCAAGAAGGGTACTAGTTTGGAAAAGGGACTACCTAAGGCAAGGGGACTAGTTCGGGCTACTAGTTAGGGCCACTGTACTAGTTAAGAGTACTAGTTAATGGACGGGTACTAGTTAAGGCTACTAGGAAGGCAAGGTACAAGTGAAGGCTACTACTTCAGGCAAGCGTATTAGTTTAGGCTACTAGTTGATGCAAGGGTACAAGTTCATACTACTAATTAAGGCCCGGGTACTAGTTAAGGCAACTGGTCAAGGCAAGGGTAGTAGCTATGGGTAGCGATAAGGCCAGGGTACTAGTTAAGACTACTAGTTAATGCCAGGGTACTAGTTGAGGCAAGGGTCCTAGTGACGGCCAGGGTACTAGTTAAGGCTGGGCTACTAGTCCATGCAAGGCTACTACTTCAGGGTACTAGTTAAGGTTTGGCTACTAGTTAAGAGGACTAGTAAGGCAAGGGTAGACGTTAAGACTGTTCCTTAAGGCAAGGTGACTCGTTAGGGGTACTAGTTACCACAAGGCTTCTAGTTCAGAATACTAGTTAGGGCCACTGTACTAGTTCAGAGTACTAGTTAAGGCTACTAGGAAGGCAAGGAACGAGTTTAGGCCACTACTTCAGGCAAGAGTACTCGTGTTGTCGACTAGTCGATGCAAGGGTACATGTTCATACTACTGGCTAAGTCCAGGGTGCTAGTTAAGGCAACTGGTTAAGGCAAGGGTAGTAGTTATGGGTACCGATAAGGCCAGGCTACTAGTTAATGCAAGGGTACTAGTTAAGGGGACTTGTTGAGGCAAGGGTAGCCATTAGGACTGTTCCTTAAGGCAAGGCTCCTGGTTAAGGGTACTAGTTAGGACAAGGCTACCAGTTCAGGAGACTAGTTAGGGGCACTGTACTAGTTAAGAGTACTAGTAAAGGCACGGGTGCTAGTTAAGGCTGCTAGTTAAGGCAAGGTACAAATTCAGGCCACTGCTTAAGGCAAGAGTCCTAGTTAAGGCTACTAGTTGATGCAAGAATACAAGTGAATACTACTAGTTAAGGCCAGGGTCCTAGTTAAGGCAACTGGTTACGGCAAGGGTAGTAGTTCTGGGTACTGATACGGCCAGGGTACTAGTTCAGACTACTAGTGAATGCGAGGGTACTAGTTAAGGGTACTACTTAAGGCTGCCAGTGAAGGCCAGGGTCTGAGTTAAGGCTACTGGAGAAGGCCAGGGTACCAGTGAAGGCAAGGCTACTAGTTAAGGGTACTAGTTAAGAGAAGGCTACTAGTTCAGGATACTAGTTAGGGGCACTGTACTAGTTAAGAGTACTAGCTAAGGCACGAGTACTAGTTCAGCCCACTACTTAAGGCAAGAGTCCTAGTTAAGGCTACTCTTTGATGCAAGTTTACAAGTTGATATTTCTAGTTAAGGCCAGGGTCCTAGTTAAGGCAACTGGTTAAGGCAAGGGTACTAGTTAAGGCAAGGCTACTAGTTAGGGGTAGTAGGGAAGGCTTGGCCACTAGTTAAGGGTACTAGTAAGGCAAGGGCAGATGTTAAGACTATTACTTAAAGCAAGGCTACAAGTTCAGGGTACTAATTCAGACAAGGCTACTAGTTCAGGCTACTCGTTATGGCCGCTGTACTAGTTCAGAGTACTACTTAAGGCACAGGTACTAGTTAAGGATACTAGTTCAGGCAAGGTCCAAGTGAAGGCTACTACTTAAGGCAAGACGACTAGTTTAGGCTACCAGTGGATTCAAGGGTACAAGTGAATACTACGAGTTAAGACCAGGGTACCAGTTAAGGCAGCTGGTTAAGGCCAGGGTAGGACTTATGGGGACTGAGAAGGCCAGGTACTAGTTAAGACAACTAGTTCATGCGAGGGTACTAGTGAAGGGTACTAGTTGAGGCAAGGCTACTAGTGAAGGCCAGGGTACTAGTGAAGGCTACTGGTGAAGGCCAGGGTACTAGTTAAGGCAGGGCTACTAGTTCAGGGTACTGGTAAGGCAAGGGTAGACATTAAGACTATTACTTAAGGCAAGGCTACTAGTTAAGGGTACTAGTTCAGACAAGGCTACTAGTTCAGGATACTAGTTAAGGCAAGGGGACTAGTTCAGATTCAGAATTTAGGGTACTTGTCAGGGCAAGGGTACTCTTCAAGGCTAGTTGTCTAGCCTACTGATCTATACCACTAGTCTGACTAGTCCAGCTGTCTTGTCTAGGCTACTACTCTAGACTTCTCTTGTCTACTCTACTCTAGTCTACTTTCGTCTACCCTAGTCTACCCTATCAAAAACCACCCTACCCTAACCTTTTTGAATCTGTTCAATTGGATTCGATTCAAAGCATTTCAATGTGATTGGACGCGATGAGGCTTGAATCGGCTCATTCGGCACCATCAGCTCGATTCAGCTCGATTTGGCTTGAATCACTTCGATTCGGCTTGTTTCAACTCAATTCGACTTGGTTGAGCCTTATTCGGCTCGATTCGACTCTTTTCTACTCTAGTTTTCTCTATGGAACTCCATTCGACTCCATTCTACTCTATTCTGTTCTACCCTACCCTACTCTAATCTATTCTAATGGATTCGATGGGACGCTATTCGACGCGATTCATCACGTTTTGTTTCCATTGGGCTCGATTCGGCTAGAATTGGCTCTATTCAGCTCTATTCTGCACTATTTCACTCTATTCGACTCTACTCTTCTCTGCTCTACCGTACTGTGCTATCTTCTCTTCCTTCTATTATGTACTGTTCTATTCTATTCTGTTCTACCCTCCCAGCCGCTCCCCTCCCCTTCTCTAATCTTTGATTCTGTTCGAGTCATCGCATTTTCACGCCATTCGACCCGATTAGGCTTGAATCAGGTCAATTCGCTTCGAGTCGGTTCGATTGGGCTCCATTTGGCTCCATTCAGCTCCAATGGCATCGATTCTGCTGGATTCTGCTCGATTAGGCCCTCTTTGGCCCTATTCGGCCCAACTATGCTCTATTCGACTCTTTTCTACTCTATTCGTCTCGAGTCGGCTCCGTTCTAATCCATTCCACACCATTCTGCACTATTCTCCTCTATTCTCGTCTACCCTTCCCTACCCTAATCTATTCGAATGGATTCGATTTGACCCGATTCGAAGCGATTCAACGCGATTCATCTTGTTTTGTCTCCATTCGCCTCAATTCGGCTATGTTCTGCACTATCTGACTCTTTCCTACTCTATTCTATTCTGCTGGATTCTTTCTCTTCTGTTCTGTTCTCTCCTATTCTGTTGGACTCTGTTCTATCCTGCCCTACCCAACCCTACTGCACCGCACCCAAACCCACCCTACTTGAATCTATTTGATTCAATTCGATTCACTTCGACGCGATTGGACAGGATTTGACGGGATTCGACAAGGTCCGAAGGCATTTGACGGGATTCAAAGAGATTAGGCGAGATTCCATACGATTCGACGTGATTCAGCAGAATTCTAGGAGATTGGACGCAATTCGAAGTTATTGGACGTGATGGGGCGTGATTCGTCGTGATTCGACGACATTCGATGCAATCCGATGCGATACGAAGCGATTCGACCCGGTCCGACACAAAACGATGTGATTTGATGCGATTCGACGTGATTCGATGTGATTCGACGCTATTCAGTGCCAGTCGGCGTGATTCTGCTTGATTCAGCTCGATTAGGTGCGAATCGGCTCTATATGGCTCCTTTACGTCTCGATTCGGCTCCATTCAGCTCTGTTTTCTCTATTCGTCTCTATTTGGCCTATTCGTCTCTAATCGACTCTATTCGAGTCTATTCGACCCTACTCTTTTCTACTCTATTCTATTCCTTCTATTCTGTTCTAATCTCTTCTAGTCTACTCTACTCTACTCTATTCTATTCCACCCTCCTCTCCCCTTCTCTAATCTAGACGTTTGGATTGCATTGGATGCATTGAACGGGATTCGACGTGATTAAGCTTGAATCAGCTCGATTCTATTCCGTTTGGCTCTATTCGGTTCGTTTGGCTTGAATTGCTTCGATTCTGCTCAATTCCGCCTCTTTCGGCCCTATTCTGCTCTATTCGACTCTTCTCTACTCTTTTTGTCTCTATTTGACTCCATTCTACTCCATTCTATTTATTCCACACCATTCTACACTATTCTGCTCTACTCTAGCCTACACCACTCTAATTTACTCGAATCGATTAGACGTGATTCCTCTCATTTCGACTCCATTCGGCTCTATTCAGCTGTATTCGAGTCTACCCTATTATACACGAGCCTACTCTATCGTACTCTAGTCTACTCTTCTCTATTTTCTTTCTTCTTCCTATGCTGTTCTCTTCTTTTCTACTCTATTCTACCCTACCCTATGCTACCCAACTCTACTCTATTCTAATCCATTGGATTGGATTGGATTCAACCCATTTGGACACGATTCGGCTCAGTTTGGCTCTATTTAGCTCCGTTCGAATCTATTCTACTCTACTCTGTTTCCCTCTACGCTACTCTAGCCTACTATTTTCTGTATTCGTTCTGTATTGTTCTGTTCTCTTCTAGTCTCTTCTGTTTTATTCTATGCTACTCTACTCTATTCCACTCTGCCATACCCGAACCTCCCCTACTCTAATCTGTTCAATTCGATTCCATGAATTTGGACACGATTCAGGTCGAATTGGTTCGATTCATGTCCATTCGGCTCCATTTGGCTCGAAGAGTGTCGATTCAACTGGATTAGGCTCAATTCGGCTCCATTAGGCTCGATTTACTGGATTTGGCTCAATTCAGCTCGATTCGGCCCTCTTCGGCCCTCTTCAGCACTATTCGGCTCTATTCGGCTCTTTTCGACTCCTTTCGACTCCATTCGATTGCGTTGCACAGCATTCTACTCCACTCAACACTATTTTACTCTACCCTACCCTAATTGACTGGAATTGGTTCGAGGGGATTCAACGCGATTTGCCTTGTTTCTTCTCCATTTGGCTCGCTTCGACTCTATTCGACTCTGTTCTACTCTACACTATTCTGCTCTGCTCTAACCTTTTGGACTCGATTCTCTTGTATTCCTTTTATTCTCTTTTACTGTGTTCAATTCTCTTCTACTCTATTTTAACCAACCCTACTCTAATCTATTCCACTGGATTCGATTCCACGCATTTCGATGCGATTCGGCTCCAATCGGCTCCGTTGCACTCCATTCATCCCTCTTGGGCTCTCATCGGTTCGATTCAGTTCTAATCGGCTCCATTTCGCCCTGGTCAGTTCTATTCAGCTTGAATAGGCTCTATTCAACTCTATATGGCTCTATGAGTCTACTCAACTCTATTATCTCTTTTCAACTCCATTCTACACCATTCTACTCCATCCGACTGTATTCTTCTCTATTCTATTGTCTTGTACTCTACCCTTCTCTAGTCTATTCTAATCGATTCGATTGGATTGGACTTGAATGGATGGGATTCAATGCAATTCAACGGGATTCGACGCGATCCAGCATGATTCCGCGGGATTCGGCGCCATTCATCTTGATTTCTATCACGTTGGGTCTTTTGGGCTCTATTTTGCTCTAGTCGGCAATATTCAACTCTATTCTTCTAGACTCTGCACTACTCGACCCTATTCTAGTCTTTCAGTTCTCTTCTATCCTGTTCTCTTCTACTGCATTTTGGTCTATCCTACCCTACTCTAACTTAGCCTACTGCAATCTGTTCTATTCTATTCAACAGACTTGAAGGGGATTCGACCTGATTCAGGTCCTATCGGCTCGAATCAGCTCCTTTTTGTGCGAATTCAACTCGATTCGGTTGGACTTGGCCCTTTTCCTCTCTATTCGGCTCTTTTCGGCAGGATTTGACTCGATTTGACTCTAGTCTACTCTTCTCTATTCTTTCTGGTCTATTCTAATCTATTCTTTTCTACCCTACCCTACCCTCATCTTACCTGCCCTACACTAAACTATTGGATTGGATTCGACACTTTTCAACGCGATTCGACATGATTCTTCTCGATTCACCTCGAATTTGGTGGATTCGGCTGCATTCAGCTCTCTTTGGCTCTATTCAACTCTATTGGACTCTATTCTACTGTACTCGTCTCTACTTCATTCTATTCGATTCTTTCTCTTGTGTTCTGTTCTGTTTTAGTCTAACCCCTCCTACTCTACCCTCCTCTACTCTAATTGATTCGATTCAATGCCTTTCAAGGCGATTCCATGGGATTAGGCTTGAATTGGCTTGATTTAGCTCGATTTGGCTTGAATCGGGTCAATTTGGCTCGATTCTGCTCGATTCAGCATCATTAGGCTCGACCCAAACTTATCCGGCCCTGTTCAGCTCTATTCAACTCTTTTCTACTTTATTCGTCTCTATTTGGCTCCATTCGACTCCATTCCACACCATTCTACTCTGTTCGACTCCATTCTACACTATTCTATTCTCTTCTCCCCCACCCTACTCTACTCTAATCTATTCGATTCATGGAGATTTGTCTCATTTCCTCTCCATTCGACTCGATTCAGCTCGAATTGGATCTATTCATCTCTATTCTGCACTACTCGACTCTGACTATTCTACTCCACTCTACTCCATTCTACTCTTTGTATTCTCTTCTCTTCTACTCTATGCTTCTCTAGTCTATTCCTCTGTGCCCTACCCTATTGAATCCCAGCCTAACCTACACTACTCTAAGCTGTTCTATTGAATTCGATTGCATTCGATTCGACCCGATTGGACACAATTGGACGGGATTCGGTGAGATTTCATGAGATTCAATGGGTTTTGGTGGGATTGGATGGACTTCGACGAGATTCGATGCAATAGGGTGTGATTAGGTGCGATTTGGCTCGATCTAGCTTGGCTCATTTTCTGTGTCTCTATTTGGCTCATTCCAGCTCCATTCAGCTCCATTCAGCTCGAATCTGGTCGATTTGACTTGATCGGGCTCGATTGGGCTCGACTGGGCTCGACTCAGCCCTATACGTCCCTATTCGGTGCTATTCCGCTCGATTCGACTCTTTTCTAGTCTATTCATCTCGGTTTGACTGCATTTGACTCCATTCCACACCACTCTACGCTCTTCTATTCGACAGAACCCTATCCCGCCCTAGTCTTTCCTCATCTAGTCTGTTCTTTTCGATTCTGTTGTATTGGATTCTCGTTTTCTCTTTTCTCTATTCCATCCTATGCTACTCTACCATACCCTACACGAAACTAAGCTATCCTGACTTATCCTCTTCTATTCTATTGGATTCTGTTTTCTCTGTTCTACCGTATGCTACCCTACCTTATGACACCCTACTGGACCATACCCTACTCCATAAAAAAAGGGGTACTCAAGAAGGGTACTAGTTTGGAAAAGGGACTACCTAAGGCAAGGGGACTAGTTCGGGCTACTAGTTAGGGCCACTGTACTAGTTAAGAGTACTAGTTAATGGACGGGTACTAGTTAAGGCTACTAGGAAGGCAAGGTACAAGTGAAGGCTACTACTTCAGGCAAGCGTATTAGTTTAGGCTACTAGTTGATGCAAGGGTACAAGTTCATACTACTAATTAAGGCCCGGGTACTAGTTAAGGCAACTGGTCAAGGCAAGGGTAGTAGCTATGGGTAGCGATAAGGCCAGGGTACTAGTTAAGACTACTAGTTAATGCCAGGGTACTAGTTGAGGCAAGGGTCCTAGTGACGGCCAGGGTACTAGTTAAGGCTGGGCTACTAGTCCATGCAAGGCTACTACTTCAGGGTACTAGTTAAGGTTTGGCTACTAGTTAAGAGGACTAGTAAGGCAAGGGTAGACGTTAAGACTGTTCCTTAAGGCAAGGTGACTCGTTAGGGGTACTAGTTACCACAAGGCTTCTAGTTCAGAATACTAGTTAGGGCCACTGTACTAGTTCAGAGTACTAGTTAAGGCTACTAGGAAGGCAAGGAACGAGTTTAGGCCACTACTTCAGGCAAGAGTACTCGTGTTGTCGACTAGTCGATGCAAGGGTACATGTTCATACTACTGGCTAAGTCCAGGGTGCTAGTTAAGGCAACTGGTTAAGGCAAGGGTAGTAGTTATGGGTACCGATAAGGCCAGGCTACTAGTTAATGCAAGGGTACTAGTTAAGGGGACTTGTTGAGGCAAGGGTAGCCATTAGGACTATTCCTTAAGGCAAGGCTCCTGGTTAAGGGTACTAGTTAGGACAAGGCTACCAGTTCAGGAGACTAGTTAGGGGCACTGTACTAGTTAAGAGTACTAGTAAAGGCACGGGTGCTAGTTAAGGCTGCTAGTTAAGGCAAGGTACAAATTCAGGCCACTGCTTAAGGCAAGAGTCCTAGTTAAGGCTACTAGTTGATGCAAGAATACAAGTGAATACTACTAGTTAAGGCCAGGGTACTACTTAAGGCAACTGGTTACGGCAAGGGTAGTAGTTCTGGGTACTGATACGGCCAGGGTACTAGTTCAGACTACTAGTGAATGCGAGGGTACTAGTTAAGGGTACTAGTTAAGGCTGCCAGTGAAGGCCAGGGTCTGAGATAAGGCTACTGGAGAAGGCCAGGGTACCAGTGAAGGCAAGGCTACTAGTTAAGGGTACTAGTTAAGAGAAGGCTACTAGTTCAGGATACGAGTTAGGGGCACTGTACTAGTTAAGAGTACTAGCTAAGGCACGAGTACTAGTTCAGCCCACTACTTAAGGCAAGAGTCCTAGTTAAGGCTACTCTGATGCAAGTTTACAAGTTGATATTTCTAGTTAAGGCCAGGGTCCTAGTTAAGGCAACTGGTTAAGGCAAGGGTACTAGTTAAGGCAAGGCTACTAGTTAGGGGTAGTAGGGAAGGCTTGGCCACTAGTTAAGGGTACTAGTAAGGCAAGGGCAGATGTTAAGACTATTACTTAAAGCAAGGCTACAAGTTCAGGGTACTAATTCAGACAAGGCTACTAGTTCAGGCTACTCGTTATGGCCGCTGTACTAGTTCAGAGTACTACGTAAGGCACAGGTACTAGTTAAGGATACTAGTTCAGGCAAGGTCCAAGTGAAGGCTACTACTTAAGGCAAGACGACTAGTTTAGGCTACCAGTGGATTCAAGGGTACAAGTGAATACTACGAGTTAAGACCAGGGTACCAGTTAAGGCAGCTGGTTAAGGCCAGGGTAGGACTTATGGGGACTGAGAAGGCCAGGTACTAGTTAAGACAACTAGTTCATGCGAGGGTACTAGTGAAGGGTACTAGTTGAGGCAAGGCTACTAGTGAAGGCCAGGGTACTAGTGAAGGCTACTGGTGAAGGCCAGGGTACTAGTTAAGGCAGGGCTACTAGTTCAGGGTACTGGTAAGGCAAGGGTAGACATTAAGACTATTACTTAAGGCAAGGCTACTAGTTAAGGGTACTAGTTCAGACAAGGCTACTAGTTCAGGATACTAGTTAAGGCAAGGGGACTAGTTCAGATTCAGAATTTAGGGTACTTGTCAGGGCAAGGGTACTCTTCAAGGCTAGTTGTCTAGCCTACTGATCTATACCACTAGTCTGACTAGTCCAGCTGTCTTGTCTAGGCTACTACTCTAGACTTCTCTTGTCTACTCTACTCTAGTCTACTTTCGTCTACCCTAGTCTACCCTATCAAAAACCACCCTACCCTAACCTTTTTGAATCTATTCAATTGGATTCGATTCAAAGCATTTCAATGTGATTGGACGCGATGAGGCTTGAATCGGCTCATTCGGCACCATCAGCTCGATTCAGCTCGATTTGGCTTGAATCACTTCGATTCGGCTTGTTTCAACTCAATTCGACTTGGTTGAGCCTTATTCGGCTCGATTCGACTCTTTTCTACTCTAGTTTTCTCTATGGAACTCCATTCGACTCCATTCTACTCTATTCTGTTCTACCCTACCCTACTCTAATCTATTCTAATGGATTCGATGGGACGCTATTCGACGCGATTCATCACGTTTTGTTTCCATTGGGCTCGATTCGGCTAGAATTGGCTCTATTCAGCTCTATTCTGCACTATTTCACTCTATTCGACTCTACTCTTCTCTGCTCTACCGTACTGTGCTATCTTCTCTTCCTTCTATTATGTACTGTTCTATTCTATTCTGTTCTACCCTCCCAGCCGCTCCCCTCCCCTTCTCTAATCTTTGATTCCGTTCGAGTCATCGCATTTTCACGCCATTCGACCCGATTAGGCTTGAATCAGGTCAATTCGCTTCGAGTCGGTTCGATTGGGCTCCATTTTGCTCCATTCAGCTCCAATGGCATCGATTCTGCTGGATTCTGCTCGATTAGGCCCTCTTTGGCCCTATTCGGCCCAACTATGCTCTATTCGACTCTTTTCTACTCTATTCGTCTCGAGTCGGCTCCGTTCTAATCCATTCCACACCATTCTGCACTATTCTCCTCTATTCTCGTCTACCCTTCCCTACCCTAATCTATTCGAATGGATTCGATTTGACCCGATTCGAAGCGATTCAACGCGATTCGTCTTGTTTTGTCTCCATTCGCCTCAATTCGGCTATGTTCTGCACTATCTGACTCTTTCCTACTCTATTCTATTCTGCTGGATTCTTTCTCTTCTGTTCTGTTCTCTCCTATTCTGTTGGACTCTGTTCTATCCTGCCCTACCCAACCCTACTGCACCGCACCCAAACCCACCCTACTTGAATCTATTTGATTCAATTCGATTCACTTCGACGCGATTGGACAGGATTTGAGGGGATTCGACAAGGTTCGAAGGCATTTGACGGGATTCAAAGAGATTAGGCGAGATTCCATACGATTCGACGTGATTCAGCAGAATTCTAGGAGATTGGACGCAATTCGAAGTTATTGGACGTGATGGGGCGTGATTCGTCGTGATTCGACGACATTCGATGCAATCCGATGCGATACGAAGCGATTCGACCCGGTCCGACACAAAACGATGTGATTTGATGCGATTCGACGTGATTCGATGTGATTCGACGCTATTCAGTGACAGTCGGCGTGATTCTGCTTGATTCAGCTGGATTAGGTGCGAATCGGCTCTATATGGCTCCTTTACGTCTCGATTCGGCTCCATTCAGCTCTGTTTTCTCTATTCGTCTCTATTTGGCCTATTCGTCTCTAATCGACTCTATTCGAGTCTATTCGACCCTACTCTTTTCTACTCTATTCTATTCCTTCTATTCTGTTCTAATCTCTTCTAGTCTACTCTACTCTATTCTATTCCACCCTCCTCTCCCCTTCTCTAATCTAGACGTTTGGATTGCATTGGATGCATTGAACGGGATTCGACGTGATTAAGCTTGAATCAGCTCGATTCTATTCCATTTGGCTCTATTCGGTTCGTTTGGCTTGAATTGCTTCGATTCTGCTCAATTCCGCCTCTTTCGGCCCTATTCTGCTCTATTCGACTCTTCTCTACTCTTTTTGTCTCTATTTGACTCCATTCTACTCCATTCTATTTATTCCACACCATTCTACACTATTCTGCTCTACTCTAGCCTACACCACTCTAATTTACTCGAATCGATTAGACGTGATTCCTCTCATTTCGACTCCATTCGGCTCTATTCAGCTGTATTCGAGTCTACCCTATTATACACGAGCCTACTCTATCGTACTCTAGTCTACTCTTCTCTATTTTCTTTCTTCTTCCTATGCTGTTCTCTTCTATTCTACTCTATTCTACCCTACCCTATGCTACCCAACTCTACTCTATTCTAATCCATTGGATTGGATTGGATTCAACCCATTTGGACACGATTCGGCTCAGTTTGGCTCTATTTAGCTCCGTTCGAATCTATTCTACTCTACTCTGTTTCCCTCTACGCTACTCTAGCCTACTATTTTCTGTATTCGTTGTGTATTGTTCTGTTCTCTTCTAGTCTCTTCTGTTTTATTCTATGCTACTCTACTCTATTCCACCCTGCCATACCCGAACCTCCCCTACTCTAATCTGTTCAATTCGATTCCATGAATTTGGACACGATTCAAGTCGAATTTGTTCGATTCATGTCCATTCGGCTCCATTTGGCTCGAAGAGTGTCGATTCAACTGGATTAGGCTCAATTCGGCTCCATTAGGCTCGATTTACTGGATTTGGCTCAATTCAGCTCAATTCAGCTCGATTCGGCCCTCTTCGGCCCTCTTCAGCACTATTCGGCTCTATTCGGCTCTTTTCTACTCCTTTCGACTCCATTCGAATGCGTTGCACAGCATTCTACTCCACTCAACACTATTTTACTCTACCCTACCCTAATTGACTGGAATTGGTTCGAGGGGATTCAACGCGATTTGCCTTGTTTCTTCTCCATTTGGCTCGCTTCGACTCTATTCGACTCTGTTCTACTCTACACTATTCTGCTCTGCTCTAACCTTTTGGACTCGATTCTCTTGTATTCCTTTTATTCTCTTTTACTGTGTTCAATTCTCTTCTACTCTATTTTAACCAACCCTACTCTAATCTATTCCACTGGATTCGATTCCACGCATTTCGATGCGATTCGGCTCCAATCGGCTCCGTTGCACTCCATTCATCCCTCTTGGGCTCTCATCGGTTCGATTCAGTTCTAATCGGCTCCATTTCGCCCTGGTCAGTTCTATTCAGCTTGAATAGGCTCTATTCAACTCTATATGGCTCTATGAGTCTACTCAACTCTATTATCTCTTTTCAACTCCATTCTACACCATTCTACTCCATCCGACTGTATTCTTCTCTATTCTATTGTCTTGTACTCTACCCTTGTCTAGTCTATTCTAATCGATTCGATTGGATTGGACTTGAATGGATGGGATTCAATGCAATTCAACGGGATTCGACGCGATCCAGCATGATTCCGCGGGATTCGGCGCCATTCATCTTGATTTCTATCACGTTGGGTCTTTTGGGCTCTATTTTGCTCTAGTCGGCAATATTCAACTCTATTCTTCTAGACTCTGCACTACTCGACCCTATTCTAGTCTTTCAGTTCTCTTCTATCCTGTTCTGTTCTACTGCATTTTGGTCTATCCTACCCTACTCTAACTTAGCCTACTGCAATCTGTTCTATTCTATTCAACAGACTTGAACGGGATTCGACCTGATTCAGGTCCTATCGGCTCGAATCAGCTCCTTTTTGTGCGAATTCAACTCGATTCGGTTGGACTTGGCCCTTTTCCTCTCTATTCGGCTCTTTTCGGCAGGATTTGACTCGATTTGACTCTAGTCTACTCTTCTCTATTCTTTCTGGTCTATTCTAATCTATTCTTTTCTACCCTACCCTACCCTCATCTTACCTGCCCTACACTAAACTATTGGATTGGATTCGACACTTTTCAACGCGATTCGACATGATTCTTCTCGATTCACCTCGAATTTGGTGGATTCGGCTGCATTCAGCTCTCTTTGGCTCTATTCAACTCTATTGGACTCTATTCTACTGTACTCGTCTCTACTTCATTCTATTCGATTCTTTCTCTTGTGTTCTGTTCTGTTTTAGTCTAACCCCTCCTACTCTACCCTCCTCTACTCTAATCGATTCGATTCAATGCCTTTCAAGGCGATTCCACGGGATTAGGCTTGAATTGGCTTGATTTAGCTCGATTTGGCTTGAATCGGGTCAATTTGGCTCGATTCTGCTCGATTCAGCATCATTAGGCTCGACCCAAACTTATCCGGCCCTGTTCAGCTCTATTCAACTCTTTTCTACTTTATTCGTCTCTATTTGGCTCCATTCGACTCCATTCCACACCATTCTACTCTGTTCGACTCCATTCTACACTATTCTATTCTCTTCTCCCCCACCCTACTCTACTCTAATCTATTCGATTCATGGAGATTTGTCTCATTTCCTCTCCATTCGACTCGATTCAGCTCGAATTGGATCTATTCATCTCTATTCTGCACTACTCGACTCTGACTATTCTACTCCACTCTACTCCATTCTACTCTTTGTATTCTCTTCTCTTCTACTCTATGCTTCTCTAGTCTATTCCTCTGTGCCCTACCCTATTGAATCCCAGCCTAACCTACACTACTCTAAGCTGTTCTATTGAATTCGATTGCATTCGATTCGACCCGATTGGACACAATTGGACGGGATTCGGTGAGATTTCATGAGATTCAATGGGTTTTGGTGGGATTGGATGGACTTCGACGAGATTCGATGCAATAGGATGTGATTAGGTGCGATTTGGCTCGATCTAGCTTGGCTCATTTTCTGTGTCTCTATTTGGCTCATTCCAGCTCCATTCAGCTCCATTCAGCTCGAATCTGGTCGATTTGACTTGATCGGGCTCGATTGGGCTCGATTGGGCTCGACTCAGCCCTATACGTCCCTATTCGGTGCTATTCCGCTCTATTCGACTCTTTTCTAGTCGATTCATCTCGGTTTGACTGCATTTGACTCCATTCCACACCATTCTACGCTCTTCTATTCGACAGAACCCTATCCCGCCCTAGTCTTTCCTCATCTAGTCTCTTCTTTTCGATTCTGTGGTATTGGATTCTCGTTTTCTCTTTTCTCTATTCCATCCTATGCTACTCTACCATACCCTACACGAAACTAAGCTATCCTGACTTATCCTCTTCTATTCTATTGGATTCTGTTTTCTCTGTTCTACCGTATGCTACCCTACCTTATGACACCCTACTGGACCATACCCTACTCCATAAAAAAAGGGGTACTCAAGAAGGGTACTAGTTTGGAAAAGGGACTACCTAAGGCAAGGGGACTAGTTCGGGCTACTAGTTAGGGCCACTGTACTAGTTAAGAGTACTAGTTAATGGACGGGTACTAGTTAAGGCTACTAGGAAGGCAAGGTACAAGTGAAGGCTACTACTTCAGGCAAGCGTATTAGTTTAGGCTACTAGTTGATGCAAGGGTACAAGTTCATACTACTAATTAAGGCCCGGGTACTAGTTAAGGCAACTGGTCAAGGCAAGGGTAGTAGCTATGGGTAGCGATAAGGCCAGGGTACTAGTTAAGACTACTAGTTAATGCCAGGGTACTAGTTGAGGCAAGGGTCCTAGTGACGGCCAGGGTACTAGTTAAGGCTGGGCTACTAGTCCATGCAAGGCTACTACTTCAGGGTACTAGTTAAGGTTTGGCTACTAGTTAAGAGGACTAGTAAGGCAAGGGTAGACGTTAAGACTGTTCCTTAAGGCAAGGTGACTCGTTAGGGGTACTAGTTACCACAAGGCTTCTAGTTCAGAATACTAGTTAGGGCCACTGTACTAGTTCAGAGTACTAGTTAAGGCTACTAGGAAGGCAAGGAACGAGTTTAGGCCACTACTTCAGGCAAGAGTACTCGTGTTGTCGACTAGTCGATGCAAGGGTACATGTTCATACTACTGGCTAAGTCCAGGGTGCTAGTTAAGGCAACTGGTTAAGGCAAGGGTAGTAGTTATGGGTACCGATAAGGCCAGGCTACTAGTTAATGCAAGGGTACTAGTTAAGGGGACTTGTTGAGGCAAGGGTAGCCATTAGGACTATTCCTTAAGGCAAGGCTCCTGGTTAAGGGTACTAGTTAGGACAAGGCTACCAGTTCAGGAGACTAGTTAGGGGCACTGTACTAGTTAAGAGTACTAGTAAAGGCACGGGTGCTAGTTAAGGCAAGGTACAAATTCAGGCCACTGCTTAAGGCAAGAGTCCTAGTTAAGGCTACTAGTTGATGCAAGAATACAAGTGAATACTACTAGTTAAGGCCAGGGTACTACTTAAGGCAACTGGTTACGGCAAGGGTAGTAGTTCTGGGTACTGATACGGCCAGGGTACTAGTTCAGACTACTAGTGAATGCGAGGGTACTAGTTAAGGGTACTAGTTAAGGCTGCCAGTGAAGGCCAGGGTCTGAGATAAGGCTACTGGAGAAGGCCAGGGTACCAGTGAAGGCAAGGCTACTAGTTAAGGGTACTAGTTAAGAGAAGGCTACTAGTTCAGGATACGAGTTAGGGGCACTGTACTAGTTAAGAGTACTAGCTAAGGCACGAGTACTAGTTCAGGCCACTACTTAAGGCAAGAGTCCTAGTTAAGGCTACTAGTTGATGCAAGAATACAAGTGAATACTACTAGTTAAGGCCAGGGTCCTAGTTAAGGCAACTGGTTACGGCAAGGGTAGTAGTTCTGGGTACTGATACGGCCAGGGTACTAGTTCAGACTACTAGTGAATGCGAGGGTACTAATTAAGGGTACTACTTAAGGCTGCCAGTGAAGGCCAGGGTCTGAGATAAGGCTACTGGAGAAGGCCAGGGTACCAGTGAAGGCAAGGCTACTAGTTAAGGGTACTAGTTAAGAGAAGGCTACTAGTTCAGGATACGAGTTAGGGGCACTGTACTAGTTAAGAGTACTAGCTAAGGCACGAGTACTAGTTCAGCCCACTACTTAAGGCAAGAGTCCTAGTTAAGGCTACTCTTTGATGCAAGTTTACAAGTTGATATTTCTAGTTAAGGCCAGGGTCCTAGTTAAGGCAACTGGTTAAGGCAAGGGTACTAGTTAAGGCAAGGCTACTAGTTAGGGGTAGTAGGGAAGGCTTGGCCACTAGTTAAGGGTACTAGTAAGGCAAGGGCAGATGTTAAGACTATTACTTAAAGCAAGGCTACAAGTTCAGGGTACTAATTCAGACAAGGCTACTAGTTCAGGCTACTCGTTATGGCCGCTGTACTAGTTCAGAGTACTACGTAAGGCACAGGTACTAGTTAAGGATACTAGTTCAGGCAAGGTCCAAGTGAAGGCTACTACTTAAGGCAAGACGACTAGTTTAGGCTACCAGTGGATTCAAGGGTACAAGTGAATACTACGAGTTAAGACCAGGGTACCAGTTAAGGCAGCTGGTTAAGGCCAGGGTAGGACTTATGGGGACTGAGAAGGCCAGGTACTAGTTAAGACAACTAGTTCATGCGAGGGTACTAGTGAAGGGTACTAGTTGAGGCAAGGCTACTAGTGAAGGCCAGGGTACTAGTGAAGGCTACTGGTGAAGGCCAGGGTACTAGTTAAGGCAGGGCTACTAGTTCAGGGTACTGGTAAGGCAAGGGTAGACATTAAGACTATTACTTAAGGCAAGGCTACTAGTTAAGGGTACTAGTTCAGACAAGGCTACTAGTTCAGGATACTAGTTAAGGCAAGGGGACTAGTTCAGATTCAGAATTTAGGGTACTTGTCAGGGCAAGGGTACTCTTCAAGGCTAGTTGTCTAGCCTACTGATCTATACCACTAGTCTGACTAGTCCAGCTGTCTTGTCTAGGCTACTACTCTAGACTTCTCTTGTCTACTCTACTCTAGTCTACTTTCGTCTACCCTAGTCTACCCTAGCAAAAACCACCCTACCCTAACCTTTTTGAATCTATTCAATTGGATTCGATTCAAAGCATTTCAATGTGATTGGACGCGATGAGGCTTGAATCGGCTCATTCGGCACCATCAGCTCGATTCAGCTCGATTTGGCTTGAATCACTTCGATTCGGCTTGTTTCAACTCAATTCGACTTGGTTCAGCCTTATTCGGCTCGATTCGACTCTTTTCTACTCTAGTTTTCTCTATGGAACTCCATTCGACTCCATTCTACTCTATTCTGTTCTACCCTACCCTACTCTAATCTATTCTAATGGATTCGATGGGACGCTATTCGACGCGATTCATCACGTTTTGTTTCCATTGGGCTCGATTCGGCTAGAATTGGCTCTATTCAGCTCTATTCTGCACTATTTCACTCTATTCGACTCTACTCTTCTCTGCTCTACCGTACTGTGCTATCTTCTCTTCCTTCTATTATGTACTGTTCTATTCTATTCTGTTCTACCCTCCCAGCCGCTCCCCTCCCCTTCTCTAATCTTTGATTCCGTTCGAGTCATCGCATTTTCACGCCATTCGACCCGATTAGGCTTGAATCAGGTCAATTCGCTTCGAGTCGGTTCGATTGGGCTCCATTTTGCTCCATTCAGCTCCAATGGCATCGATTCTGCTGGATTCTGCTCGATTAGGCCCTCTTTGGCCCTATTCGGCCCAACTATGCTCTATTCGACTCTTTTCTACTCTATTCGTCTCGAGTCGGCTCCGTTCTAATCCATTCCACACCATTCTGCACTATTCTCCTCTATTCTCGTCTACCCTTCCCTACCCTAATCTATTCGAATGGATTCGATTTGACCCGATTCGAAGCGATTCAACGCGATTCATCTTGTTTTGTCTCCATTCGCCTCAATTCGGCTATGTTCTGCACTATCTGACTCTTTCCTACTCTATTCTATTCTGCTGGATTCTTTCTCTTCTGTTCTGTTCTCTCCTATTCTGTTGGACTCTGTTCTATCCTGCCCTACCCAACCCTACTGCACCGCACCCAAACCCACCCTACTTGAATCTATTTGATTCAATTCGATTCACTTCGACGCGATTGGACAGGATTTGAGGGGATTCGACAAGGTTCGAAGGCATTTGACGGGATTCAAAGAGATTAGGCGAGATTCCATACGATTCGACGTGATTCAGCAGAATTCTAGGAGATTGGACGCAATTCGAAGTTATTGGACGTGATGGGGCGTGATTCGTCGTGATTCGACGACATTCGATGCAATCCGATGCGATACGAAGCGATTCGACCCGGTCCGACACAAAACGATGTGATTTGATGCGATTCGACGTGATTCGACGTGATTCGACGCTATTCAGTGACAGTCGGCGTGATTCTGCTTGATTCAGCTGGATTAGGTGCGAATCGGCTCTATATGGCTCCTTTACGTCTCGATTCGGCTCCATTCAGCTCTGTTTTCTCTATTCGTCTCTATTTGGCCTATTCGTCTCTAATCGACTCTATTCGAGTCTATTCGACCCTACTCTTTTCTACTCTATTCTATTCCTTCTATTCTGTTCTAATCTCTTCTAGTCTACTCTACTCTATTCTATTCCACCCTCCTCTCCCCTTCTCTAATCTAGACGTTTGGATTGCATTGGATGCATTGAACGGGATTCGACGTGATTAAGCTTGAATCAGCTCGATTCTATTCCATTTGGCTCTATTCGGTTCGTTTGGCTTGAATTGCTTCGATTCTGCTCAATTCCGCCTCTTTCGGCCCTATTCTGCTCTATTCGACTCTTCTCTACTCTTTTTGTCTCTATTTGACTCCATTCTACTCCATTCTATTTATTCCACACCATTCTACACTATTCTGCTCTACTCTAGCCTACACCACTCTAATTTACTCGAATCGATTAGACGTGATTCCTCTCATTTCGACTCCATTCGGCTCTATTCAGCTGTATTCGAGTCTACCCTATTATACACGAGCCTACTCTATCGTACTCTAGTCTACTCTTCTCTATTTTCTTTCTTCTTCCTATGCTGTTCTCTTCTATTCTACTCTATTCTACCCTACCCTATGCTACCCAACTCTACTCTATTCTAATCCATTGGATTGGATTGGATTCAACCCATTTGGACACGATTCGGCTCAGTTTGGCTCTATTTAGCTCCGTTCGAATCTATTCTACTCTACTCTGTTTCCCTCTACGCTACTCTAGCCTACTATTTTCTGTATTCGTTGTGTATTGTTCTGTTCTCTTCTAGTCTCTTCTGTTTTATTCTATGCTACTCTACTCTATTCCACCCTGCCATACCCGAACCTCCCCTACTCTAATCTGTTCAATTCGATTCCATGAATTTGGACACGATTCAAGTCGAATTTGTTCGATTCATGTCCATTCGGCTCCATTTGGCTCGAAGAGTGTCGATTCAACTGGATTAGGCTCAATTCGGCTCCATTAGGCTCGATTTACTGGATTTGGCTCAATTCAGCTCAATTCAGCTCGATTCGGCCCTCTTCGGCCCTCTTCAGCACTATTCGGCTCTATTCGGCTCTTTTCTACTCCTTTCGACTCCATTCGATTGCGTTGCACAGCATTCTACTCCACTCAACACTATTTTACTCTACCCTACCCTAATTGACTGGAATTGGTTCGAGGGGATTCAACGCGATTTGCCTTGTTTCTTCTCCATTTGGCTCGCTTCGACTCTATTCGACTCTGTTCTACTCTACACTATTCTGCTCTGCTCTAACCTTTTGGACTCGATTCTCTTGTATTCCTTTTATTCTCTTTTACTGTGTTCAATTCTCTTCTACTCTATTTTAACCAACCCTACTCTAATCTATTCCACTGGATTCGATTCCACGCATTTCGATGCGATTCGGCTCCAATCGGCTCCGTTGCACTCCATTCATCCCTCTTGGGCTCTCATCGGTTCGATTCAGTTCTAATCGGCTCCATTTCGCCCTGGTCAGTTCTATTCAGCTTGAATAGGCTCTATTCAACTCTATATGGCTCTATGAGTCTACTCAACTCTATTATCTCTTTTCAACTCCATTCTACACCATTCTACTCCATCCGACTGTATTCTTCTCTATTCTATTGTCTTGTACTCTACCCTTGTCTAGTCTATTCTAATCGATTCGATTGGATTGGACTTGAATGGATGGGATTCAATGCAATTCAACGGGATTCGACGCGATCCAGCATGATTCCGCGGGATTCGGCGCCATTCATCTTGATTTCTATCACGTTGGGTCTTTTGGGCTCTATTTTGCTCTAGTCGGCAATATTCAACTCTATTCTTCTAGACTCTGCACTACTCGACCCTATTCTAGTCTTTCAGTTCTCTTCTATCCTGTTCTGTTCTACTGCATTTTGGTCTATCCTACCCTACTCTAACTTAGCCTACTGCAATCTGTTCTATTCTATTCAACAGACTTGAACGGGATTCGACCTGATTCAGGTCCTATCGGCTCGAATCAGCTCCTTTTTGTGCGAATTCAACTCGATTCGGTTGGACTTGGCCCTTTTCCTCTCTATTCGGCTCTTTTCGGCAGGATTTGACTCGATTTGACTCTAGTCTATTCTTCTCTATTCTTTCTGGTCTATTCTAATCTATTCTTTTCTACCCTACCCTACCCTCATCTTACCTGCCCTACACTAAACTATTGGATTGGATTCGACACTTTTCAACGCGATTCGACATGATTCTTCTCGATTCACCTCGAATTTGGTGGATTCGGCTGCATTCAGCTCTCTTTGGCTCTATTCAACTCTATTGGACTCTATTCTACTGTACTCGTCTCTACTTCATTCTATTCGATTCTTTCTCTTGTGTTCTGTTCTGTTTTAGTCTAACCCCTCCTACTCTACCCTCCTCTACTCTAATCGATTCGATTCAATGCCTTTCAAGGCGATTCCATGGGATTAGGCTTGAATTGGCTTGATTTAGCTCGATTTGGCTTGAATCGGGTCAATTTGGCTCGATTCTGCTCGATTCAGCATCATTAGGCTCGACCCAAACTTATCCGGCCCTGTTCAGCTCTATTCAACTCTTTTCTACTTTATTCGTCTCTATTTGGCTCCATTCGACTCCATTCCACACCATTCTACTCTGTTCGACTCCATTCTACACTATTCTATTCTCTTCTCCCCCACCCTACTCTACTCTAATCTATTCGATTCATGGAGATTTGTCTCATTTCCTCTCCATTCGACTCGATTCAGCTCGAATTGGATCTATTCATCTCTATTCTGCACTACTCGACTCTGACTATTCTACTCCACTCTACTCCATTCTACTCTTTGTATTCTCTTCTCTTCTACTCTATGCTTCTCTAGTCTATTCCTCTGTGCCCTACCCTATTGAATCCCAGCCTAACCTACACTACTCTAAGCTGTTCTATTGAATTCGATTGCATTCGATTCGACCCGATTGGACACAATTGGACGGGATTCGGTGAGATTTCATGAGATTCAATGGGTTTTGGTGGGATTGGATGGACTTCGACGAGATTCGATGCAATAGGATGTGATTAGGTGCGATTTGGCTCGATCTAGCTTGGCTCATTTTCTGTGTCTCTATTTGGCTCATTCCAGCTCCATTCAGCTCCATTCAGCTCGAATCTGGTCGATTTGACTTGATTGGGCTCGAATGGGCTCGACTGGGCTCGACTCAGCCCTATACGTCCCTATTCGGTGCTATTCCGCTCGATTCGACTCTTTTCTAGTCTATTCATCTCGGTTTGACTGCATTTGACTCCATTCCACACCACTCTACGCTCTTCTATTCGACAGAACCCTATCCCGCCCTAGTCTTTCCTCATCTAGTCTGTTCTTTTCGATTCTGTTGTATTGGATTCTCGTTTTCTCTTTTCTCTATTCCATCCTATGCTACTCTACCATACCCTACACGAAACTAAGCTATCCTGACTTATCCTCTTCTATTCTATTGGATTCTGTTTTCTCTGTTCTACCGTATGCTACCCTACCTTATGACACCCTACTGGACCATACCCTACTCCATAAAAAAAGGGGTACTCAAGAAGGGTACTAGTTTGGAAAAGGGACTACCTAAGGCAAGGGGACTAGTTCGGGCTACTAGTTAGGGCCACTGTACTAGTTAAGAGTACTAGTTAATGGACGGGTACTAGTTAAGGCTACTAGGAAGGCAAGGTACAAGTGAAGGCTACTACTTCAGGCAAGCGTATTAGTTTAGGCTACTAGTTGATGCAAGGGTACAAGTTCATACTACTAATTAAGGCCCGGGTACTAGTTAAGGCAACTGGTCAAGGCAAGGGTAGTAGCTATGGGTAGCGATAAGGCCAGGGTACTAGTTAAGACTACTAGTTAATGCCAGGGTACTAGTTGAGGCAAGGGTCCTAGTGACGGCCAGGGTACTAGTTAAGGCTGGGCTACTAGTCCATGCAAGGCTACTACTTCAGGGTACTAGTTAAGGTTTGGCTACTAGTTAAGAGGACTAGTAAGGCAAGGGTAGACGTTAAGACTGTTCCTTAAGGCAAGGTGACTCGTTAGGGGTACTAGTTACCACAAGGCTTCTAGTTCAGAATACTAGTTAGGGCCACTGTACTAGTTCAGAGTACTAGTTAAGGCTACTAGGAAGGCAAGGAACGAGTTTAGGCCACTACTTCAGGCAAGAGTACTCGTGTTGTCGACTAGTCGATGCAAGGGTACATGTTCATACTACTGGCTAAGTCCAGGGTGCTAGTTAAGGCAACTGGTTAAGGCAAGGGTAGTAGTTATGGGTACCGATAAGGCCAGGCTACTAGTTAATGCAAGGGTACTAGTTAAGGGGACTTGTTGAGGCAAGGGTAGCCATTAGGACTATTCCTTAAGGCAAGGCTCCTGGTTAAGGGTACTAGTTAGGACAAGGCTACCAGTTCAGGAGACTAGTTAGGGGCACTGTACTAGTTAAGAGTACTAGTAAAGGCACGGGTGCTAGTTAAGGCAAGGTACAAATTCAGGCCACTGCTTAAGGCAAGAGTCCTAGTTAAGGCTACTAGTTGATGCAAGAATACAAGTGAATACTACTAGTTAAGGCCAGGGTACTACTTAAGGCAACTGGTTACGGCAAGGGTAGTAGTTCTGGGTACTGATACGGCCAGGGTACTAGTTCAGACTACTAGTGAATGCGAGGGTACTAGTTAAGGGTACTAGTTAAGGCTGCCAGTGAAGGCCAGGGTCTGAGATAAGGCTACTGGAGAAGGCCAGGGTACCAGTGAAGGCAAGGCTACTAGTTAAGGGTACTAGTTAAGAGAAGGCTACTAGTTCAGGATACGAGTTAGGGGCACTGTACTAGTTAAGAGTACTAGCTAAGGCACGAGTACTAGTTCAGCCCACTACTTAAGGCAAGAGTCCTAGTTAAGGCTACTCTTTGATGCAAGTTTACAAGTTGATATTTCTAGTTAAGGCCAGGGTCCTAGTTAAGGCAACTGGTTAAGGCAAGGGTACTAGTTAAGGCAAGGCTACTAGTTAGGGGTAGTAGGGAAGGCTTGGCCACTAGTTAAGGGTACTAGTAAGGCAAGGGCAGATGTTAAGACTATTACTTAAAGCAAGGCTACAAGTTCAGGGTACTAATTCAGACAAGGCTACTAGTTCAGGCTACTCGTTATGGCCGCTGTACTAGTTCAGAGTACTACTTAAGGCACAGGTACTAGTTAAGGATACTAGTTCAGGCAAGGTCCAAGTGAAGGCTACTACTTAAGGCAAGACGACTAGTTTAGGCTACCAGTGGATTCAAGGGTACAAGTGAATACTACGAGTTAAGGCCAGGGTACCAGTTAAGGCAGCTGGTTAAGGCCAGGGTAGGACTTATGGGGACTGAGAAGGCCAGGTACTAGTTAAGACAACTAGTTCATGCGAGGGTACTAGTGAAGGGTACTAGTTGAGGCAAGGCTACTAGTGAAGGCCAGGGTACTAGTGAAGGCTACTGGTGAAGGCCAGGGTACTAGTTAAGGCAGGGCTACTAGTTCAGGGTACTGGTAAGGCAAGGGTAGACATTAAGACTATTACTTAAGGCAAGGCTACTAGTTAAGGGTACTAGTTCAGACAAGGCTACTAGTTCAGGATACTAGTTAAGGCAAGGGGACTAGTTCAGATTCAGAATTTAGGGTACTTGTCAGGGCAAGGGTACTCTTCAAGGCTAGTTGTCTAGCCTACTGATCTATACCACTAGTCTGACTAGTCCAGCTGTCTTGTCTAGGCTACTACTCTAGACTTCTCTTGTCTACTCTACTCTAGTCTACTTTCGTCTACCCTAGTCTACCCTATCAAAAACCACCCTACCCTAACCTTTTTGAATCTATTCAATTGGATTCGATTCAAAGCATTTCAATGTGATTGGACGCGATGAGGCTTGAATCGGCTCATTCGGCACCATCAGCTCGATTCAGCTCGATTTGGCTTGAATCACTTCGATTCGGCTTGTTTCAACTCAATTCGACTTGGTTCAGCCTTATTCGGCTCGATTCGACTCTTTTCTACTCTAGTTTTCTCTATGGAACTCCATTCGACTCCATTCTACTCTATTCTGTTCTACCCTACCCTACTCTAATCTATTCTAATGGATTCGATGGGACGCTATTCGACGCGATTCATCACGTTTTGTTTCCATTGGGCTCGATTCGGCTAGAATTGGCTCTATTCAGCTCTATTCTGCACTATTTCACTCTATTCGACTCTACTCTTCTCTGCTCTACCGTACTGTGCTATCTTCTCTTCCTTCTATTATGTACTGTTCTATTCTATTCTGTTCTACCCTCCCAGCCGCTCCCCTCCCCTTCTCTAATCTTTGATTCCGTTCGAGTCATCGCATTTTCACGCCATTCGACCCGATTAGGCTTGAATCAGGTCAATTCGCTTCGAGTCGGTTCGATTGGGCTCCATTTTGCTCCATTCAGCTCCAATGGCATCGATTCTGCTGGATTCTGCTCGATTAGGCCCTCTTTGGCCCTATTCGGCCCAACTATGCTCTATTCGACTCTTTTCTACTCTATTCGTCTCGAGTCGGCTCCGTTCTAATCCATTCCACACCATTCTGCACTATTCTCCTCTATTCTCGTCTACCCTTCCCTACCCTAATCTATTCGAATGGATTCGATTTGACCCGATTCGAAGCGATTCAACGCGATTCATCTTGTTTTGTCTCCATTCGCCTCAATTCGGCTATGTTCTGCACTATCTGACTCTTTCCTACTCTATTCTATTCTGCTGGATTCTTTCTCTTCTGTTCTGTTCTCTCCTATTCTGTTGGACTCTGTTCTATCCTGCCCTACCCAACCCTACTGCACCGCACCCAAACCCACCCTACTTGAATCTATTTGATTCAATTCGATTCACTTCGACGCGATTGGACAGGATTTGAGGGGATTCGACAAGGTTCGAAGGCATTTGACGGGATTCAAAGAGATTAGGCGAGATTCCATACGATTCGACGTGATTCAGCAGAATTCTAGGAGATTGGACGCAATTCGAAGTTATTGGACGTGATGGGGCGTGATTCGTCGTGATTCGACGACATTCGATGCAATCCGATGCGATACGAAGCGATTCGACCCGGTCCGACACAAAACGATGTGATTTGATGCGATTCGACGTGATTCGACGTGATTCGACGCTATTCAGTGACAGTCGGCGTGATTCTGCTTGATTCAGCTGGATTAGGTGCGAATCGGCTCTATATGGCTCCTTTACGTCTCGATTCGGCTCCATTCAGCTCTGTTTTCTCTATTCGTCTCTATTTGGCCTATTCGTCTCTAATCGACTCTATTCGAGTCTATTCGACCCTACTCTTTTCTACTCTATTCTATTCCTTCTATTCTGTTCTAATCTCTTCTAGTCTACTCTACTCTATTCTATTCCACCCTCCTCTCCCCTTCTCTAATCTAGACGTTTGGATTGCATTGGATGCATTGAACGGGATTCGACGTGATTAAGCTTGAATCAGCTCGATTCTATTCCATTTGGCTCTATTCGGTTCGTTTGGCTTGAATTGCTTCGATTCTGCTCAATTCCGCCTCTTTCGGCCCTATTCTGCTCTATTCGACTCTTCTCTACTCTTTTTGTCTCTATTTGACTCCATTCTACTCCATTCTATTTATTCCACACCATTCTACACTATTCTGCTCTACTCTAGCCTACACCACTCTAATTTACTCGAATCGATTAGACGTGATTCCTCTCATTTCGACTCCATTCGGCTCTATTCAGCTGTATTCGAGTCTACCCTATTATACACGAGCCTACTCTATCGTACTCTAGTCTACTCTTCTCTATTTTCTTTCTTCTTCCTATGCTGTTCTCTTCTATTCTACTCTATTCTACCCTACCCTATGCTACCCAACTCTACTCTATTCTAATCCATTGGATTGGATTGGATTCAACCCATTTGGACACGATTCGGCTCAGTTTGGCTCTATTTAGCTCCGTTCGAATCTATTCTACTCTACTCTGTTTCCCTCTACGCTACTCTAGCCTACTATTTTCTGTATTCGTTGTGTATTGTTCTGTTCTCTTCTAGTCTCTTCTGTTTTATTCTATGCTACTCTACTCTATTCCACCCTGCCATACCCGAACCTCCCCTACTCTAATCTGTTCAATTCGATTCCATGAATTTGGACACGATTCAAGTCGAATTTGTTCGATTCATGTCCATTCGGCTCCATTTGGCTCGAAGAGTGTCGATTCAACTGGATTAGGCTCAATTCGGCTCCATTAGGCTCGATTTACTGGATTTGGCTCAATTCAGCTCAATTCAGCTCGATTCGGCCCTCTTCGGCCCTCTTCAGCACTATTCGGCTCTATTCGGCTCTTTTCTACTCCTTTCGACTCCATTCGAATGCGTTGCACAGCATTCTACTCCACTCAACACTATTTTACTCTACCCTACCCTAATTGACTGGAATTGGTTCGAGGGGATTCAACGCGATTTGCCTTGTTTCTTCTCCATTTGGCTCGCTTCGACTCTATTCGACTCTGTTCTACTCTACACTATTCTGCTCTGCTCTAACCTTTTGGACTCGATTCTCTTGTATTCCTTTTATTCTCTTTTACTGTGTTCAATTCTCTTCTACTCTATTTTAACCAACCCTACTCTAATCTATTCCACTGGATTCGATTCCACGCATTTCGATGCGATTCGGCTCCAATCGGCTCCGTTGCACTCCATTCATCCCTCTTGGGCTCTCATCGGTTCGATTCAGTTCTAATCGGCTCCATTTCGCCCTGGTCAGTTCTATTCAGCTTGAATAGGCTCTATTCAACTCTATATGGCTCTATGAGTCTACTCAACTCTATTATCTCTTTTCAACTCCATTCTACACCATTCTACTCCATCCGACTGTATTCTTCTCTATTCTATTGTCTTGTACTCTACCCTTCTCTAGTCTATTCTAATCGATTCGATTGGATTGGACTTGAATGGATGGGATTCAATGCAATTCAACGGGATTCGACGCGATCCAGCATGATTCCGCGGGATTCGGCGCCATTCATCTTGATTTCTATCACGTTGGGTCTTTTGGGCTCTATTTTGCTCTAGTCGGCAATATTCAACTCTATTCTTCTAGACTCTGCACTACTCGACCCTATTCTAGTCTTTCAGTTCTCTTCTATCCTGTTCTCTTCTACTGCATTTTGGTCTATCCTACCCTACTCTAACTTAGCCTACTGCAATCTGTTCTATTCTATTCAACAGACTTGAACGGGATTCGACCTGATTCAGGTCCTATCGGCTCGAATCAGCTCCTTTTTGTGCGAATTCAACTCGATTCGGTTGGACTTGGCCCTTTTCCTCTCTATTCGGCTCTTTTCGGCAGGATTTGACTCGATTTGACTCTAGTCTACTCTTCTCTATTCTTTCTGGTCTATTCTAATCTATTCTTTTCTACCCTACCCTACCCTCATCTTACCTGCCCTACACTAAACTATTGGATTGGATTCGACACTTTTCAACGCGATTCGACATGATTCTTCTCGATTCACCTCGAATTTGGTGGATTCGGCTGCATTCAGCTCTCTTTGGCTCTATTCAACTCTATTGGACTCTATTCTACTGTACTCGTCTCTACTTCATTCTATTCGATTCTTTCTCTTGTGTTCTGTTCTGTTTTAGTCTAACCCCTCCTACTCTACCCTCCTCTACTCTAATCGATTCGATTCAATGCCTTTCAAGGCGATTCCATGGGATTAGGCTTGAATTGGCTTGATTTAGCTCGATTTGGCTTGAATCGGGTCAATTTGGCTCGATTCTGCTCGATTCAGCATCATTAGGCTCGACCCAAACTTATCCGGCCCTGTTCAGCTCTATTCAACTCTTTTCTACTTTATTCGTCTCTATTTGGCTCCATTCGACTCCATTCCACACCATTCTACTCTGTTCGACTCCATTCTACACTATTCTATTCTCTTCTCCCCCACCCTACTCTACTCTAATCTATTCGATTCATGGAGATTTGTCTCATTTCCTCTCCATTCGACTCGATTCAGCTCGAATTGGATCTATTCATCTCTATTCTGCACTACTCGACTCTGACTATTCTACTCCACTCTACTCCATTCTACTCTTTGTATTCTCTTCTCTTCTACTCTATGCTTCTCTAGTCTATTCCTCTGTGCCCTACCCTATTGAATCCCAGCCTAACCTACACTACTCTAAGCTGTTCTATTGAATTCGATTGCATTCGATTCGACCCGATTGGACACAATTGGACGGGATTCGGTGAGATTTCATGAGATTCAATGGGTTTTGGTGGGATTGGATGGACTTCGACGAGATTCGATGCAATAGGATGTGATTAGGTGCGATTTGGCTCGATCTAGCTTGGCTCATTTTCTGTGTCTCTATTTGGCTCATTCCAGCTCCATTCAGCTCCATTCAGCTCGAATCTGGTCGATTTGACTTGATTGGGCTCGAATGGGCTCGACTGGGCTCGACTCAGCCCTATACGTCCCTATTCGGTGCTATTCCGCTCGATTCGACTCTTTTCTAGTCTATTCATCTCGGTTTGACTGCATTTGACTCCATTCCACACCACTCTACGCTCTTCTATTCGACAGAACCCTATCCCGCCCTAGTCTTTCCTCATCTAGTCTGTTCTTTTCGATTCTGTTGTATTGGATTCTCGTTTTCTCTTTTCTCTATTCCATCCTATGCTACTCTACCATACCCTACACGAAACTAAGCTATCCTGACTTATCCTCTTCTATTCTATTGGATTCTGTTTTCTCTGTTCTACCGTATGCTACCCTACCTTATGACACCCTACTGGACCATACCCTACTCCATAAAAAAAGGGGTACTCAAGAAGGGTACTAGTTTGGAAAAGGGACTACCTAAGGCAAGGGGACTAGTTCGGGCTACTAGTTAGGGCCACTGTACTAGTTAAGAGTACTAGTTAATGGACGGGTACTAGTTAAGGCTACTAGGAAGGCAAGGTACAAGTGAAGGCTACTACTTCAGGCAAGCGTATTAGTTTAGGCTACTAGTTGATGCAAGGGTACAAGTTCATACTACTAATTAAGGCCCGGGTACTAGTTAAGGCAACTGGTCAAGGCAAGGGTAGTAGCTATGGGTAGCGATAAGGCCAGGGTACTAGTTAAGACTACTAGTTAATGCCAGGGTACTAGTTGAGGCAAGGGTCCTAGTGACGGCCAGGGTACTAGTTAAGGCTGGGCTACTAGTCCATGCAAGGCTACTACTTCAGGGTACTAGTTAAGGTTTGGCTACTAGTTAAGAGGACTAGTAAGGCAAGGGTAGACGTTAAGACTGTTCCTTAAGGCAAGGTGACTCGTTAGGGGTACTAGTTACCACAAGGCTTCTAGTTCAGAATACTAGTTAGGGCCACTGTACTAGTTCAGAGTACTAGTTAAGGCTACTAGGAAGGCAAGGAACGAGTTTAGGCCACTACTTCAGGCAAGAGTACTCGTGTTGTCGACTAGTCGATGCAAGGGTACATGTTCATACTACTGGCTAAGTCCAGGGTGCTAGTTAAGGCAACTGGTTAAGGCAAGGGTAGTAGTTATGGGTACCGATAAGGCCAGGCTACTAGTTAATGCAAGGGTACTAGTTAAGGGGACTTGTTGAGGCAAGGGTAGCCATTAGGACTATTCCTTAAGGCAAGGCTCCTGGTTAAGGGTACTAGTTAGGACAAGGCTACCAGTTCAGGAGACTAGTTAGGGGCACTGTACTAGTTAAGAGTACTAGTAAAGGCACGGGTGCTAGTTAAGGCAAGGTACAAATTCAGGCCACTGCTTAAGGCAAGAGTCCTAGTTAAGGCTACTAGTTGATGCAAGAATACAAGTGAATACTACTAGTTAAGGCCAGGGTACTACTTAAGGCAACTGGTTACGGCAAGGGTAGTAGTTCTGGGTACTGATACGGCCAGGGTACTAGTTCAGACTACTAGTGAATGCGAGGGTACTAGTTAAGGGTACTAGTTAAGGCTGCCAGTGAAGGCCAGGGTCTGAGATAAGGCTACTGGAGAAGGCCAGGGTACCAGTGAAGGCAAGGCTACTAGTTAAGGGTACTAGTTAAGAGAAGGCTACTAGTTCAGGATACGAGTTAGGGGCACTGTACTAGTTAAGAGTACTAGCTAAGGCACGAGTACTAGTTCAGCCCACTACTTAAGGCAAGAGTCCTAGTTAAGGCTACTCTTTGATGCAAGTTTACAAGTTGATATTTCTAGTTAAGGCCAGGGTCCTAGTTAAGGCAACTGGTTAAGGCAAGGGTACTAGTTAAGGCAAGGCTACTAGTTAGGGGTAGTAGGGAAGGCTTGGCCACTAGTTAAGGGTACTAGTAAGGCAAGGGCAGATGTTAAGACTATTACTTAAAGCAAGGCTACAAGTTCAGGGTACTAATTCAGACAAGGCTACTAGTTCAGGCTACTCGTTATGGCCGCTGTACTAGTTCAGAGTACTACTTAAGGCACAGGTACTAGTTAAGGATACTAGTTCAGGCAAGGTCCAAGTGAAGGCTACTACTTAAGGCAAGACGACTAGTTTAGGCTACCAGTGGATTCAAGGGTACAAGTGAATACTACGAGTTAAGGCCAGGGTACCAGTTAAGGCAGCTGGTTAAGGCCAGGGTAGGACTTATGGGGACTGAGAAGGCCAGGTACTAGTTAAGACAACTAGTTCATGCGAGGGTACTAGTGAAGGGTACTAGTTGAGGCAAGGCTACTAGTGAAGGCCAGGGTACTAGTGAAGGCTACTGGTGAAGGCCAGGGTACTAGTTAAGGCAGGGCTACTAGTTCAGGGTACTGGTAAGGCAAGGGTAGACATTAAGACTATTACTTAAGGCAAGGCTACTAGTTAAGGGTACTAGTTCAGACAAGGCTACTAGTTCAGGATACTAGTTAAGGCAAGGGGACTAGTTCAGATTCAGAATTTAGGGTACTTGTCAGGGCAAGGGTACTCTTCAAGGCTAGTTGTCTAGCCTACTGATCTATACCACTAGTCTGACTAGTCCAGCTGTCTTGTCTAGGCTACTACTCTAGACTTCTCTTGTCTACTCTACTCTAGTCTACTTTCGTCTACCCTAGTCTACCCTATCAAAAACCACCCTACCCTAACCTTTTTGAATCTATTCAATTGGATTCGATTCAAAGCATTTCAATGTGATTGGACGCGATGAGGCTTGAATCGGCTCATTCGGCACCATCAGCTCGATTCAGCTCGATTTGGCTTGAATCACTTCGATTCGGCTTGTTTCAACTCAATTCGACTTGGTTCAGCCTTATTCGGCTCGATTCGACTCTTTTCTACTCTAGTTTTCTCTATGGAACTCCATTCGACTCCATTCTACTCTATTCTGTTCTACCCTACCCTACTCTAATCTATTCTAATGGATTCGATGGGACGCTATTCGACGCGATTCATCACGTTTTGTTTCCATTGGGCTCGATTCGGCTAGAATTGGCTCTATTCAGCTCTATTCTGCACTATTTCACTCTATTCGACTCTACTCTTCTCTGCTCTACCGTACTGTGCTATCTTCTCTTCCTTCTATTATGTACTGTTCTATTCTATTCTGTTCTACCCTCCCAGCCGCTCCCCTCCCCTTCTCTAATCTTTGATTCCGTTCGAGTCATCGCATTTTCACGCCATTCGACCCGATTAGGCTTGAATCAGGTCAATTCGCTTCGAGTCGGTTCGATTGGGCTCCATTTTGCTCCATTCAGCTCCAATGGCATCGATTCTGCTGGATTCTGCTCGATTAGGCCCTCTTTGGCCCTATTCGGCCCAACTATGCTCTATTCGACTCTTTTCTACTCTATTCGTCTCGAGTCGGCTCCGTTCTAATCCATTCCACACCATTCTGCACTATTCTCCTCTATTCTCGTCTACCCTTCCCTACCCTAATCTATTCGAATGGATTCGATTTGACCCGATTCGAAGCGATTCAACGCGATTCATCTTGTTTTGTCTCCATTCGCCTCAATTCGGCTATGTTCTGCACTATCTGACTCTTTCCTACTCTATTCTATTCTGCTGGATTCTTTCTCTTCTGTTCTGTTCTCTCCTATTCTGTTGGACTCTGTTCTATCCTGCCCTACCCAACCCTACTGCACCGCACCCAAACCCACCCTACTTGAATCTATTTGATTCAATTCGATTCACTTCGACGCGATTGGACAGGATTTGAGGGGATTCGACAAGGTTCGAAGGCATTTGACGGGATTCAAAGAGATTAGGCGAGATTCCATACGATTCGACGTGATTCAGCAGAATTCTAGGAGATTGGACGCAATTCGAAGTTATTGGACGTGATGGGGCGTGATTCGTCGTGATTCGACGACATTCGATGCAATCCGATGCGATACGAAGCGATTCGACCCGGTCCGACACAAAACGATGTGATTTGATGCGATTCGACGTGATTCGACGTGATTCGACGCTATTCAGTGACAGTCGGCGTGATTCTGCTTGATTCAGCTGGATTAGGTGCGAATCGGCTCTATATGGCTCCTTTACGTCTCGATTCGGCTCCATTCAGCTCTGTTTTCTCTATTCGTCTCTATTTGGCCTATTCGTCTCTAATCGACTCTATTCGAGTCTATTCGACCCTACTCTTTTCTACTCTATTCTATTCCTTCTATTCTGTTCTAATCTCTTCTAGTCTACTCTACTCTATTCTATTCCACCCTCCTCTCCCCTTCTCTAATCTAGACGTTTGGATTGCATTGGATGCATTGAACGGGATTCGACGTGATTAAGCTTGAATCAGCTCGATTCTATTCCATTTGGCTCTATTCGGTTCGTTTGGCTTGAATTGCTTCGATTCTGCTCAATTCCGCCTCTTTCGGCCCTATTCTGCTCTATTCGACTCTTCTCTACTCTTTTTGTCTCTATTTGACTCCATTCTACTCCATTCTATTTATTCCACACCATTCTACACTATTCTGCTCTACTCTAGCCTACACCACTCTAATTTACTCGAATCGATTAGACGTGATTCCTCTCATTTCGACTCCATTCGGCTCTATTCAGCTGTATTCGAGTCTACCCTATTATACACGAGCCTACTCTATCGTACTCTAGTCTACTCTTCTCTATTTTCTTTCTTCTTCCTATGCTGTTCTCTTCTATTCTACTCTATTCTACCCTACCCTATGCTACCCAACTCTACTCTATTCTAATCCATTGGATTGGATTGGATTCAACCCATTTGGACACGATTCGGCTCAGTTTGGCTCTATTTAGCTCCGTTCGAATCTATTCTACTCTACTCTGTTTCCCTCTACGCTACTCTAGCCTACTATTTTCTGTATTCGTTGTGTATTGTTCTGTTCTCTTCTAGTCTCTTCTGTTTTATTCTATGCTACTCTACTCTATTCCACCCTGCCATACCCGAACCTCCCCTACTCTAATCTGTTCAATTCGATTCCATGAATTTGGACACGATTCAAGTCGAATTTGTTCGATTCATGTCCATTCGGCTCCATTTGGCTCGAAGAGTGTCGATTCAACTGGATTAGGCTCAATTCGGCTCCATTAGGCTCGATTTACTGGATTTGGCTCAATTCAGCTCAATTCAGCTCGATTCGGCCCTCTTCGGCCCTCTTCAGCACTATTCGGCTCTATTCGGCTCTTTTCTACTCCTTTCGACTCCATTCGAATGCGTTGCACAGCATTCTACTCCACTCAACACTATTTTACTCTACCCTACCCTAATTGACTGGAATTGGTTCGAGGGGATTCAACGCGATTTGCCTTGTTTCTTCTCCATTTGGCTCGCTTCGACTCTATTCGACTCTGTTCTACTCTACACTATTCTGCTCTGCTCTAACCTTTTGGACTCGATTCTCTTGTATTCCTTTTATTCTCTTTTACTGTGTTCAATTCTCTTCTACTCTATTTTAACCAACCCTACTCTAATCTATTCCACTGGATTCGATTCCACGCATTTCGATGCGATTCGGCTCCAATCGGCTCCGTTGCACTCCATTCATCCCTCTTGGGCTCTCATCGGTTCGATTCAGTTCTAATCGGCTCCATTTCGCCCTGGTCAGTTCTATTCAGCTTGAATAGGCTCTATTCAACTCTATATGGCTCTATGAGTCTACTCAACTCTATTATCTCTTTTCAACTCCATTCTACACCATTCTACTCCATCCGACTGTATTCTTCTCTATTCTATTGTCTTGTACTCTACCCTTCTCTAGTCTATTCTAATCGATTCGATTGGATTGGACTTGAATGGATGGGATTCAATGCAATTCAACGGGATTCGACGCGATCCAGCATGATTCCGCGGGATTCGGCGCCATTCATCTTGATTTCTATCACGTTGGGTCTTTTGGGCTCTATTTTGCTCTAGTCGGCAATATTCAACTCTATTCTTCTAGACTCTGCACTACTCGACCCTATTCTAGTCTTTCAGTTCTCTTCTATCCTGTTCTCTTCTACTGCATTTTGGTCTATCCTACCCTACTCTAACTTAGCCTACTGCAATCTGTTCTATTCTATTCAACAGACTTGAACGGGATTCGACCTGATTCAGGTCCTATCGGCTCGAATCAGCTCCTTTTTGTGCGAATTCAACTCGATTCGGTTGGACTTGGCCCTTTTCCTCTCTATTCGGCTCTTTTCGGCAGGATTTGACTCGATTTGACTCTAGTCTACTCTTCTCTATTCTTTCTGGTCTATTCTAATCTATTCTTTTCTACCCTACCCTACCCTCATCTTACCTGCCCTACACTAAACTATTGGATTGGATTCGACACTTTTCAACGCGATTCGACATGATTCTTCTCGATTCACCTCGAATTTGGTGGATTCGGCTGCATTCAGCTCTCTTTGGCTCTATTCAACTCTATTGGACTCTATTCTACTGTACTCGTCTCTACTTCATTCTATTCGATTCTTTCTCTTGTGTTCTGTTCTGTTTTAGTCTAACCCCTCCTACTCTACCCTCCTCTACTCTAATCGATTCGATTCAATGCCTTTCAAGGCGATTCCATGGGATTAGGCTTGAATTGGCTTGATTTAGCTCGATTTGGCTTGAATCGGGTCAATTTGGCTCGATTCTGCTCGATTCAGCATCATTAGGCTCGACCCAAACTTATCCGGCCCTGTTCAGCTCTATTCAACTCTTTTCTACTTTATTCGTCTCTATTTGGCTCCATTCGACTCCATTCCACACCATTCTACTCTGTTCGACTCCATTCTACACTATTCTATTCTCTTCTCCCCCACCCTACTCTACTCTAATCTATTCGATTCATGGAGATTTGTCTCATTTCCTCTCCATTCGACTCGATTCAGCTCGAATTGGATCTATTCATCTCTATTCTGCACTACTCGACTCTGACTATTCTACTCCACTCTACTCCATTCTACTCTTTGTATTCTCTTCTCTTCTACTCTATGCTTCTCTAGTCTATTCCTCTGTGCCCTACCCTATTGAATCCCAGCCTAACCTACACTACTCTAAGCTGTTCTATTGAATTCGATTGCATTCGATTCGACCCGATTGGACACAATTGGACGGGATTCGGTGAGATTTCATGAGATTCAATGGGTTTTGGTGGGATTGGATGGACTTCGACGAGATTCGATGCAATAGGATGTGATTAGGTGCGATTTGGCTCGATCTAGCTTGGCTCATTTTCTGTGTCTCTATTTGGCTCATTCCAGCTCCATTCAGCTCCATTCAGCTCGAATCTGGTCGATTTGACTTGATTGGGCTCGAATGGGCTCGACTGGGCTCGACTCAGCCCTATACGTCCCTATTCGGTGCTATTCCGCTCGATTCGACTCTTTTCTAGTCTATTCATCTCGGTTTGACTGCATTTGACTCCATTCCACACCACTCTACGCTCTTCTATTCGACAGAACCCTATCCCGCCCTAGTCTTTCCTCATCTAGTCTGTTCTTTTCGATTCTGTTGTATTGGATTCTCGTTTTCTCTTTTCTCTATTCCATCCTATGCTACTCTACCATACCCTACACGAAACTAAGCTATCCTGACTTATCCTCTTCTATTCTATTGGATTCTGTTTTCTCTGTTCTACCGTATGCTACCCTACCTTATGACACCCTACTGGACCATACCCTACTCCATAAAAAAAGGGGTACTCAAGAAGGGTACTAGTTTGGAAAAGGGACTACCTAAGGCAAGGGGACTAGTTCGGGCTACTAGTTAGGGCCACTGTACTAGTTAAGAGTACTAGTTAATGGACGGGTACTAGTTAAGGCTACTAGGAAGGCAAGGTACAAGTGAAGGCTACTACTTCAGGCAAGCGTATTAGTTTAGGCTACTAGTTGATGCAAGGGTACAAGTTCATACTACTAATTAAGGCCCGGGTACTAGTTAAGGCAACTGGTCAAGGCAAGGGTAGTAGCTATGGGTAGCGATAAGGCCAGGGTACTAGTTAAGACTACTAGTTAATGCCAGGGTACTAGTTGAGGCAAGGGTCCTAGTGACGGCCAGGGTACTAGTTAAGGCTGGGCTACTAGTCCATGCAAGGCTACTACTTCAGGGTACTAGTTAAGGTTTGGCTACTAGTTAAGAGGACTAGTAAGGCAAGGGTAGACGTTAAGACTGTTCCTTAAGGCAAGGTGACTCGTTAGGGGTACTAGTTACCACAAGGCTTCTAGTTCAGAATACTAGTTAGGGCCACTGTACTAGTTCAGAGTACTAGTTAAGGCTACTAGGAAGGCAAGGAACGAGTTTAGGCCACTACTTCAGGCAAGAGTACTCGTGTTGTCGACTAGTCGATGCAAGGGTACATGTTCATACTACTGGCTAAGTCCAGGGTGCTAGTTAAGGCAACTGGTTAAGGCAAGGGTAGTAGTTATGGGTACCGATAAGGCCAGGCTACTAGTTAATGCAAGGGTACTAGTTAAGGGGACTTGTTGAGGCAAGGGTAGCCATTAGGACTATTCCTTAAGGCAAGGCTCCTGGTTAAGGGTACTAGTTAGGACAAGGCTACCAGTTCAGGAGACTAGTTAGGGGCACTGTACTAGTTAAGAGTACTAGTAAAGGCACGGGTGCTAGTTAAGGCTGCTAGTTAAGGCAAGGTACAAATTCAGGCCACTGCTTAAGGCAAGAGTCCTAGTTAAGGCTACTAGTTGATGCAAGAATACAAGTGAATACTACTAGTTAAGGCCAGGGTACTACTTAAGGCAACTGGTTACGGCAAGGGTAGTAGTTCTGGGTACTGATACGGCCAGGGTACTAGTTCAGACTACTAGTGAATGCGAGGGTACTAGTTAAGGGTACTAGTTAAGGCTGCCAGTGAAGGCCAGAGTCTGAGATAAGGCTACTGGAGAAGGCCAGGGTACCAGTGAAGGCAAGGCTACTAGTTAAGGGTACTAGTTAAGAGAAGGCTACTAGTTCAGGATACGAGTTAGGGGCACTGTACTAGTTAAGAGTACTAGCTAAGGCACGAGTACTAGTTCAGCCCACTACTTAAGGCAAGAGTCCTAGTTAAGGCTACTAGTTGATGCAAGAATACAAGTGAATACTACTAGTTAAGGCCAGGGTCCTAGTTAAGGCAACTGGTTACGGCAAGGGTAGTAGTTCTGGGTACTGATACGGCCAGGGTACTAGTTCAGACTACTAGTGAATGCGAGGGTACTAATTAAGGGTACTACTTAAGGCTGCCAGTGAAGGCCAGGGTCTGAGATAAGGCTACTGGAGAAGGCCAGGGTACCAGTGAAGGCAAGGCTACTAGTTAAGGGTACTAGTTAAGAGAAGGCTACTAGTTCAGGATACGAGTTAGGGGCACTGTACTAGTTAAGAGTACTAGCTAAGCCACGAGTACTAGTTCAGCCCACTACTTAAGGCAAGAGTACTAGTTAAGGCTACTCTTTGATGCAAGTTTACAAGTTGATATTTCTAGTTAAGGCCAGGGTCCTAGTTAAGGCAACTGGTTAAGGCAAGGGTACTAGTTAAGGCAAGGCTACTAGTTAGGGGTAGTAGGGAAGGCTTGGCCACTAGTTAAGGGTACTAGTAAGGCAAGGGCAGATGTTAAGACTATTACTTAAAGCAAGGCTACAAGTTCAGGGTACTAATTCAGACAAGGCTACTAGTTCAGGCTACTCGTTATGGCCGCTGTACTAGTTCAGAGTACTACTTAAGGCACAGGTACTAGTTAAGGATACTAGTTCAGGCAAGGTCCAAGTGAAGGCTACTACTTAAGGCAAGACGACTAGTTTAGGCTACCAGTGGATTCAAGGGTACAAGTGAATACTACGAGTTAAGACCAGGGTACCAGTTAAGGCAGCTGGTTAAGGCCAGGGTAGGACTTATGGGGACTGAGAAGGCCAGGTACTAGTTAAGACAACTAGTTCATGCGAGGGTACTAGTGAAGGGTACTAGTTGAGGCAAGGCTACTAGTGAAGGCCAGGGTACTAGTGAAGGCTACTGGTGAAGGCCAGGGTACTAGTTAAGGCAGGGCTACTAGTTCAGGGTACTGGTAAGGCAAGGGTAGACATTAAGACTATTACTTAAGGCAAGGCTACTAGTTAAGGGTACTAGTTCAGACAAGGCTACTAGTTCAGGATACTAGTTAAGGCAAGGGGACTAGTTCAGATTCAGAATTTAGGGTACTTGTCAGGGCAAGGGTACTCTTCAAGGCTAGTTGTCTAGCCTACTGATCTATACCACTAGTCTGACTAGTCCAGCTGTCTTGTCTAGGCTACTACTCTAGACTTCTCTTGTCTACTCTACTCTAGTCTACTTTCGTCTACCCTAGTCTACCCTATCAAAAACCACCCTACCCTAACCTTTTTGAATCTATTCAATTGGATTCGATTCAAAGCATTTCAATGTGATTGGACGCGATGAGGCTTGAATCGGCTCATTCGGCACCATCAGCTCGATTCAGCTCGATTTGGCTTGAATCACTTCGATTCGGCTTGTTTCAACTCAATTCGACTTGGTTCAGCCTTATTCGGCTCGATTTGACTCTTTTCTACTCTAGTTTTCTCTATGCAACTCCATTCGACTCCATTCTACTCTATTCTGTTCTACCCTACCCTACCCTACTCTAATCTATTCTAATGGATTCGATGGGACGCTATTGGACGCGATTCATCACGTTTTGTTTCCATTGGGCTCGATTCGGCTAGAATTGGCTCTATTCAGCTCTATTCTGCACTATTTCACTCTATTCGACTCTACTCTTCTCTGCTCTACCGTACTGTGCTATCTTCTCTTCCTTCTATTATGTACTGTTCTATTCTATTCTGTTCTACCCTCCCAGCCGCTCCCCTCCCCTTCTCTAATCTTTGATTCTGTTCGAGTCATCGCATTTTCACGCCATTCGACCCGATTAGGCTTGAATCAGGTCAATTCGCTTCGAGTCGGTTCGATTGGGCTCCATTTGGCTCCATTCAGCTCCAATGGCATCGATTCTGCTGGATTCTGCTCGATTAGGCCCTCTTTGGCCCTATTCGGCCCAACTATGCTCTATTCGACTCTTTTCTACTCTATTCGTCTCGAGTCGGCTCCGTTCTAATCCATTCCACACCATTCTGCACTATTCTCCTCTATTCTCGTCTACCCTTCCCTACCCTAATCTATTCGAATGGATTCGATTTGACCCGATTCGAAGCGATTCAACGCGATTCATCTTGTTTTGTCTCCATTCGCCTCAATTCGGCTATGTTCTGCACTATCTGACTCTTTCCTACTCTATTCTATTCTGCTGGATTCTTTCTCTTCTGTTCTGTTCTCTCCTATTCTGTTGGACTCTGTTCTATCCTGCCCTACCCAACCCTACTGCACCGCACCCAAACCCACCCTACTTGAATCTATTTGATTCAATTCGATTCACTTCGACGCGATTGGACAGGATTTGAGGGGATTCGACAAGGTTCGAAGGCATTTGACGGGATTCAAAGAGATTAGGCGAGATTCCATACGATTCGACGTGATTCAGCAGAATTCTAGGAGATTGGACGCAATTCGAAGTTATTGGACGTGATGGGGCGTGATTCGTCGTGATTCGACGACATTCGATGCAATCCGATGCGATACGAAGCGATTCGACCCGGTCCGACACAAAACGATGTGATTTGATGCGATTCGACGTGATTCGACGTGATTCGACGCTATTCAGTGACAGTCGGCGTGATTCTGCTTGATTCAGCTGGATTAGGTGCGAATCGGCTCTATATGGCTCCTTTACGTCTCGATTCGGCTCCATTCAGCTCTGTTTTCTCTATTCGTCTCTATTTGGCCTATTCGTCTCTAATCGACTCTATTCGAGTCTATTCGACCCTACTCTTTTCTACTCTATTCTATTCCTTCTATTCTGTTCTAATCTCTTCTAGTCTACTCTACTCTATTCTATTCCACCCTCCTCTCCCCTTCTCTAATCTAGACGTTTGGATTGCATTGGATGCATTGAACGGGATTCGACGTGATTAAGCTTGAATCAGCTCGATTCTATTCCGTTTGGCTCTATTCGGTTCGTTTGGCTTGAATTGCTTCGATTCTGCTCAATTCCGCCTCTTTCGGCCCTATTCTGCTCTATTCGACTCTTCTCTACTCTTTTTGTCTCTATTTGACTCCATTCTACTCCATTCTATTTATTCCACACCATTCTACACTATTCTGCTCTACTCTAGCCTACACCACTCTAATTTACTCGAATCGATTAGACGTGATTCCTCTCATTTCGACTCCATTCGGCTCTATTCAGCTGTATTCGAGTCTACCCTATTATACACGAGCCTACTCTATCGTACTCTAGTCTACTCTTCTCTATTTTCTTTCTTCTTCCTATGCTGTTCTCTTCTTTTCTACTCTATTCTACCCTACCCTATGCTACCCAACTCTACTCTATTCTAATCCATTGGATTGGATTGGATTCAACCCATTTGGACACGATTCGGCTCAGTTTGGCTCTATTTAGCTCCGTTCGAATCTATTCTACTCTACTCTGTTTCCCTCTACGCTACTCTAGCCTACTATTTTCTGTATTCGTTCTGTATTGTTCTGTTCTCTTCTAGTCTCTTCTGTTTTATTCTATGCTACTCTACTCTATTCCACCCTGCCATACCCGAACCTCCCCTACTCTAATCTGTTCAATTCGATTCCATGAATTTGGACACGATTCAGGTCGAATTGGTTCGATTCACGTCCATTCGGCTCCATTTGGCTCGAAGAGTGTCGATTCAACTGGATTAGGCTCAATTCGGCTCCATTAGGCTCGATTTACTGGATTTGGCTCAATTCAGCTCAATTCAGCTCGATTCGGCCCTCTTCGGCCCTCTTCAGCACTATTCGGCTCTATTCGGCTCTTTTCGACTCCTTTCGACTCCATTCGATTGCGTTGCACAGCATTCTACTCCACTCAACACTATTTTACTCTACCCTACCCTAATTGACTGGAATTGGTTCGAGGGGATTCAACGCGATTTGCCTTGTTTCTTCTCCATTTGGCTCGCTTCGACTCTATTCGACTCTGTTCTACTCTACACTATTCTGCTCTGCTCTAACCTTTTGGACTCGATTCTCTTGTATTCTTTTTATTCTCTTTTACTGTGTTCAATTCTCTTCTACTCTATTTTAACCAACCCTACTCTAATCTATTCCACTGGATTCGATTCCACGCATTTCGATGCGATTCGGCTCCAATCGGCTCCGTTGCACTCCATTCATCCCTCTTGGGCTCTCATCGGTTCGATTCAGTTCTAATCGGCTCCATTTCGCCCTGGTCAGTTCTATTCAGCTTGAATAGGCTCTATTCAACTCTATATGGCTCTATGAGTCTACTCAACTCTATTATCTCTTTTCAACTCCATTCTACACCATTCTACTCCATCCGACTGTATTCTTCTCTATTCTATTGTCTTGTACTCTACCCTTCTCTAGTCTATTCTAATCGATTCGATTGGATTGGACTTGAATGGATGGGATTCAATGCAATTCAACGGGATTCGACGCGATCCAGCATGATTCCGCGGGATTCGGCGCCATTCATCTTGATTTCTATCACGTTGGGTCTTTTGGGCTCTATTTTGCTCTAGTCGGCAATATTCAACTCTATTCTTCTAGACTCTGCACTACTCGACCCTATTCTAGTCTTTCAGTTCTCTTCTATCCTGTTCTGTTCTACTGCATTTTGGTCTATCCTACCCTACTCTAACTTAGCCTACTGCAATCTGTTCTATTCTATTCAACAGACTTGAACGGGATTCGACCTGATTCAGGTCCTATCGGCTCGAATCAGCTCCTTTTTGTGCGAATTCAACTCGATTCGGTTGGACTTGGCCCTTTTCCTCTCTATTCGGCTCTTTTCGGCAGGATTTGACTCGATTTGACTCTAGTCTACTCTTCTCTATTCTTTCTGGTCTATTCTAATCTATTCTTTTCTACCCTACCCTACCCTCATCTTACCTGCCCTACACTAAACTATTGGATTGGATTCGACACTTTTCAACGCGATTCGACATGATTCTTCTCGATTCACCTCGAATTTGGTGGATTCGGCTGCATTCAGCTCTCTTTGGCTCTATTCAACTCTATTGGACTCTATTCTACTGTACTCGTCTCTACTTCATTCTATTCGATTCTTTCTCTTGTGTTCTGTTCTGTTTTAGTCTAACCCCTCCTACTCTACCCTCCTCTACTCTAATCGATTCGATTCAATGCCTTTCAAGGCGATTCCATGGGATTAGGCTTGAATTGGCTTGATTTAGCTCGATTTGGCTTGAATCGGGTCAATTTGGCTCGATTCTGCTCGATTCAGCATCATTAGGCTCGACCCAAACTTATCCGGCCCTGTTCAGCTCTATTCAACTCTTTTCTACTTTATTCGTCTCTATTTGGCTCCATTCGACTCCATTCCACACCATTCTACTCTGTTCGACTCCATTCTACACTATTCTATTCTCTTCTCCCCCACCCTACTCTACTCTAATCTATTCGATTCATGGAGATTTGTCTCATTTCCTCTCCATTCGACTCGATTCAGCTCGAATTGGATCTATTCATCTCTATTCTGCACTACTCGACTCTGACTATTCTACTCCACTCTACTCCATTCTACTCTTTGTATTCTCTTCTCTTCTACTCTATGCTTCTCTAGTCTATTCCTCTGTGCCCTACCCTATTGAATCCCAGCCTAACCTACACTACTCTAAGCTGTTCTATTGAATTCGATTGCATTCGATTCGACCCGATTGGACACAATTGGACGGGATTCGGTGAGATTTCATGAGATTCAATGGGTTTTGGTGGGATTGGATGGACTTCGACGAGATTCGATGCAATAGGATGTGATTAGGTGCGATTTGGCTCGATCTAGCTTGGCTCATTTTCTGTGTCTCTATTTGGCTCATTCCAGCTCCATTCAGCTCCATTCAGCTCGAATCTGGTCGATTTGACTTGATTGGGCTCGAATGGGCTCGACTGGGCTCGACTCAGCCCTATACGTCCCTATTCGGTGCTATTCCGCTCGATTCGACTCTTTTCTAGTCTATTCATCTCGGTTTGACTGCATTTGACTCCATTCCACACCACTCTACGCTCTTCTATTCGACAGAACCCTATCCCGCCCTAGTCTTTCCTCATCTAGTCTGTTCTTTTCGATTCTGTTGTATTGGATTCTCGTTTTCTCTTTTCTCTATTCCATCCTATGCTACTCTACCATACCCTACACGAAACTAAGCTATCCTGACTTATCCTCTTCTATTCTATTGGATTCTGTTTTCTCTGTTCTACCGTATGCTACCCTACCTTATGACACCCTACTGGACCATACCCTACTCCATAAAAAAAGGGGTACTCAAGAAGGGTACTAGTTTGGAAAAGGGACTACCTAAGGCAAGGGGACTAGTTCGGGCTACTAGTTAGGGCCACTGTACTAGTTAAGAGTACTAGTTAATGGACGGGTACTAGTTAAGGCTACTAGGAAGGCAAGGTACAAGTGAAGGCTACTACTTCAGGCAAGCGTATTAGTTTAGGCTACTAGTTGATGCAAGGGTACAAGTTCATACTACTAATTAAGGCCCGGGTACTAGTTAAGGCAACTGGTCAAGGCAAGGGTAGTAGCTATGGGTAGCGATAAGGCCAGGGTACTAGTTAAGACTACTAGTTAATGCCAGGGTACTAGTTGAGGCAAGGGTCCTAGTGACGGCCAGGGTACTAGTTAAGGCTGGGCTACTAGTCCATGCAAGGCTACTACTTCAGGGTACTAGTTAAGGTTTGGCTACTAGTTAAGAGGACTAGTAAGGCAAGGGTAGACGTTAAGACTGTTCCTTAAGGCAAGGTGACTCGTTAGGGGTACTAGTTACCACAAGGCTTCTAGTTCAGAATACTAGTTAGGGCCACTGTACTAGTTCAGAGTACTAGTTAAGGCTACTAGGAAGGCAAGGAACGAGTTTAGGCCACTACTTCAGGCAAGAGTACTCGTGTTGTCGACTAGTCGATGCAAGGGTACATGTTCATACTACTGGCTAAGTCCAGGGTGCTAGTTAAGGCAACTGGTTAAGGCAAGGGTAGTAGTTATGGGTACCGATAAGGCCAGGCTACTAGTTAATGCAAGGGTACTAGTTAAGGGGACTTGTTGAGGCAAGGGTAGCCATTAGGACTATTCCTTAAGGCAAGGCTCCTGGTTAAGGGTACTAGTTAGGACAAGGCTACCAGTTCAGGAGACTAGTTAGGGGCACTGTACTAGTTAAGAGTACTAGTAAAGGCACGGGTGCTAGTTAAGGCTGCTAGTTAAGGCAAGGTACAAATTCAGGCCACTGCTTAAGGCAAGAGTCCTAGTTAAGGCTACTAGTTGATGCAAGAATACAAGTGAATACTACTAGTTAAGGCCAGGGTACTACTTAAGGCAACTGGTTACGGCAAGGGTAGTAGTTCTGGGTACTGATACGGCCAGGGTACTAGTTCAGACTACTAGTGAATGCGAGGGTACTAGTTAAGGGTACTAGTTAAGGCTGCCAGTGAAGGCCAGAGTCTGAGATAAGGCTACTGGAGAAGGCCAGGGTACCAGTGAAGGCAAGGCTACTAGTTAAGGGTACTAGTTAAGAGAAGGCTACTAGTTCAGGATACGAGTTAGGGGCACTGTACTAGTTAAGAGTACTAGCTAAGGCACGAGTACTAGTTCAGCCCACTACTTAAGGCAAGAGTCCTAGTTAAGGCTACTAGTTGATGCAAGAATACAAGTGAATACTACTAGTTAAGGCCAGGGTCCTAGTTAAGGCAACTGGTTACGGCAAGGGTAGTAGTTCTGGGTACTGATACGGCCAGGGTACTAGTTCAGACTACTAGTGAATGCGAGGGTACTAATTAAGGGTACTACTTAAGGCTGCCAGTGAAGGCCAGGGTCTGAGATAAGGCTACTGGAGAAGGCCAGGGTACCAGTGAAGGCAAGGCTACTAGTTAAGGGTACTAGTTAAGAGAAGGCTACTAGTTCAGGATACGAGTTAGGGGCACTGTACTAGTTAAGAGTACTAGCTAAGCCACGAGTACTAGTTCAGCCCACTACTTAAGGCAAGAGTACTAGTTAAGGCTACTCTTTGATGCAAGTTTACAAGTTGATATTTCTAGTTAAGGCCAGGGTCCTAGTTAAGGCAACTGGTTAAGGCAAGGGTACTAGTTAAGGCAAGGCTACTAGTTAGGGGTAGTAGGGAAGGCTTGGCCACTAGTTAAGGGTACTAGTAAGGCAAGGGCAGATGTTAAGACTATTACTTAAAGCAAGGCTACAAGTTCAGGGTACTAATTCAGACAAGGCTACTAGTTCAGGCTACTCGTTATGGCCGCTGTACTAGTTCAGAGTACTACTTAAGGCACAGGTACTAGTTAAGGATACTAGTTCAGGCAAGGTCCAAGTGAAGGCTACTACTTAAGGCAAGACGACTAGTTTAGGCTACCAGTGGATTCAAGGGTACAAGTGAATACTACGAGTTAAGACCAGGGTACCAGTTAAGGCAGCTGGTTAAGGCCAGGGTAGGACTTATGGGGACTGAGAAGGCCAGGTACTAGTTAAGACAACTAGTTCATGCGAGGGTACTAGTGAAGGGTACTAGTTGAGGCAAGGCTACTAGTGAAGGCCAGGGTACTAGTGAAGGCTACTGGTGAAGGCCAGGGTACTAGTTAAGGCAGGGCTACTAGTTCAGGGTACTGGTAAGGCAAGGGTAGACATTAAGACTATTACTTAAGGCAAGGCTACTAGTTAAGGGTACTAGTTCAGACAAGGCTACTAGTTCAGGATACTAGTTAAGGCAAGGGGACTAGTTCAGATTCAGAATTTAGGGTACTTGTCAGGGCAAGGGTACTCTTCAAGGCTAGTTGTCTAGCCTACTGATCTATACCACTAGTCTGACTAGTCCAGCTGTCTTGTCTAGGCTACTACTCTAGACTTCTCTTGTCTACTCTACTCTAGTCTACTTTCGTCTACCCTAGTCTACCCTAGCAAAAACCACCCTACCCTAACCTTTTTGAATCTATTCAATTGGATTCGATTCAAAGCATTTCAATGTGATTGGACGCGATGAGGCTTGAATCGGCTCATTCGGCACCATCAGCTCGATTCAGCTCGATTTGGCTTGAATCACTTCGATTCGGCTTGTTTCAACTCAATTCGACTTGGTTCAGCCTTATTCGGCTCGATTTGACTCTTTTCTACTCTAGTTTTCTCTATGCAACTCCATTCGACTCCATTCTACTCTATTCTGTTCTACCCTACCCTACCCTACTCTAATCTATTCTAATGGATTCGATGGGACGCTATTGGACGCGATTCATCACGTTTTGTTTCCATTGGGCTCGATTCGGCTAGAATTGGCTCTATTCAGCTCTATTCTGCACTATTTCACTCTATTCGACTCTACTCTTCTCTGCTCTACCGTACTGTGCTATCTTCTCTTCCTTCTATTATGTACTGTTCTATTCTATTCTGTTCTACCCTCCCAGCCGCTCCCCTCCCCTTCTCTAATCTTTGATTCTGTTCGAGTCATCGCATTTTCACGCCATTCGACCCGATTAGGCTTGAATCAGGTCAATTCGCTTCGAGTCGGTTCGATTGGGCTCCATTTGGCTCCATTCAGCTCCAATGGCATCGATTCTGCTGGATTCTGCTCGATTAGGCCCTCTTTGGCCCTATTCGGCCCAACTATGCTCTATTCGACTCTTTTCTACTCTATTCGTCTCGAGTCGGCTCCGTTCTAATCCATTCCACACCATTCTGCACTATTCTCCTCTATTCTCGTCTACCCTTCCCTACCCTAATCTATTCGAATGGATTCGATTTGACCCGATTCGAAGCGATTCAACGCGATTCATCTTGTTTTGTCTCCATTCGCCTCAATTCGGCTATGTTCTGCACTATCTGACTCTTTCCTACTCTATTCTATTCTGCTGGATTCTTTCTCTTCTGTTCTGTTCTCTCCTATTCTGTTGGACTCTGTTCTATCCTGCCCTACCCAACCCTACTGCACCGCACCCAAACCCACCCTACTTGAATCTATTTGATTCAATTCGATTCACTTCGACGCGATTGGACAGGATTTGAGGGGATTCGACAAGGTTCGAAGGCATTTGACGGGATTCAAAGAGATTAGGCGAGATTCCATACGATTCGACGTGATTCAGCAGAATTCTAGGAGATTGGACGCAATTCGAAGTTATTGGACGTGATGGGGCGTGATTCGTCGTGATTCGACGACATTCGATGCAATCCGATGCGATACGAAGCGATTCGACCCGGTCCGACACAAAACGATGTGATTTGATGCGATTCGACGTGATTCGACGTGATTCGACGCTATTCAGTGACAGTCGGCGTGATTCTGCTTGATTCAGCTGGATTAGGTGCGAATCGGCTCTATATGGCTCCTTTACGTCTCGATTCGGCTCCATTCAGCTCTGTTTTCTCTATTCGTCTCTATTTGGCCTATTCGTCTCTAATCGACTCTATTCGAGTCTATTCGACCCTACTCTTTTCTACTCTATTCTATTCCTTCTATTCTGTTCTAATCTCTTCTAGTCTACTCTACTCTATTCTATTCCACCCTCCTCTCCCCTTCTCTAATCTAGACGTTTGGATTGCATTGGATGCATTGAACGGGATTCGACGTGATTAAGCTTGAATCAGCTCGATTCTATTCCGTTTGGCTCTATTCGGTTCGTTTGGCTTGAATTGCTTCGATTCTGCTCAATTCCGCCTCTTTCGGCCCTATTCTGCTCTATTCGACTCTTCTCTACTCTTTTTGTCTCTATTTGACTCCATTCTACTCCATTCTATTTATTCCACACCATTCTACACTATTCTGCTCTACTCTAGCCTACACCACTCTAATTTACTCGAATCGATTAGACGTGATTCCTCTCATTTCGACTCCATTCGGCTCTATTCAGCTGTATTCGAGTCTACCCTATTATACACGAGCCTACTCTATCGTACTCTAGTCTACTCTTCTCTATTTTCTTTCTTCTTCCTATGCTGTTCTCTTCTTTTCTACTCTATTCTACCCTACCCTATGCTACCCAACTCTACTCTATTCTAATCCATTGGATTGGATTGGATTCAACCCATTTGGACACGATTCGGCTCAGTTTGGCTCTATTTAGCTCCGTTCGAATCTATTCTACTCTACTCTGTTTCCCTCTACGCTACTCTAGCCTACTATTTTCTGTATTCGTTCTGTATTGTTCTGTTCTCTTCTAGTCTCTTCTGTTTTATTCTATGCTACTCTACTCTATTCCACCCTGCCATACCCGAACCTCCCCTACTCTAATCTGTTCAATTCGATTCCATGAATTTGGACACGATTCAGGTCGAATTGGTTCGATTCACGTCCATTCGGCTCCATTTGGCTCGAAGAGTGTCGATTCAACTGGATTAGGCTCAATTCGGCTCCATTAGGCTCGATTTACTGGATTTGGCTCAATTCAGCTCAATTCAGCTCGATTCGGCCCTCTTCGGCCCTCTTCAGCACTATTCGGCTCTATTCGGCTCTTTTCGACTCCTTTCGACTCCATTCGATTGCGTTGCACAGCATTCTACTCCACTCAACACTATTTTACTCTACCCTACCCTAATTGACTGGAATTGGTTCGAGGGGATTCAACGCGATTTGCCTTGTTTCTTCTCCATTTGGCTCGCTTCGACTCTATTCGACTCTGTTCTACTCTACACTATTCTGCTCTGCTCTAACCTTTTGGACTCGATTCTCTTGTATTCTTTTTATTCTCTTTTACTGTGTTCAATTCTCTTCTACTCTATTTTAACCAACCCTACTCTAATCTATTCCACTGGATTCGATTCCACGCATTTCGATGCGATTCGGCTCCAATCGGCTCCGTTGCACTCCATTCATCCCTCTTGGGCTCTCATCGGTTCGATTCAGTTCTAATCGGCTCCATTTCGCCCTGGTCAGTTCTATTCAGCTTGAATAGGCTCTATTCAACTCTATATGGCTCTATGAGTCTACTCAACTCTATTATCTCTTTTCAACTCCATTCTACACCATTCTACTCCATCCGACTGTATTCTTCTCTATTCTATTGTCTTGTACTCTACCCTTCTCTAGTCTATTCTAATCGATTCGATTGGATTGGACTTGAATGGATGGGATTCAATGCAATTCAACGGGATTCGACGCGATCCAGCATGATTCCGCGGGATTCGGCGCCATTCATCTTGATTTCTATCACGTTGGGTCTTTTGGGCTCTATTTTGCTCTAGTCGGCAATATTCAACTCTATTCTTCTAGACTCTGCACTACTCGACCCTATTCTAGTCTTTCAGTTCTCTTCTATCCTGTTCTGTTCTACTGCATTTTGGTCTATCCTACCCTACTCTAACTTAGCCTACTGCAATCTGTTCTATTCTATTCAACAGACTTGAACGGGATTCGACCTGATTCAGGTCCTATCGGCTCGAATCAGCTCCTTTTTGTGCGAATTCAACTCGATTCGGTTGGACTTGGCCCTTTTCCTCTCTATTCGGCTCTTTTCGGCAGGATTTGACTCGATTTGACTCTAGTCTACTCTTCTCTATTCTTTCTGGTCTATTCTAATCTATTCTTTTCTACCCTACCCTACCCTCATCTTACCTGCCCTACACTAAACTATTGGATTGGATTCGACACTTTTCAACGCGATTCGACATGATTCTTCTCGATTCACCTCGAATTTGGTGGATTCGGCTGCATTCAGCTCTCTTTGGCTCTATTCAACTCTATTGGACTCTATTCTACTGTACTCGTCTCTACTTCATTCTATTCGATTCTTTCTCTTGTGTTCTGTTCTGTTTTAGTCTAACCCCTCCTACTCTACCCTCCTCTACTCTAATCGATTCGATTCAATGCCTTTCAAGGCGATTCCATGGGATTAGGCTTGAATTGGCTTGATTTAGCTCGATTTGGCTTGAATCGGGTCAATTTGGCTCGATTCTGCTCGATTCAGCATCATTAGGCTCGACCCAAACTTATCCGGCCCTGTTCAGCTCTATTCAACTCTTTTCTACTTTATTCGTCTCTATTTGGCTCCATTCGACTCCATTCCACACCATTCTACTCTGTTCGACTCCATTCTACACTATTCTATTCTCTTCTCCCCCACCCTACTCTACTCTAATCTATTCGATTCATGGAGATTTGTCTCATTTCCTCTCCATTCGACTCGATTCAGCTCGAATTGGATCTATTCATCTCTATTCTGCACTACTCGACTCTGACTATTCTACTCCACTCTACTCCATTCTACTCTTTGTATTCTCTTCTCTTCTACTCTATGCTTCTCTAGTCTATTCCTCTGTGCCCTACCCTATTGAATCCCAGCCTAACCTACACTACTCTAAGCTGTTCTATTGAATTCGATTGCATTCGATTCGACCCGATTGGACACAATTGGACGGGATTCGGTGAGATTTCATGAGATTCAATGGGTTTTGGTGGGATTGGATGGACTTCGACGAGATTCGATGCAATAGGATGTGATTAGGTGCGATTTGGCTCGATCTAGCTTGGCTCATTTTCTGTGTCTCTATTTGGCTCATTCCAGCTCCATTCAGCTCCATTCAGCTCGAATCTGGTCGATTTGACTTGATTGGGCTCGAATGGGCTCGACTGGGCTCGACTCAGCCCTATACGTCCCTATTCGGTGCTATTCCGCTCGATTCGACTCTTTTCTAGTCTATTCATCTCGGTTTGACTGCATTTGACTCCATTCCACACCACTCTACGCTCTTCTATTCGACAGAACCCTATCCCGCCCTAGTCTTTCCTCATCTAGTCTGTTCTTTTCGATTCTGTTGTATTGGATTCTCGTTTTCTCTTTTCTCTATTCCATCCTATGCTACTCTACCATACCCTACACGAAACTAAGCTATCCTGACTTATCCTCTTCTATTCTATTGGATTCTGTTTTCTCTGTTCTACCGTATGCTACCCTACCTTATGACACCCTACTGGACCATACCCTACTCCATAAAAAAAGGGGTACTCAAGAAGGGTACTAGTTTGGAAAAGGGACTACCTAAGGCAAGGGGACTAGTTCGGGCTACTAGTTAGGGCCACTGTACTAGTTAAGAGTACTAGTTAATGGACGGGTACTAGTTAAGGCTACTAGGAAGGCAAGGTACAAGTGAAGGCTACTACTTCAGGCAAGCGTATTAGTTTAGGCTACTAGTTGATGCAAGGGTACAAGTTCATACTACTAATTAAGGCCCGGGTACTAGTTAAGGCAACTGGTCAAGGCAAGGGTAGTAGCTATGGGTAGCGATAAGGCCAGGGTACTAGTTAAGACTACTAGTTAATGCCAGGGTACTAGTTGAGGCAAGGGTCCTAGTGACGGCCAGGGTACTAGTTAAGGCTGGGCTACTAGTCCATGCAAGGCTACTACTTCAGGGTACTAGTTAAGGTTTGGCTACTAGTTAAGAGGACTAGTAAGGCAAGGGTAGACGTTAAGACTGTTCCTTAAGGCAAGGTGACTCGTTAGGGGTACTAGTTACCACAAGGCTTCTAGTTCAGAATACTAGTTAGGGCCACTGTACTAGTTCAGAGTACTAGTTAAGGCTACTAGGAAGGCAAGGAACGAGTTTAGGCCACTACTTCAGGCAAGAGTACTCGTGTTGTCGACTAGTCGATGCAAGGGTACATGTTCATACTACTGGCTAAGTCCAGGGTGCTAGTTAAGGCAACTGGTTAAGGCAAGGGTAGTAGTTATGGGTACCGATAAGGCCAGGCTACTAGTTAATGCAAGGGTACTAGTTAAGGGGACTTGTTGAGGCAAGGGTAGCCATTAGGACTATTCCTTAAGGCAAGGCTCCTGGTTAAGGGTACTAGTTAGGACAAGGCTACCAGTTCAGGAGACTAGTTAGGGGCACTGTACTAGTTAAGAGTACTAGTAAAGGCACGGGTGCTAGTTAAGGCTGCTAGTTAAGGCAAGGTACAAATTCAGGCCACTGCTTAAGGCAAGAGTCCTAGTTAAGGCTACTAGTTGATGCAAGAATACAAGTGAATACTACTAGTTAAGGCCAGGGTACTACTTAAGGCAACTGGTTACGGCAAGGGTAGTAGTTCTGGGTACTGATACGGCCAGGGTACTAGTTCAGACTACTAGTGAATGCGAGGGTACTAGTTAAGGGTACTAGTTAAGGCTGCCAGTGAAGGCCAGAGTCTGAGATAAGGCTACTGGAGAAGGCCAGGGTACCAGTGAAGGCAAGGCTACTAGTTAAGGGTACTAGTTAAGAGAAGGCTACTAGTTCAGGATACGAGTTAGGGGCACTGTACTAGTTAAGAGTACTAGCTAAGGCACGAGTACTAGTTCAGGCCACTACTTAAGGCAAGAGTCCTAGTTAAGGCTACTAGTTGATGCAAGAATACAAGTGAATACTACTAGTTAAGGCCAGGGTCCTAGTTAAGGCAACTGGTTACGGCAAGGGTAGTAGTTCTGGGTACTGATACGGCCAGGGTACTAGTTCAGACTACTAGTGAATGCGAGGGTACTAATTAAGGGTACTACTTAAGGCTGCCAGTGAAGGCCAGGGTCTGAGATAAGGCTACTGGAGAAGGCCAGGGTACCAGTGAAGGCAAGGCTACTAGTTAAGGGTACTAGTTAAGAGAAGGCTACTAGTTCAGGGTACGAGTTAGGGGCACTGTACTAGTTAAGAGTACTAGCTAAGCCACGAGTACTAGTTCAGCCCACTACTTAAGGCAAGAGTACTAGTTAAGGCTACTCTTTGATGCAAGTTTACAAGTTGATATTTCTAGTTAAGGCCAGGGTCCTAGTTAAGGCAACTGGTTAAGGCAAGGGTACTAGTTAAGGCAAGGCTACTAGTTAGGGGTAGTAGGGAAGGCTTGGCCACTAGTTAAGGGTACTAGTAAGGCAAGGGCAGATGTTAAGACTATTACTTAAAGCAAGGCTACAAGTTCAGGGTACTAATTCAGACAAGGCTACTAGTTCAGGCTACTCGTTATGGCCGCTGTACTAGTTCAGAGTACTACTTAAGGCACAGGTACTAGTTAAGGATACTAGTTCAGGCAAGGTCCAAGTGAAGGCTACTACTTAAGGCAAGACGACTAGTTTAGGCTACCAGTGGATTCAAGGGTACAAGTGAATACTACGAGTTAAGACCAGGGTACCAGTTAAGGCAGCTGGTTAAGGCCAGGGTAGGACTTATGGGGACTGAGAAGGCCAGGTACTAGTTAAGACAACTAGTTCATGCGAGGGTACTAGTGAAGGGTACTAGTTGAGGCAAGGCTACTAGTGAAGGCCAGGGTACTAGTGAAGGCTACTGGTGAAGGCCAGGGTACTAGTTAAGGCAGGGCTACTAGTTCAGGGTACTGGTAAGGCAAGGGTAGACATTAAGACTATTACTTAAGGCAAGGCTACTAGTTAAGGGTACTAGTTCAGACAAGGCTACTAGTTCAGGATACTAGTTAAGGCAAGGGGACTAGTTCAGATTCAGAATTTAGGGTACTTGTCAGGGCAAGGGGACTCTTCAAGGCTAGTTGTCTAGCCTACTGATCTATACCACTAGTCTGACTAGTCCAGCTGTCTTGTCTAGGCTACTACTCTAGACTTCTCTTGTCTACTCTACTCTAGTCTACTTTCGTCTACCCTAGTCTACCCTATCAAAAACCACCCTACCCTAACCTTTTTGAATCTATTCAATTGGATTCGATTCAAAGCATTTCAATGTGATTGGACGCGATGAGGCTTGAATCGGCTCATTTGGCACCATCAGCTCGATTCAGCTCGATTTGGCTTGAATCACTTCGATTCGGCTTGTTTCAACTCAATTCGACTTGGTTCAGCCTTATTCGGCTCGATTTGACTCTTTTCTACTCTAGTTTTCTCTATGCAACTCCATTCGACTCCATTCTACTCTATTCTGTTCTACCCTACCCTACCCTACTCTAATCTATTCTAATGGATTCGATGGGACGCTATTGGACGCGATTCATCACGTTTTGTTTCCATTGGGCTCGATTCGGCTAGAATTGGCTCTATTCAGCTCTATTCTGCACTATTTCACTCTATTCGACTCTACTCTTCTCTGCTCTACCGTACTGTGCTATCTTCTCTTCCTTCTATTATGTACTGTTCTATTCTATTCTGTTCTACCCTCCCAGCCGCTCCCCTCCCCTTCTCTAATCTTTGATTCTGTTCGAGTCATCGCATTTTCACGCCATTCGACCCGATTAGGCTTGAATCAGGTCAATTCGCTTCGAGTCGGTTCGATTGGGCTCCATTTGGCTCCATTCAGCTCCAATGGCATCGATTCTGCTGGATTCTGCTCGATTAGGCCCTCTTTGGCCCTATTCGGCCCAACTATGCTCTATTCGACTCTTTTCTACTCTATTCGTCTCGAGTCGGCTCCGTTCTAATCCATTCCACACCATTCTGCACTATTCTCCTCTATTCTCGTCTACCCTTCCCTACCCTAATCTATTCGAATGGATTCGATTTGACCCGATTCGAAGCGATTCAACGCGATTCATCTTGTTTTGTCTCCATTCGCCTCAATTCGGCTATGTTCTGCACTATCTGACTCTTTCCTACTCTATTCTATTCTGCTGGATTCTTTCTCTTCTGTTCTGTTCTCTCCTATTCTGTTGGACTCTGTTCTATCCTGCCCTACCCAACCCTACTGCACCGCACCCAAACCCACCCTACTTGAATCTATTTGATTCAATTCGATTCACTTCGACGCGATTGGACAGGATTTGAGGGGATTCGACAAGGTTCGAAGGCATTTGACGGGATTCAAAGAGATTAGGCGAGATTCCATACGATTCGACGTGATTCAGCAGAATTCTAGGAGATTGGACGCAATTCGAAGTTATTGGACGTGATGGGGCGTGATTCGTCGTGATTCGACGACATTCGATGCAATCCGATGCGATACGAAGCGATTCGACCCGGTCCGACACAAAACGATGTGATTTGATGCGATTCGACGTGATTCGACGTGATTCGACGCTATTCAGTGACAGTCGGCGTGATTCTGCTTGATTCAGCTGGATTAGGTGCGAATCGGCTCTATATGGCTCCTTTACGTCTCGATTCGGCTCCATTCAGCTCTGTTTTCTCTATTCGTCTCTATTTGGCCTATTCGTCTCTAATCGACTCTATTCGAGTCTATTCGACCCTACTCTTTTCTACTCTATTCTATTCCTTCTATTCTGTTCTAATCTCTTCTAGTCTACTCTACTCTATTCTATTCCACCCTCCTCTCCCCTTCTCTAATCTAGACGTTTGGATTGCATTGGATGCATTGAACGGGATTCGACGTGATTAAGCTTGAATCAGCTCGATTCTATTCCATTTGGCTCTATTCGGTTCGTTTGGCTTGAATTGCTTCGATTCTGCTCAATTCCGCCTCTTTCGGCCCTATTCTGCTCTATTCGACTCTTCTCTACTCTTTTTGTCTCTATTTGACTCCATTCTACTCCATTCTATTTATTCCACACCATTCTACACTATTCTGCTCTACTCTAGCCTACACCACTCTAATTTACTCGAATCGATTAGACGTGATTCCTCTCATTTCGACTCCATTCGGCTCTATTCAGCTGTATTCGAGTCTACCCTATTATACACGAGCCTACTCTATCGTACTCTAGTCTACTCTTCTCTATTTTCTTTCTTCTTCCTATGCTGTTCTCTTCTTTTCTACTCTATTCTACCCTACCCTATGCTACCCAACTCTACTCTATTCTAATCCATTGGATTGGATTGGATTCAACCCATTTGGACACGATTCGGCTCAGTTTGGCTCTATTTAGCTCCGTTCGAATCTATTCTACTCTACTCTGTTTCCCTCTACGCTACTCTAGCCTACTATTTTCTGTATTCGTTCTGTATTGTTCTGTTCTCTTCTAGTCTCTTCTGTTTTATTCTATGCTACTCTACTCTATTCCACCCTGCCATACCCGAACCTCCCCTACTCTAATCTGTTCAATTCGATTCCATGAATTTGGACACGATTCAGGTCGAATTGGTTCGATTCATGTCCATTCGGCTCCATTTGGCTCGAAGAGTGTCGATTCAACTGGATTAGGCTCAATTCGGCTCCATTAGGCTCGATTTACTGGATTTGGCTCAATTCAGCTCAATTCAGCTCGATTCGGCCCTCTTCGGCCCTCTTCAGCACTATTCGGCTCTATTCGGCTCTTTTCGACTCCTTTCGACTCCATTCGATTGCGTTGCACAGCATTCTACTCCACTCAACACTATTTTACTCTACCCTACCCTAATTGACTGGAATTGGTTCGAGGGGATTCAACGCGATTTGCCTTGTTTCTTCTCCATTTGGCTCGCTTCGACTCTATTCGACTCTGTTCTACTCTACACTATTCTGCTCTGCTCTAACCTTTTGGACTCGATTCTCTTGTATTCCTTTTATTCTCTTTTACTGTGTTCAATTCTCTTCTACTCTATTTTAACCAACCCTACTCTAATCTATTCCACTGGATTCGATTCCACGCATTTCGATGCGATTCGGCTCCAATCGGCTCCGTTGCACTCCATTCATCCCTCTTGGGCTCTCATCAGTTCGATTCAGTTCTAATCGGCTCCATTTCGCCCTGGTCAGTTCTATTCAGCTTGAATAGGCTCTATTCAACTCTATATGGCTCTATGAGTCTACTCAACTCTATTATCTCTTTTCAACTCCATTCTACACCATTCTACTCCATCCGACTGTATTCTTCTCTATTCTATTGTCTTGTACTCTACCCTTGTCTAGTCTATTCTAATCGATTCGATTGGATTGGACTTGAATGGATGGGATTCAATGCAATTCAACGGGATTCGACGCGATCCAGCATGATTCCGCGGGATTCGGCGCCATTCATCTTGATTTCTATCACGTTGGGTCTTTTGGGCTCTATTTTGCTCTAGTCGGCAATATTCAACTCTATTCTTCTAGACTCTGCACTACTCGACCCTATTCTAGTCTTTCAGTTCTCTTCTATCCTGTTCTGTTCTACTGCATTTTGGTCTATCCTACCCTACTCTAACTTAGCCTACTGCAATCTGTTCTATTCTATTCAACAGACTTGAACGGGATTCGACCTGATTCAGGTCCTATCGGCTCGAATCAGCTCCTTTTTGTGCGAATTCAACTCGATTCGGTTGGACTTGGCCCTTTTCCTCTCTATTCGGCTCTTTTCGGCAGGATTTGACTCGATTTGACTCTAGTCTACTCTTCTCTATTCTTTCTGGTCTATTCTAATCTATTCTTTTCTACCCTACCCTACCCTCATCTTACCTGCCCTACACTAAACTATTGGATTGGATTCGACACTTTTCAACGCGATTCGACATGATTCTTCTCGATTCACCTCGAATTTGGTGGATTCGGCTGCATTCAGCTCTCTTTGGCTCTATTCAACTCTATTGGACTCTATTCTACTGTACTCGTCTCTACTTCATTCTATTCGATTCTTTCTCTTGTGTTCTGTTCTGTTTTAGTCTAACCCCTCCTACTCTACCCTCCTCTACTCTAATCGATTCGATTCAATGCCTTTCAAGGCGATTCCATGGGATTAGGCTTGAATTGGCTTGATTTAGCTCGATTTGGCTTGAATCGGGTCAATTTGGCTCGATTCTGCTCGATTCAGCATCATTAGGCTCGACCCAAACTTATCCGGCCCTGTTCAGCTCTATTCAACTCTTTTCTACTTTATTCGTCTCTATTTGGCTCCATTCGACTCCATTCCACACCATTCTACTCTGTTCGACTCCATTCTACACTATTCTATTCTCTTCTCCCCCACCCTACTCTACTCTAATCTATTCGATTCATGGAGATTTGTCTCATTTCCTCTCCATTCGACTCGATTCAGCTCGAATTGGATCTATTCATCTCTATTCTGCACTACTCGACTCTGACTATTCTACTCCACTCTACTCCATTCTACTCTTTGTATTCTCTTCTCTTCTACTCTATGCTTCTCTAGTCTATTCCTCTGTGCCCTACCCTATTGAACCCCAGCCTAACCTACACTACTCTAAGCTGTTCTATTGAATTCGATTGCATTCGATTCGACCCGACTGGACACAATTGGACGGGATTCGGTGAGATTTCATGAGATTCAATGGGTTTTGGTGGGATTGGATGGACTTCGACGAGATTCGATGCAATAGGGTGTGATTAGGTGCGATTTGGCTCGATCTAGCTTGGCTCATTTTCTGTGTCTCTATTTGGCTCATTCCAGCTCCATTCAGCTCCATTCAGCTCGAATCTGGTCGATTTGACTTGATCGGGCTCGATTGGGCTCGATTGGGCTCGACTCAGCCCTATACGTCCCTATTCGGTGCTATTCCGCTCTATTCGACTCTTTTCTAGTCGATTCATCTCGGTTTGACTGCATTTGACTCCATTCCACACCATTCTACGCTCTTCTATTCGACAGAACCCTATCCCGCCCTAGTCTTTCCTCATCTAGTCTGTTCTTTTCGATTCTGTTGTATTGGATTCTCGTTTTCTCTTTTCTCTATTCCATCCTATGCTACTCTACCATACCCTACACGAAACTAAGCTATCCTGACTTATCCTCTTCTATTCTATTGGATTCTGTTTTCTCTGTTCTACCGTATGCTACCCTACCTTATGACACCCTACTGGACCATACCCTACTCCATAAAAAAAGGGGTACTCAAGAAGGGTACTAGTTTGGAAAAGGGACTACCTAAGGCAAGGGGACTAGTTCGGGCTACTAGTTAGGGCCACTGTACTAGTTAAGAGTACTAGTTAATGGACGGGTACTAGTTAAGGCTACTAGGAAGGCAAGGTACAAGTGAAGGCTACTACTTCAGGCAAGCGTATTAGTTTAGGCTACTAGTTGATGCAAGGGTACAAGTTCATACTACTAATTCAGGCCAGGGTACTAGTTAAGGCAACTGGTCAAGGCAAGGGTAGTAGCTATGGGTAGCGATAAGGCCAGGGTACTAGTTAAGACTACTAGTTAATGCCAGGGTACTAGTTGAGGCAAGGGTCCTAGTGACGGCCAGGGTACTAGTTAAGGCTGGGCTACTAGTCCATGCAAGGCTACTACTTCAGGGTACTAGTTAAGGTTTGGCTACTAGTTAAGAGGACTAGTAAGGCAAGGGTAGACGTTAAGACTGTTCCTTAAGGCAAGGTGACTCGTTAGGGGTACTAGTTACCACAAGGCTTCTAGTTCAGAATACTAGTTAGGGCCACTGTACTAGTTCAGAGTACTAGTTAAGGCTACTAGGAAGGCAAGGAACGAGTTTAGGCCACTACTTCAGGCAAGAGTACTCGTGTTGTCGACTAGTCGATGCAAGGGTACATGTTCATACTACTGGCTAAGTCCAGGGTGCTAGTTAAGGCAACTGGTTAAGGCAAGGGTAGTAGTTATGGGTACCGATAAGGCCAGGCTACTAGTTAATGCAAGGGTACTAGTGAAGGGGACTTGTTGAGGCAAGGGTAGCCATTAAGACTATTCCTTAAGGCAAGGCTCCTGGTTAAGGGTACTAGTTAGGACAAGGCTACCAGTTCAGGAGACTAGTTAGGGGCACTGTACTAGTTAAGAGTACTAGTAAAGGCACGGGTGCTAGTTAAGGCTGCTAGTTAAGGCAAGGTACAAATTCAGGCCACTGCTTAAGGCAAGAGTCCTAGTTAAGGCTACTAGTTGATGCAAGAATACAAGTGAATACTACTAGTTAAGGCCAGGGTACTACTTAAGGCAACTGGTTACGGCAAGGGTAGTAGTTCTGGGTACTGATACGGCCAGGGTACTAGTTCAGACTACTAGTGAATGCGAGGGTACTAGTTAAGGGTACTACTTAAGGCTGCCAGTGAAGGCCAGGGTCTGAGTTAAGGCTACTGGAGAAGGCCAGGGTACCAGTGAAGGCAAGGCTACTAGGTAAGGGTACTAGTTAAGAGAAGGCTACTAGTTCAGGATACGAGTTAGGGGCACTGTACTAGTTAAGAGTACTAGCTAAGGCACGAGTACTAGTTCAGCCCACTACTTAAGGCAAGAGTCCTAGTTAAGGCTACTCTTTGATGCAAGTTTACAAGTTGATATTTCTAGTTAAGGCCAGGGTCCTAGTTAAGGCAACTGGTTAAGGCAAGGGTACTAGTTAAGGCAAGGCTACTAGTTAGGGGTAGTAGGGAAGGCTTGGCCACTAGTTAAGGGTACTAGTAAGGCAAGGGCAGATGTTAAGACTATTACTTAAAGCAAGGCTACAAGTTCAGGGTACTAATTCAGACAAGGCTACTAGTTCAGGCTACTCGTTATGGCCGCTGTACTAGTTCAGAGTACTACTTAAGGCACAGGTACTAGTTAAGGATACTAGTTCAGGCAAGGTCCAAGTGAAGGCTACTACTTAAGGCAAGACGACTAGTTTAGGCTACCAGTGGATTCAAGGGTACAAGTGAATACTACGAGTTAAGACCAGGGTACCAGTTAAGGCAGCTGGTTAAGGCCAGGGTAGGACTTATGGGGACTGAGAAGGCCAGGTACTAGTTAAGACAACTAGTTCATGCGAGGGTACTAGTGAAGGGTACCAGTTGAGGCAAGGCTACTAGTGAAGGCCAGGGTACTAGTGAAGGCTACTGGTGAAGGCCAGGGTACTAGTTAAGGCAGGGCTACTAGTTCAGGGTACTGGTAAGGCAAGGGTAGACATTAAGACTATTAAGGCAAGGCTACTAGTTAAGGGTACTAGTTCAGACAAGGCTACTAGTTCAGGATACTAGTTAAGGCAAGGGGACTAGTTCAGATTCAGAATTTAGGGTACTTGTCAGGGCAAGGGTACTCTTCAAGGCTAGTTGTCTAGCCTACTGATCTATACCACTAGTCTGACTAGTCCAGCTGTCTTGTCTAGGCTACTAGTCTAGACTTCTCTTGTCTACTCTACTCTAGTCTACTTTCGTCTACCCTAGTCTACCCTATCAAAAACCACCCTACCCTAACCTTTTTGAATCTATTCAATTGGATTCGATTCAAAGCATTTCAATGTGATTGGACGCGATGAGGCTTGAATCGGCTCATTCGGCACCATCAGCTCGATTCAGCTCGATTTGGCTTGAATCACTTCGATTCGGCTTGTTTCAACTCAATTCGACTTGGTTGAGCCTTATTCGGCTCGATTCGACTCTTTTCTACTCTAGTTTTCTCTATGGAACTCCATTCGACTCCATTCTACTCTATTCTGTTCTACCCTACCCTACTCTAATCTATTCTAATGGATTCGATGGGACGCTATTCGACGCGATTCATCACGTTTTGTTTCCATTGGGCTCGATTCGGCTAGAATTGGCTCTATTCAGCTCTATTCTGCACTATTTCACTCTATTCGACTCTACTCTTCTCTGCTCTACCGTACTGTGCTATCTTCTCTTCCTTCTATTATGTACTGTTCTATTCTATTCTGTTCTACCCTCCCAGCCGCTCCCCTCCCCTTCTCTAATCTTTGATTCCGTTCGAGTCATCGCATTTTCACGCCATTCGACCCGATTAGGCTTGAATCAGGTCAATTCGCTTCGAGTCGGTTCGATTGGGCTCCATTTGGCTCCATTCAGCTCCAATGGCATCGATTCTGCTGGATTCTGCTCGATTAGGCCCTCTTTGGCCCTATTCGGCCCAACTATGCTCTATTCGACTCTTTTCTACTCTATTCGTCTCGAGTCGGCTCCGTTCTAATCCATTCCACACCATTCTGCACTATTCTCCTCTATTCTCGTCTACCCTTCCCTACCCTAATCTATTCGAATGGATTCGATTTGACCCGATTCGAAGCGATTCAACGCGATTCATCTTGTTTTGTCTCCATTCGCCTCAATTCGGCTATGTTCTGCACTATCTGACTCTTTCCTACTCTATTCTATTCTGCTGGATTCTTTCTCTTCTGTTCTGTTCTCTCCTATTCTGTTGGACTCTGTTCTATCCTGCCCTACCCAACCCTACTGCACCGCACCCAAACCCACCCTACTTGGATCTATTTGATTCAATTCGATTCACTTCGACGCGATTGGACAGGATTTGACGGGATTCGACAAGGTCCGAAGGCATTTGACGGGATTCAAAGAGATTAGGCGAGATTCCATACGATTCGACGTGATTCAGCAGAATTCTAGGAGATTGGACGCAATTCGAAGTTATTGGACGTGATGGGGCGTGATTCGTCGTGATTCGACGACATTCGATGCAATCCGATGCGATACGAAGCGATTCGACCCGGTCCGACACAAAACGATGTGATTTGATGCGATTCGACGTGATTCGATGTGATTCGACGCTATTCAGTGCCAGTCGGCGTGATTCTGCTTGATTCAGCTCGATTAGGTGCGAATCGGCTCTATATGGCTCCTTTACGTCTCGATTCGGCTCCATTCAGCTCTGTTTTCTCTATTCGTCTCTATTTGGCCTATTCGTCTCTAATCGACTCTATTCGAGTCTATTCGACCCTACTCTTTTCTACTCTATTCTATTCCTTCTATTCTGTTCTAATCTCTTCTAGTCTACTCTACTCTACTCTATTCTATTCCACCCTCCTCTCCCCTTCTCTAATCTAGACGTTTGGATTGCATTGGATGCATTGAACGGGATTCGACGTGATTAAGCTTGAATCAGCTCGATTCTATTCCGTTTGGCTCTATTCGGTTCGTTTGGCTTGAATTGCTTCGATTCTGCTCAATTCCGCCTCTTTCGGCCCTATTCTGCTCTATTCGACTCTTCTCTACTCTTTTTGTCTCTATTTGACTCCATTCTACTCCATTCTATTTATTCCACACCATTCTACACTATTCTGCTCTACTCTAGCCTACACCACTCTAATTTACTCGAATCGATTAGACGTGATTCCTCTCATTTCGACTCCATTCGGCTCTATTCAGCTGTATTCGAGTCTACCCTATTATACACGAGCCTACTCTATCGTACTCTAGTCTACTCTTCTCTATTTTCTTTCTTCTTCCTATGCTGTTCTCTTCTTTTCTACTCTATTCTACCCTACCCTATGCTACCCAACTCTACTCTATTCTAATCCATTGGATTGGATTGGATTCAACCCATTTGGACACGATTCGGCTCAGTTTGGCTCTATTTAGCTCCGTTCGAATCTATTCTACTCTACTCTGTTTCCCTCTACGCTACTCTAGCCTACTATTTTCTGTATTCGTTCTGTATTGTTCTGTTCTCTTCTAGTCTCTTCTGTTTTATTCTATGCTACTCTACTCTATTCCACCCTGCCATACCCGAACCTCCCCTACTCTAATCTGTTCAATTCGATTCCATGAATTTGGACACGATTCAGGTCGAATTGGTTCGATTCATGTCCATTCGGCTCCATTTGGCTCGAAGAGTGTCGATTCAACTGGATTAGGCTCAATTCGGCTCCATTAGGCTCGATTTACTGGATTTGGCTCAATTCAGCTCAATTCAGCTCGATTCGGCCCTCTTCGGCCCTCTTCAGCACTATTCGGCTCTATTCGGCTCTTTTCGACTCCTTTCGACTCCATTCGATTGCGTTGCACAGCATTCTACTCCACTCAACACTATTTTACTCTACCCTACCCTAATTGACTGGAATTGGTTCGAGGGGATTCAACGCGATTTGCCTTGTTTCTTCTCCATTTGGCTCGCTTCGACTCTATTCGACTCTGTTCTACTCTACACTATTCTGCTCTGCTCTAACCTTTTGGACTCGATTCTCTTGTATTCTTTTTATTCTCTTTTACTGTGTTCAATTCTCTTCTACTCTATTTTAACCAACCCTACTCTAATCTATTCCACTGGATTCGATTCCACGCATTTCGATGCGATTCGGCTCCAATCGGCTCCGTTGCACTCCATTCATCCCTCTTGGGCTCTCATCGGTTCGATTCAGTTCTAATCGGCTCCATTTCGCCCTGGTCAGTTCTATTCAGCTTGAATAGGCTCTATTCAACTCTATATGGCTCTATGAGTCTACTCAACTCTATTATCTCTTTTCAACTCCATTCTACACCATTCTACTCCATCCGACTGTATTCTTCTCTATTCTATTGTCTTGTACTCTACCCTTCTCTAGTCTATTCTAATCGATTCGATTGGATTGGACTTGAATGGATGGGATTCAATGCAATTCAACGGGATTCGATGCGATCCAGCATGATTCCGCGGGATTCGGCGCCATTCATCTTGATTTCTATCACGTTGGGTCTTTTGGGCTCTATTTTGCTCTAGTCGGCAATATTCAACTCTATTCTTCTAGACTCTGCACTACTCGACCCTATTCTAGTCTTTCAGTTCTCTTCTATCCTGTTCTCTTCTACTGCATTTTGGTCTATCCTACCCTACTCTAACTTAGCCTACTGCAATCTGTTCTATTCTATTCAACAGACTTGAACGGGATTCGACCTGATTCAGGTCCTATCGGCTCGAATCAGCTCCTTTTTGTGCGAATTCAACTCGATTCGGTTGGACTTGGCCCTTTTCCTCTCTATTCGGCTCTTTTCGGCAGGATTTGACTCGATTTGACTCTAGTCTACTCTTCTCTATTCTTTCTGGTCTATTCTAATCTATTCTTTTCTACCCTACCCTACCCTCATCTTACCTGCCCTACACTAAACTATTGGATTGGATTCGACACTTTTCAACGCGATTCGACATGATTCTTCTCGATTCACCTCGAATTTGGTGGATTCGGCTGCATTCAGCTCTCTTTGGCTCTATTCAACTCTATTGGACTCTATTCTACTGTACTCGTCTCTACTTCATTCTATTCGATTCTTTCTCTTGTGTTCTGTTCTGTTTTAGTCTAACCCCTCCTACTCTACCCTCCTCTACTCTAATCGATTCGATTCAATGCCTTTCAAGGCGATTCCATGGGATTAGGCTTGAATTGGCTTGATTTAGCTCGATTTGGCTTGAATCGGGTCAATTTGGCTCGATTCTGCTCGATTCAGCATCATTAGGCTCGACCCAAACTTATCCGGCCCTGTTCAGCTCTATTCAACTCTTTTCTACTTTATTCGTCTCTATTTGGCTCCATTCGACTCCATTCCACACCATTCTACTCTGTTCGACTCCATTCTACACTATTCTATTCTCTTCTCCCCCACCCTACTCTACTCTAATCTATTCGATTCATGGAGATTTGTCTCATTTCCTCTCCATTCGACTCGATTCAGCTCGAATTGGATCTATTCATCTCTATTCTGCACTACTCGACTCTGACTATTCTACTCCACTCTACTCCATTCTACTCTTTGTATTCTCTTCTCTTCTACTCTATGCTTCTCTAGTCTATTCCTCTGTGCCCTACCCTATTGAATCCCAGCCTAACCTACACTACTCTAAGCTGTTCTATTGAATTCGATTGCATTCGATTCGACCCGATTGGACACAATTGGACGGGATTCGGTGAGATTTCATGAGATTCAATGGGTTTTGGTGGGATTGGATGGACTTCGACGAGATTCGATGCAATAGGGTGTGATTAGGTGCGATTTGGCTCGATCTAGCTTGGCTCATTTTCTGTGTCTCTATTTGGCTCATTCCAGCTCCATTCAGCTCCATTCAGCTCGAATCTGGTCGATTTGACTTGATCGGGCTCGATTGGGCTCGATTGGGCTCGACTCAGCCCTATACGTCCCTATTCGGTGCTATTCCGCTCTATTCGACTCTTTTCTAGTCGATTCATCTCGGTTTGACTGCATTTGACTCCATTCCACACCATTCTACGCTCTTCTATTCGACAGAACCCTATCCCGCCCTAGTCTTTCCTCATCTAGTCTGTTCTTTTCGATTCTGTTGTATTGGATTCTCGTTTTCTCTTTTCTCTATTCCATCCTATGCTACTCTACCATACCCTACACGAAACTAAGCTATCCTGACTTATCCTCTTCTATTCTATTGGATTCTGTTTTCTCTGTTCTACCGTATGCTACCCTACCTTATGACACCCTACTGGACCATACCCTACTCCATAAAAAAAGGGGTACTCAAGAAGGGTACTAGTTTGGAAAAGGGACTACCTAAGGCAAGGGGACTAGTTCGGGCTACTAGTTAGGGCCACTGTACTAGTTAAGAGTACTAGTTAATGGACGGGTACTAGTTAAGGCTACTAGGAAGGCAAGGTACAAGTGAAGGCTACTACTTCAGGCAAGCGTATTAGTTTAGGCTACTAGTTGATGCAAGGGTACAAGTTCATACTACTAATTAAGGCCCGGGTACTAGTTAAGGCAACTGGTCAAGGCAAGGGTAGTAGCTATGGGTAGCGATAAGGCCAGGGTACTAGTTAAGACTACTAGTTAATGCCAGGGTACTAGTTGAGGCAAGGGTCCTAGTGACGGCCAGGGTACTAGTTAAGGCTGGGCTACTAGTCCATGCAAGGCTACTACTTCAGGGTACTAGTTAAGGTTTGGCTACTAGTTAAGAGGACTAGTAAGGCAAGGGTAGACGTTAAGACTGTTCCTTAAGGCAAGGTGACTCGTTAGGGGTACTAGTTACCACAAGGCTTCTAGTTCAGAATACTAGTTAGGGCCACTGTACTAGTTCAGAGTACTAGTTAAGGCTACTAGGAAGGCAAGGAACGAGTTTAGGCCACTACTTCAGGCAAGAGTACTCGTGTTGTCGACTAGTCGATGCAAGGGTACATGTTCATACTACTGGCTAAGTCCAGGGTGCTAGTTAAGGCAACTGGTTAAGGCAAGGGTAGTAGTTATGGGTACCGATAAGGCCAGGCTACTAGTTAATGCAAGGGTACTAGTGAAGGGGACTTGTTGAGGCAAGGGTAGCCATTAAGACTATTCCTTAAGGCAAGGCTCCTGGTTAAGGGTACTAGTTAGGACAAGGCTACCAGTTCAGGAGACTAGTTAGGGGCACTGTACTAGTTAAGAGTACTAGTAAAGGCACGGGTGCTAGTTAAGGCTGCTAGTTAAGGCAAGGTACAAATTCAGGCCACTGCTTAAGGCAAGAGTCCTAGTTAAGGCTACTAGTTGATGCAAGAATACAAGTGAATACTACTAGTTAAGGCCAGGGTCCTAGTTAAGGCAACTGGTTACGGCAAGGGTAGTAGTTCTGGGTACTGATACGGCCAGGGTACTAGTTCAGACTACTAGTGAATGCGAGGGTACTAGTTAAGGGTACTACTTAAGGCTGCCAGTGAAGGCCAGGGTCTGAGTTAAGGCTACTGGAGAAGGCCAGGGTACCAGTGAAGGCAAGGCTACTAGTTAAGGGTACTAGTTAAGAGAAGGCTACTAGTTCAGGATACTAGTTAGGGGCACTGTACTAGTTAAGAGTACTAGCTAAGGCACGAGTACTAGTTCAGCCCACTACTTAAGGCAAGAGTCCTAGTTAAGGCTACTCTTTGATGCAAGTTTACAAGTTGATATTTCTAGTTAAGGCCAGGGTCCTAGTTAAGGCAACTGGTTAAGGCAAGGGTACTAGTTAAGGCAAGGCTACTAGTTAGGGGTAGTAGGGAAGGCTTGGCCACTAGTTAAGGGTACTAGTAAGGCAAGGGCAGATGTTAAGACTATTACTTAAAGCAAGGCTACAAGTTCAGGGTACTAATTCAGACAAGGCTACTAGTTCAGGCTACTCGTTATGGCCGCTGTACTAGTTCAGAGTACTACTTAAGGCACAGGTACTAGTTAAGGATACTAGTTCAGGCAAGGTCCAAGTGAAGGCTACTACTTAAGGCAAGACGACTAGTTTCGGCTACCAGTGGATTCAAGGGTACAAGTGAATACTACGAGTTAAGGCCAGGGTACCAGTTAAGGCAGCTGGTTAAGGCCAGGGTAGGACTTATGGGGACTGAGAAGGCCAGGTACTAGTTAAGACAACTAGTTCATGCGAGGGTACTAGTGAAGGGTACTAGTTGAGGCAAGGCTACTAGTGAAGGCCAGGGTACTAGTGAAGGCTACTGGTGAAGGCCAGGGTACTAGTTAAGGCAGGGCTACTAGTTCAGGGTACTGGTAAGGCAAGGGTAGACATTAAGACTATTACTTAAGGCAAGGCTACTAGTTAAGGGTACTAGTTCAGACAAGGCTACTAGTTCAGGATACTAGTTAAGGCAAGGGGACTAGTTCAGATTCAGAATTTAGGGTACTTGTCAGGGCAAGGGTACTCTTCAAGGCTAGTTGTCTAGCCTACTGATCTATACCACTAGTCTGACTAGTCCAGCTGTCTTGTCTAGGCTACTACTCTAGACTTCTCTTGTCTACTCTACTCTAGTCTACTTTCGTCTACCCTAGTCTACCCTATCAAAAACCACCCTACCCTAACCTTTTTGAATCTATTCAATTGGATTCGATTCAAAGCATTTCAATGTGATTGGACGCGATGAGGCTTGAATCGGCTCATTCGGCACCATCAGCTCGATTCAGCTCGATTTGGCTTGAATCACTTCGATTCGGCTTGTTTCAACTCAATTCGACTTGGTTGAGCCTTATTCGGCTCGATTCGACTCTTTTCTACTCTAGTTTTCTCTATGGAACTCCATTCGACTCCATTCTACTCTATTCTGTTCTACCCTACCCTACTCTAATCTATTCTAATGGATTCGATGGGACGCTATTCGACGCGATTCATCACGTTTTGTTTCCATTGGGCTCGATTCGGCTAGAATTGGCTCTATTCAGCTCTATTCTGCACTATTTCACTCTATTCGACTCTACTCTTCTCTGCTCTACCGTACTGTGCTATCTTCTCTTCCTTCTATTATGTACTGTTCTATTCTATTCTGTTCTACCCTCCCAGCCGCTCCCCTCCCCTTCTCTAATCTTTGATTCCGTTCGAGTCATCGCATTTTCACGCCATTCGACCCGATTAGGCTTGAATCAGGTCAATTCGCTTCGAGTCGGTTCGATTGGGCTCCATTTGGCTCCATTCAGCTCCAATGGCATCGATTCTGCTGGATTCTGCTCGATTAGGCCCTCTTTGGCCCTATTCGGCCCAACTATGCTCTATTCGACTCTTTTCTACTCTATTCGTCTCGAGTCGGCTCCGTTCTAATCCATTCCACACCATTCTGCACTATTCTCCTCTATTCTCGTCTACCCTTCCCTACCCTAATCTATTCGAATGGATTCGATTTGACCCGATTCGAAGCGATTCAACGCGATTCATCTTGTTTTGTCTCCATTCGCCTCAATTCGGCTATGTTCTGCACTATCTGACTCTTTCCTACTCTATTCTATTCTGCTGGATTCTTTCTCTTCTGTTCTGTTCTCTCCTATTCTGTTGGACTCTGTTCTATCCTGCCCTACCCAACCCTACTGCACCGCACCCAAACCCACCCTACTTGAATCTATTTGATTCAATTCGATTCACTTCGACGCGATTGGACAGGATTTGACGGGATTCGACAAGGTCCGAAGGCATTTGACGGGATTCAAAGAGATTAGGCGAGATTCCATACGATTCGACGTGATTCAGCAGAATTCTAGGAGATTGGACGCAATTCGAAGTTATTGGACGTGATGGGGCGTGATTCGTCGTGATTCGACGACATTCGATGCAATCCGATGCGATACGAAGCGATTCGACCCGGTCCGACACAAAACGATGTGATTTGATGCGATTCGACGTGATTCGATGTGATTCGACGCTATTCAGTGCCAGTCGGCGTGATTCTGCTTGATTCAGCTCGATTAGGTGCGAATCGGCTCTATATGGCTCCTTTACGTCTCGATTCGGCTCCATTCAGCTCTGTTTTCTCTATTCGTCTCTATTTGGCCTATTCGTCTCTAATCGACTCTATTCGAGTCTATTCGACCCTACTCTTTTCTACTCTATTCTATTCCTTCTATTCTGTTCTAATCTCTTCTAGTCTACTCTACTCTACTCTATTCTATCCCACCCTCCTCTCCCCTTCTCTAATCTAGACGTTTGGATTGCATTGGATGCATTGAACGGGATTCGACGTGATTAAGCTTGAATCAGCTCGATTCTATTCCGTTTGGCTCTATTCGGTTCGTTTGGCTTGAATTGCTTCGATTCTGCTCAATTCCGCCTCTTTCGGCCCTATTCTGCTCTATTCGACTCTTCTCTACTCTTTTTGTCTCTATTTGACTCCATTCTACTCCATTCTATTTATTCCACACCATTCTACACTATTCTGCTCTACTCTAGCCTACACCACTCTAATTTACTCGAATCGATTAGACGTGATTCCTCTCATTTCGACTCCATTCGGCTCTATTCAGCTGTATTCGAGTCTACCCTATTATACACGAGCCTACTCTATCGTACTCTAGTCTACTCTTCTCTATTTTCTTTCTTCTTCCTATGCTGTTCTCTTCTTTTCTACTCTATTCTACCCTACCCTATGCTACCCAACTCTACTCTATTCTAATCCATTGGATTGGATTGGATTCAACCCATTTGGACACGATTCGGCTCAGTTTGGCTCTATTTAGCTCCGTTCGAATCTATTCTACTCTACTCTGTTTCCCTCTACGCTACTCTAGCCTACTATTTTCTGTATTCGTTGTGTATTGTTCTGTTCTCTTCTAGTCTCTTCTGTTTTATTCTATGCTACTCTACTCTATTCCACCCTGCCATACCCGAACCTCCCCTACTCTAATCTGTTCAATTCGATTCCATGAATTTGGACACGATTCAGGTCGAATTGGTTCGATTCATGTCCATTCGGCTCCATTTGGCTCGAAGAGTGTCGATTCAACTGGATTAGGCTCAATTCGGCTCCATTAGGCTCGATTTACTGGATTTGGCTCAATTCAGCTCAATTCAGCTCGATTCGGCCCTCTTCGGCCCTCTTCAGCACTATTCGGCTCTATTCGGCTCTTTTCTACTCCTTTCGACTCCATTCGATTGCGTTGCACAGCATTCTACTCCACTCAACACTATTTTACTCTACCCTACCCTAATTGACTGGAATTGGTTCGAGGGGATTCAACGCGATTTGCCTTGTTTCTTCTCCATTTGGCTCGCTTCGACTCTATTCGACTCTGTTCTACTCTACACTATTCTGCTCTGCTCTAACCTTTTGGACTCGATTCTCTTGTATTCTTTTTATTCTCTTTTACTGTGTTCAATTCTCTTCTACTCTATTTTAACCAACCCTACTCTAATCTATTCCACTGGATTCGATTCCACGCATTTCGATGCGATTCGGCTCCAATCGGCTCCGTTGCACTCCATTCATCCCTCTTGGGCTCTCATCGGTTCGATTCAGTTCTAATCGGCTCCATTTCGCCCTGGTCAGTTCTATTCAGCTTGAATAGGCTCTATTCAACTCTATATGGCTCTATGAGTCTACTCAACTCTATTATCTCTTTTCAACTCCATTCTACACCATTCTACTCCATCCGACTGTATTCTTCTCTATTCTATTGTCTTGTACTCTACCCTTCTCTAGTCTATTCTAATCGATTCGATTGGATTGGACTTGAATGGATGGGATTCAATGCAATTCAACGGGATTCGACGCGATCCAGCATGATTCCGCGGGATTCGGCGCCATTCATCTTGATTTCTATCACGTTGGGTCTTTTGGGCTCTATTTTGCTCTAGTCGGCAATATTCAACTCTATTCTTCTAGACTCTGCACTACTCGACCCTATTCTAGTCTTTCAGTTCTCTTCTATCCTGTTCTGTTCTACTGCATTTTGGTCTATCCTACCCTACTCTAACTTAGCCTACTGCAATCTGTTCTATTCTATTCAACAGACTTGAAGGGGATTCGACCTGATTCAGGTCCTATCGGCTCGAATCAGCTCCTTTTTGTGCGAATTCAACTCGATTCGGTTGGACTTGGCCCTTTTCCTCTCTATTCGGCTCTTTTCGGCAGGATTTGACTCGATTTGACTCTAGTCTACTCTTCTCTATTCTTTCTGGTCTATTCTAATCTATTCTTTTCTACCCTACCCTACCCTCATCTTACCTGCCCTACACTAAACTATTGGATTGGATTCGACACTTTTCAACGCGATTCGACATGATTCTTCTCGATTCACCTCGAATTTGGTGGATTCGGCTGCATTCAGCTCTCTTTGGCTCTATTCAACTCTATTGGACTCTATTCTACTGTACTCTTCTCTACTTCATTCTATTCGATTCTTTCTCTTGTGTTCTGTTCTGTTTTAGTCTAACCCCTCCTACTCTACCCTCCTCTACTCTAATCGATTCGATTCAATGCCTTTCAAGGCGATTCCATGGGATTAGGCTTGAATTGGCTTGATTTAGCTCGATTTGGCTTGAATCGGGTCAATTTGGCTCGATTCTGCTCGATTCAGCATCATTAGGCTCGACCCAAACTTATCCGGCCCTGTTCAGCTCTATTCAACTCTTTTCTACTTTATTCGTCTCTATTTGGCTCCATTCGACTCCATTCCACACCATTCTACTCTGTTCGACTCCATTCTACACTATTCTATTCTCTTCTCCCCCACCCTACTCTACTCTAATCTATTCGATTCATGGAGATTTGTCTCATTTCCTCTCCATTCGACTCGATTCAGCTCGAATTGGATCTATTCATCTCTATTCTGCACTACTCGACTCTGACTATTCTACTCCACTCTACTCCATTCTACTCTTTGTATTCTCTTCTCTTCTACTCTATGCTTCTCTAGTCTATTCCTCTGTGCCCTACCCTATTGAATCCCAGCCTAACCTACACTACTCTAAGCTGTTCTATTGAATTCGATTGCATTCGATTCGACCCGATTGGACACAATTGGACGGGATTCGGTGAGATTTCATGAGATTCAATGGGTTTTGGTGGGATTGGATGGACTTCGACGAGATTCGATGCAATAGGGTGTGATTAGGTGCGATTTGGCTCGATCTAGCTTGGCTCATTTTCTGTGTCTCTATTTGGCTCATTCCAGCTCCATTCAGCTCCATTCAGCTCGAATCTGGTCGATTTGACTTGATCGGGCTCGATTGGGCTCGATTGGGCTCGACTCAGCCCTATACGTCCCTATTCGGTGCTATTCCGCTCTATTCGACTCTTTTCTAGTCTATTCATCTCGGTTTGACTGCATTTGACTCCATTCCACACCATTCTACGCTCTTCTATTCGACAGAACCCTATCCCGCCCTAGTCTTTCCTCATCTAGTCTGTTCTTTTCGATTCTGTTGTATTGGATTCTCGTTTTCTCTTTTCTCTATTCCATCCTATGCTACTCTACCATACCCTACACGAAACTAAGCTATCCTGACTTATCCTCTTCTATTCTATTGGATTCTGTTTTCTCTGTTCTACCGTATGCTACCCTACCTTATGACACCCTACTGGACCATACCCTACTCCATAAAAAAAGGGGTACTCAAGAAGGGTACTAGTTTGGAAAAGGGACTACCGAAGGCAAGGGGACTAGTTCGGGCTACTAGTTAGGGCCACTGTACTAGTTAAGAGTACTAGTTAATGGACGGGTACTAGTTAAGGCTACTAGGAAGGCAAGGTACAAGTGAAGGCTACTACTTCAGGCAAGCGTATTAGTTTAGGCTACTAGTTGATGCAAGGGTACAAGTTCATACTACTAATTAAGGCCCGGGTACTAGTTAAGGCAACTGGTCAAGGCAAGGGTAGTAGCTATGGGTAGCGATAAGGCCAGGGTACTAGTTAAGACTACTAGTTAATGCCAGGGTACTAGTTGAGGCAAGGGTCCTAGTGACGGCCAGGGTACTAGTTAAGGCTGGGCTACTAGTCCATGCAAGGCTACTACTTCAGGGTACTAGTTAAGGTTTGGCTACTAGTTAAGAGGACTAGTAAGGCAAGGGTAGACGTTAAGACTGTTCCTTAAGGCAAGGTGACTCGTTAGGGGTACTAGTTACCACAAGGCTTCTAGTTCAGAATACTAGTTAGGGCCACTGTACTAGTTCAGAGTACTAGTTAAGGCTACTAGGAAGGCAAGGAACGAGTTTAGGCCACTACTTCAGGCAAGAGTACTCGTGTTGTCGACTAGTCGATGCAAGGGTACATGTTCATACTACTGGCTAAGTCCAGGGTGCTAGTTAAGGCAACTGGTTAAGGCAAGGGTAGTAGTTATGGGTACCGATAAGGCCAGGCTACTAGTTAATGCAAGGGTACTAGTTAAGGGGACTTGTTGAGGCAAGGGTAGCCATTAAGACTATTCCTTAAGGCAAGGCTCCTGGTTAAGGGTACTAGTTAGGACAAGGCTACCAGTTCAGGAGACTAGTTAGGGGCACTGTACTAGTTAAGAGTACTAGTAAAGGCACGGGTGCTAGTTAAGGCTGCTAGTTAAGGCAAGGTACAAATTCAGGCCACTGCTTAAGGCAAGAGTCCTAGTTAAGGCTACTAGTTGATGCAAGAATACAAGTGAATACTACTAGTTAAGGCCAGGGTCCTAGTTAAGGCAACTGGTTACGGCAAGGGTAGTAGTTCTGGGTACTGATACGGCCAGGGTACTAGTTCAGACTACTAGTGAATGCGAGGGTACTAGTTAAGGGTACTACTTAAGGCTGCCAGTGAAGGCCAGGGTCTGAGTTAAGGCTACTGGAGAAGGCCAGGGTACCAGTGAAGGCAAGGCTACTAGTTAAGGGTACTAGTTAAGAGAAGGCTACTAGTTCAGGATACGAGTTAGGGGCACTGTACTAGTTAAGAGTACTAGCTAAGGCACGAGTACTAGTTCAGCCCACTACTTAAGGCAAGAGTCCTAGTTAAGGCTACTCTTTGATGCAAGTTTACAAGTTGATATTTCTAGTTAAGGCCAGGGTCCTAGTTAAGGCAACTGGTTAAGGCAAGGGTACTAGTTAAGGCAAGGCTACTAGTTAGGGGTAGTAGGGAAGGCTTGGCCACTAGTTAAGGGTACTAGTAAGGCAAGGGCAGATGTTAAGACTATTACTTAAAGCAAGGCTACAAGTTCAGGGTACTAATTCAGACAAGGCTACTAGTTCAGGCTACTCGTTATGGCCGCTGTACTAGTTCAGAGTACTACTTAAGGCACAGGTACTAGTTAAGGATACTAGTTCAGGCAAGGTCCAAGTGAAGGCTACTACTTAAGGCAAGACGACTAGTTTAGGCTACCAGTGGATTCAAGGGTACAAGTGAATACTACGAGTTAAGGCCAGGGTACCAGTTAAGGCAGCTGGTTAAGGCCAGGGTAGGACTTATGGGGACTGAGAAGGCCAGGTACTAGTTAAGACAACTAGTTCATGCGAGGGTACTAGTGAAGGGTACTAGTTGAGGCAAGGCTACTAGTGAAGGCCAGGGTACTAGTGAAGGCTACTGGTGAAGGCCAGGGTACTAGTTAAGGCAGGGCTACTAGTTCAGGGTACTGGTAAGGCAAGGGTAGACATTAAGACTATTACTTAAGGCAAGGCTACTAGTTAAGGGTACTAGTTCAGACAAGGCTACTAGTTCAGGATACTAGTTAAGGCAAGGGGACTAGTTCAGATTCAGAATTTAGGGTACTTGTCAGGGCAAGGGTACTCTTCAAGGCTAGTTGTCTAGCCTACTGATCTATACCACTAGTCTGACTAGTCCAGCTGTCTTGTCTAGGCTACTACTCTAGACTTCTCTTGTCTACTCTACTCTAGTCTACTTTCGTCTACCCTAGTCTACCCTATCAAAAACCACCCTACCCTAACCTTTTTGAATCTATTCAATTGGATTCGATTCAAAGCATTTCAATGTGATTGGACGCGATGAGGCTTGAATCGGCTCATTCGGCACCATCAGCTCGATTCAGCTCGATTTGGCTTGAATCACTTCGATTCGGCTTGTTTCAACTCAATTCGACTTGGTTCAGCCTTATTCGGCTCGATTCGACTCTTTTCTACTCTAGTTTTCTCTATGGAACTCCATTCGACTCCATTCTACTCTATTCTGTTCTACCCTACCCTACTCTAATCTATTCTAATGGATTCGATGGGACGCTATTCGACGCGATTCATCACGTTTTGTTTCCATTGGGCTCGATTCGGCTAGAATTGGCTCTATTCAGCTCTATTCTGCACTATTTCACTCTATTCGACTCTACTCTTCTCTGCTCTACCGTACTGTGCTATCTTCTCTTCCTTCTATTATGTACTGTTCTATTCTATTCTGTTCTACCCTCCCAGCCGCTCCCCTCCCCTTCTCTAATCTTTGATTCCGTTCGAGTCATCGCATTTTCACGCCATTCGACCCGATTAGGCTTGAATCAGGTCAATTCGCTTCGAGTCGGTTCGATTGGGCTCCATTTGGCTCCATTCAGCTCCAATGGCATCGATTCTGCTGGATTCTGCTCGATTAGGCCCTCTTTGGCCCTATTCGGCCCAACTATGCTCTATTCGACTCTTTTCTACTCTATTCGTCTCGAGTCGGCTCCGTTCTAATCCATTCCACACCATTCTGCACTATTCTCCTCTATTCTCGTCTACCCTTCCCTACCCTAATCTATTCGAATGGATTCGATTTGACCCGATTCGAAGCGATTCAACGCGATTCATCTTGTTTTGTCTCCATTCGCCTCAATTCGGCTATGTTCTGCACTATCTGACTCTTTCCTACTCTATTCTATTCTGCTGGATTCTTTCTCTTCTGTTCTGTTCTCTCCTATTCTGTTGGACTCTGTTCTATCCTGCCCTACCCAACCCTACTGCACCGCACCCAAACCCACCCTACTTGAATCTATTTGATTCAATTCGATTCACTTCGACGCGATTGGACAGGATTTGACGGGATTCGACAAGGTCTGAAGGCATTTGACGGGATTCAAAGAGATTAGGCGAGATTCCATACGATTCGACGTGATTCAGCAGAATTCTAGGAGATTGGACGCAATTCGAAGTTATTGGACGTGATGGGGCGTGATTCGTCGTGATTCGACGACATTCGATGCAATCCGATGCGATACGAAGCGATTCGACCCGGTCCGACACAAAACGATGTGATTTGATGCGATTCGACGTGATTCGATGTGATTCGACGCTATTCAGTGCCAGTCGGCGTGATTCTGCTTGATTCAGCTCGATTAGGTGCGAATCGGCTCTATATGGCTCCTTTACGTCTCGATTCGGCTCCATTCAGCTCTGTTTTCTCTATTCGTCTCTATTTGGCCTATTCGTCTCTAATCGACTCTATTCGAGTCTATTCGACCCTACTCTTTTCTACTCTATTCTATTCCTTCTATTCTGTTCTAATCTCTTCTAGTCTACTCTACTCTACTCTATTCTATTCCACCCTCCTCTCCCCTTCTCTAATCTAGACGTTTGGATTGCATTGGATGCATTGAACGGGATTCGACGTGATTAAGCTTGAATCAGCTCGATTCTATTCCGTTTGGCTCTATTCGGTTCGTTTGGCTTGAATTGCTTCGATTCTGCTCAATTCCGCCTCTTTCGGCCCTATTCTGCTCTATTCGACTCTTCTCTACTCTTTTTGTCTCTATTTGACTCCATTCTACTCCATTCTATTTATTCCACACCATTCTACACTATTCTGCTCTACTCTAGCCTACACCACTCTAATTTACTCGAATCGATTAGACGTGATTCCTCTCATTTCGACTCCATTCGGCTCTATTCAGCTGTATTCGAGTCTACCCTATTATACACGAGCCTACTCTATCGTACTCTAGTCTACTCTTCTCTATTTTCTTTCTTCTTCCTATGCTGTTCTCTTCTTTTCTACTCTATTCTACCCTACCCTATGCTACCCAACTCTACTCTATTCTAATCCATTGGATTGGATTGGATTCAACCCATTTGGACACGATTCGGCTCAGTTTGGCTCTATTTAGCTCCGTTCGAATCTATTCTACTCTACTCTGTTTCCCTCTACGCTACTCTAGCCTACTATTTTCTGTATTCGTTCTGTATTGTTCTGTTCTCTTCTAGTCTCTTCTGTTTTATTCTATGCTACTCTACTCTATTCCACCCTGCCATACCCGAACCTCCCCTACTCTAATCTGTTCAATTCGATTCCATGAATTTGGACACGATTCAGGTCGAATTGGTTCGATTCATGTCCATTCGGCTCCATTTGGCTCGAAGAGTGTCGATTCAACTGGATTAGGCTCAATTCGGCTCCATTAGGCTCGATTTACTGGATTTGGCTCAATTCAGCTCAATTCAGCTCGATTCGGCCCTCTTCGGCCCTCTTCAGCACTATTCGGCTCTATTCGGCTCTTTTCTACTCCTTTCGACTCCATTCGATTGCGTTGCACAGCATTCTACTCCACTCAACACTATTTTACTCTACCCTACCCTAATTGACTGGAATTGGTTCGAGGGGATTCAACGCGATTTGCCTTGTTTCTTCTCCATTTGGCTCGCTTCGACTCTATTCGACTCTGTTCTACTCTACACTATTCTGCTCTGCTCTAACCTTTTGGACTCGATTCTCTTGTATTCTTTTTATTCTCTTTTACTGTGTTCAATTCTCTTCTACTCTATTTTAACCAACCCTACTCTAATCTATTCCACTGGATTCGATTCCACGCATTTCGATGCGATTCGGCTCCAATCGGCTCCGTTGCACTCCATTCATCCCTCTTGGGCTCTCATCGGTTCGATTCAGTTCTAATCGGCTCCATTTCGCCCTGGTCAGTTCTATTCAGCTTGAATAGGCTCTATTCAACTCTATATGGCTCTATGAGTCTACTCAACTCTATTATCTCTTTTCAACTCCATTCTACACCATTCTACTCCATCCGACTGTATTCTTCTCTATTCTATTGTCTTGTACTCTACCCTTCTCTAGTCTATTCTAATCGATTCGATTGGATTGGACTTGAATGGATGGGATTCAATGCAATTCAACGGGATTCGACGCGATCCAGCATGATTCCGCGGGATTCGGCGCCATTCATCTTGATTTCTATCACGTTGGGTCTTTTGGGCTCTATTTTGCTCTAGTCGGCAATATTCAACTCTATTCTTCTAGACTCTGCACTACTCGACCCTATTCTAGTCTTTCAGTTCTCTTCTATCCTGTTCTGTTCTACTGCATTTTGGTCTATCCTACCCTACTCTAACTTAGCCTACTGCAATCTGTTCTATTCTATTCAACAGACTTGAACGGGATTCGACCTGATTCAGGTCCTATCGGCTCGAATCAGCTCCTTTTTGTGCGAATTCAACTCGATTCGGTTGGACTTGGCCCTTTTCCTCTCTATTCGGCTCTTTTCGGCAGGATTTGACTCGATTTGACTCTAGTCTACTCTTCTCTATTCTTTCTGGTCTATTCTAATCTATTCTTTTCTACCCTACCCTACCCTCATCTTACCTGCCCTACACTAAACTATTGGATTGGATTCGACACTTTTCAACGCGATTCGACATGATTCTTCTCGATTCACCTCGAATTTGGTGGATTCGGCTGCATTCAGCTCTCTTTGGCTCTATTCAACTCTATTGGACTCTATTCTACTGTACTCGTCTCTACTTCATTCTATTCGATTCTTTCTCTTGTGTTCTGTTCTGTTTTAGTCTAACCCCTCCTACTCTACCCTCCTCTACTCTAATCGATTCGATTCAATGCCTTTCAAGGCGATTCCATGGGATTAGGCTTGAATTGGCTTGATTTAGCTCGATTTGGCTTGAATCGGGTCAATTTGGCTCGATTCTGCTCGATTCAGCATCATTAGGCTCGACACAAACTTATCCGGCCCTGTTCAGCTCTATTCAACTCTTTTCTACTTTATTCGTCTCTATTTGGCTCCATTCGACTCCATTCCACACCATTCTACTCTGTTCGACTCCATTCTACACTATTCTATTCTCTTCTCCCCCACCCTACTCTACTCTAATCTATTCGATTCATGGAGATTTGTCTCATTTCCTCTCCATTCGACTCGATTCAGCTCGAATTGGATCTATTCATCTCTGTTCTGCACTACTCGACTCTGACTATTCTACTCCACTCTACTCCATTCTACTCTTTGTATTCTTTTCTCTTCTACTCTATGCTTCTCTAGTCTATTCCTCTGTGCCCTACCCTATTGAATCCCAGCCTAACCTACACTACTCTAAGCTGTTCTATTGAATTCGATTGCATTCGATTCGACCCGATTGGACACAATTGGACGGGATTCGGTGAGATTTCATGAGATTCAATGGGTTTTGGTGGGATTGGATGGACTTCGACGAGATTCGATGCAATAGGGTGTGATTAGGTGCGATTTGGCTCGATCTAGCTTGGCTCATTTTCTGTGTCTCTATTTGGCTCATTCCAGCTCCATTCAGCTCCATTCAGCTCGAATCTGGTCGATTTGACTTGATCGGGCTCGATTGGGCTCGATTGGGCTCGACTCAGCCCTATACGTCCCTATTCGGTGCTATTCCGCTCTATTCGACTCTTTTCTAGTCTATTCATCTCGGTTTGACTGCATTTGACTCCATTCCACACCATTCTACGCTCTTCTATTCGACAGAACCCTATCCCGCCCTAGTCTTTCCTCATCTAGTCTGTTCTTTTCGATTCTGTTGTATTGGATTCTCGTTTTCTCTTTTCTCTATTCCATCCTATGCTACTCTACCATACCCTACACGAAACTAAGCTATCCTGACTTATCCTCTTCTATTCTATTGGATTCTGTTTTCTCTGTTCTACCGTATGCTACCCTACCTTATGACACCCTACTGGACCATACCCTACTCCATAAAAAAAGGGGTACTCAAGAAGGGTACTAGTTTGGAAAAGGGACTACCTAAGGCAAGGGGACTAGTTCGGGCTACTAGTTAGGGCCACTGTACTAGTTAAGAGTACTAGTTAATGGACGGGTACTAGTTAAGGCTACTAGGAAGGCAAGGTACAAGTGAAGGCTACTACTTCAGGCAAGCGTATTAGTTTAGGCTACTAGTTGATGCAAGGGTACAAGTTCATACTACTAATTAAGGCCCGGGTACTAGTTAAGGCAACTGGTCAAGGCAAGGGTAGTAGCTATGGGTAGCGATAAGGCCAGGATACTAGTTAAGACTACTAGTTAATGCCAGGGTACTAGTTGAGGCAAGGGTCCTAGTGACGGCCAGGGTACTAGTTAAGGCTGGGCTACTAGTCCATGCAAGGCTACTACTTCAGGGTACTAGTTAAGGTTTGGCTACTAGTTAAGAGGACTAGTAAGGCAAGGGTAGACGTTAAGACTGTTCCTTAAGGCAAGGTGACTCGTTAGGGGTACTAGTTACCACAAGGCTTCTAGTTCAGAATACTAGTTAGGGCCACTGTACTAGTTCAGAGTACTAGTTAAGGCTACTAGGAAGGCAAGGAACGAGTTTAGGCCACTACTTCAGGCAAGAGTACTCGTGTTGTCGACTAGTCGATGCAAGGGTACATGTTCATACTACTGGCTAAGTCCAGGGTGCTAGTTAAGGCAACTGGTTAAGGCAAGGGTAGTAGTTATGGGTACCGATAAGGCCAGGCTACTAGTTAATGCAAGGGTACTAGTTAAGGGGACTTGTTGAGGCAAGGATAGCCATTAAGACTATTCCTTAAGGCAAGGCTCCTGGTTAAGGGTACTAGTTAGGACAAGGCTACCAGTTCAGGAGACTAGTTAGGGGCACTGTACTAGTTAAGAGTACTAGTAAAGGCACGGGTGCTAGTTAAGGCTGCTAGTTAAGGCAAGGTACAAATTCAGGCCACTGCTTAAGGCAAGAGTCCTAGTTAAGGCTACTAGTTGATGCAAGAATACAAGTGAATACTACTAGTTAAGGCCAGGGTCCTAGTTAAGGCAACTGGTTACGGCAAGGGTAGTAGTTCTGGGTACTGATACGGCCAGGGTACTAGTTCAGACTACTAGTGAATGCGAGGGTACTAGTTAAGGGTACTACTTAAGGCTGCCAGTGAAGGCCAGGGTCTGAGTTAAGGCTACTGGAGAAGGCCAGGGTACCAGTGAAGGCAAGGCTACTAGTTAAGGGTACTAGTTAAGAGAAGGCTACTAGTTCAGGATACGAGTTAGGGGCACTGTACTAGTTAAGAGTACTAGCTAAGGCACGAGTACTAGTTCAGCCCACTACTTAAGGCAAGGGTCCTAGTTAAGGCTACTCTTTGATGCAAGTTTACAAGTTGATATTTCTAGTTAAGGCCAGGGTCCTAGTTAAGGCAACTGGTTAAGGCAAGGGTACTAGTTAAGGCAAGGCTACTAGTTAGGGGTAGTAGGGAAGGCTTGGCCACTAGTTAAGGGTACTAGTAAGGCAAGGGCAGATGTTAAGACTATTACTTAAAGCAAGGCTACAAGTTCAGGGTACTAATTCAGACAAGGCTACTAGTTCAGGCTACTCGTTATGGCCGCTGTACTAGTTCAGAGTACTACTTAAGGCACAGGTACTAGTTAAGGATACTAGTTCAGGCAAGGTCCAAGTGAAGGCTACTACTTAAGGCAAGACGACTAGTTTAGGCTACCAGTGGATTCAAGGGTACAAGTGAATACTACGAGTTAAGGCCAGGGTACCAGTTAAGGCAGCTGGTTAAGGCCAGGGTAGGACTTATGGGGACTGAGAAGGCCAGGTACTAGTTAAGACAACTAGTTCATGCGAGGGTACTAGTGAAGGGTACTAGTTGAGGCAAGGCTACTAGTGAAGGCCAGGGTACTAGTGAAGGCTACTGGTGAAGGCCAGGGTACTAGTTAAGGCAGGGCTACTAGTTCAGGGTACTGGTAAGGCAAGGGTAGACATTAAGACTATTACTTAAGGCAAGGCTACTAGTTAAGGGTACTAGTTCAGACAAGGCTACTAGTTCAGGATACTAGTTAAGGCAAGGGGACTAGTTCAGATTCAGAATTTAGGGTACTTGTCAGGGCAAGGGTACTCTTCAAGGCTAGTTGTCTAGCCTACTGATCTATACCACTAGTCTGACTAGTCCAGCTGTCTTGTCTAGGCTACTACTCTAGACTTCTCTTGTCTACTCTACTCTAGTCTACTTTCGTCTACCCTAGTCTACCCTATCAAAAACCACCCTACCCTAACCTTTTTGAATCTATTCAATTGGATTCGATTCAAAGCATTTCAATGTGATTGGACGCGATGAGGCTTGAATCGGCTCATTCGGCACCATCAGCTCGATTCAGCTCGATTTGGCTTGAATCACTTCGATTCGGCTTGTTTCAACTCAATTCGACTTGGTTCAGCCTTATTCGGCTCGATTCGACTCTTTTCTACTCTAGTTTTCTCTATGGAACTCCATTCGACTCCATTCTACTCTATTCTGTTCTACCCTACCCTACTCTAATCTATTCTAATGGATTCGATGGGACGCTATTCGACGCGATTCATCACGTTTTGTTTCCATTGGGCTCGATTCGGCTAGAATTGGCTCTATTCAGCTCTATTCTGCACTATTTCACTCTATTCGACTCTACTCTTCTCTGCTCTACCGTACTGTGCTATCTTCTCTTCCTTCTATTATGTACTGTTCTATTCTATTCTGTTCTACCCTCCCAGCCGCTCCCCTCCCCTTCTCTAATCTTTGATTCCGTTCGAGTCATCGCATTTTCACGCCATTCGACCCGATTAGGCTTGAATCAGGTCAATTCGCTTCGAGTCGGTTCGATTGGGCTCCATTTGGCTCCATTCAGCTCCAATGGCATCGATTCTGCTGGATTCTGCTCGATTAGGCCCTCTTTGGCCCTATTCGGCCCAACTATGCTCTATTCGACTCTTTTCTACTCTATTCGTCTCGAGTCGGCTCCGTTCTAATCCATTCCACACCATTCTGCACTATTCTCCTCTATTCTCGTCTACCCTTCCCTACCCTAATCTATTCGAATGGATTCGATTTGACCCGATTCGAAGCGATTCAACGCGATTCATCTTGTTTTGTCTCCATTCGCCTCAATTCGGCTATGTTCTGCACTATCTGACTCTTTCCTACTCTATTCTATTCTGCTGGATTCTTTCTCTTCTGTTCTGTTCTCTCCTATTCTGTTGGACTCTGTTCTATCCTGCCCTACCCAACCCTACTGCACCGCACCCAAACCCACCCTACTTGAATCTATTTGATTCAATTCGATTCACTTCGACGCGATTGGACAGGATTTGACGGGATTCGACAAGGTCCGAAGGCATTTGACGGGATTCAAAGAGATTAGGCGAGATTCCATACGATTCGACGTGATTCAGCAGAATTCTAGGAGATTGGACGCAATTCGAAGTTATTGGACGTGATGGGGCGTGATTCGTCGTGATTCGACGACATTCGATGCAATCCGATGCGATACGAAGCGATTCGACCCGGTCCGACACAAAACGATGTGATTTGATGCGATTCGACGTGATTCGATGTGATTCGACGCTATTCAGTGCCAGTCGGCGTGATTCTGCTTGATTCAGCTCGATTAGGTGCGAATCGGCTCTATATGGCTCCTTTACGTCTCGATTCGGCTCCATTCAGCTCTGTTTTCTCTATTCGTCTCTATTTGGCCTATTCGTCTCTAATCGACTCTATTCGAGTCTATTCGACCCTACTCTTTTCTACTCTATTCTATTCCTTCTATTCTGTTCTAATCTCTTCTAGTCTACTCTACTCTACTCTATTCTATTCCACCCTCCTCTCCCCTTCTCTAATCTAGACGTTTGGATTGCATTGGATGCATTGAACGGGATTCGACGTGATTAAGCTTGAATCAGCTCGATTCTATTCCGTTTGGCTCTATTCGGTTCGTTTGGCTTGAATTGCTTCGATTCTGCTCAATTCCGCCTCTTTCGGCCCTATTCTGCTCTATTCGACTCTTCTCTACTCTTTTTGTCTCTATTTGACTCCATTCTACTCCATTCTATTTATTCCACACCATTCTACACTATTCTGCTCTACTCTAGCCTACACCACTCTAATTTACTCGAATCGATTAGACGTGATTCCTCTCATTTCGACTCCATTCGGCTCTATTCAGCTGTATTCGAGTCTACCCTATTATACACGAGCCTACTCTATCGTACTCTAGTCTACTCTTCTCTATTTTCTTTCTTCTTCCTATGCTGTTCTCTTCTTTTCTACTCTATTCTACCCTACCCTATGCTACCCAACTCTACTCTATTCTAATCCATTGGATTGGATTGGATTCAACCCATTTGGACACGATTCGGCTCAGTTTGGCTCTATTTAGCTCCGTTCGAATCTATTCTACTCTACTCTGTTTCCCTCTACGCTACTCTAGCCTACTATTTTCTGTATTCGTTCTGTATTGTTCTGTTCTCTTCTAGTCTCTTCTGTTTTATTCTATGCTACTCTACTCTATTCCACCCTGCCATACCCGAACCTCCCCTACTCTAATCTGTTCAATTCGATTCCATGAATTTGGACACGATTCAGGTCGAATTGGTTCGATTCATGTCCATTCGGCTCCATTTGGCTCGAAGAGTGTCGATTCAACTGGATTAGGCTCAATTCGGCTCCATTAGGCTCGATTTACTGGATTTGGCTCAATTCAGCTCAATTCAGCTCGATTCGGCCCTCTTCGGCCCTCTTCAGCACTATTCGGCTCTATTCGGCTCTTTTCTACTCCTTTCGACTCCATTCGATTGCGTTGCACAGCATTCTACTCCACTCAACACTATTTTACTCTACCCTACCCTAATTGACTGGAATTGGTTCGAGGGGATTCAACGCGATTTGCCTTGTTTCTTCTCCATTTGGCTCGCTTCGACTCTATTCGACTCTGTTCTACTCTACACTATTCTGCTCTGCTCTAACCTTTTGGACTCGATTCTCTTGTATTCTTTTTATTCTCTTTTACTGTGTTCAATTCTCTTCTACTCTATTTTAACCAACCCTACTCTAATCTATTCCACTGGATTCGATTCCACGCATTTCGATGCGATTCGGCTCCAATCGGCTCCGTTGCACTCCATTCATCCCTCTTGGGCTCTCATCGGTTCGATTCAGTTCTAATCGGCTCCATTTCGCCCTGGTCAGTTCTATTCAGCTTGAATAGGCTCTATTCAACTCTATATGGCTCTATGAGTCTACTCAACTCTATTATCTCTTTTCAACTCCATTCTACACCATTCTACTCCATCCGACTGTATTCTTCTCTATTCTATTGTCTTGTACTCTACCCTTCTCTAGTCTATTCTAATCGATTCGATTGGATTGGACTTGAATGGATGGGATTCAATGCAATTCAACGGGATTCGACGCGATCCAGCATGATTCCGCGGGATTCGGCGCCATTCATCTTGATTTCTATCACGTTGGGTCTTTTGGGCTCTATTTTGCTCTAGTCGGCAATATTCAACTCTATTCTTCTAGACTCTGCACTACTCGACCCTATTCTAGTCTTTCAGTTCTCTTCTATCCTGTTCTGTTCTACTGCATTTTGGTCTATCCTACCCTACTCTAACTTAGCCTACTGCAATCTGTTCTATTCTATTCAACAGACTTGAACGGGATTCGACCTGATTCAGGTCCTATCGGCTCGAATCAGCTCCTTTTTGTGCGAATTCAACTCGATTCGGTTGGACTTGGCCCTTTTCCTCTCTATTCGGCTCTTTTCGGCAGGATTTGACTCGATTTGACTCTAGTCTACTCTTCTCTATTCTTTCTGGTCTATTCTAATCTATTCTTTTCTACCCTACCCTACCCTCATCTTACCTGCCCTACACTAAACTATTGGATTGGATTCGACACTTTTCAACGCGATTCGACATGATTCTTCTCGATTCACCTCGAATTTGGTGGATTCGGCTGCATTCAGCTCTCTTTGGCTCTATTCAACTCTATTGGACTCTATTCTACTGTACTCGTCTCTACTTCATTCTATTCGATTCTTTCTCTTGTGTTCTGTTCTGTTTTAGTCTAACCCCTCCTACTCTACCCTCCTCTACTCTAATCGATTCGATTCAATGCCTTTCAAGGCGATTCCATGGGATTAGGCTTGAATTGGCTTGATTTAGCTCGATTTGGCTTGAATCGGGTCAATTTGGCTCGATTCTGCTCGATTCAGCATCATTAGGCTCGACCCAAACTTATCCGGCCCTGTTCAGCTCTATTCAACTCTTTTCTACTTTATTCGTCTCTATTTGGCTCCATTCGACTCCATTCCACACCATTCTACTCTGTTCGACTCCATTCTACACTATTCTATTCTCTTCTCCCCCACCCTACTCTACTCTAATCTATTCGATTCATGGAGATTTGTCTCATTTCCTCTCCATTCGACTCGATTCAGCTCGAATTGGATCTATTCATCTCTGTTCTGCACTACTCGACTCTGACTATTCTACTCCACTCTACTCCATTCTACTCTTTGTATTCTTTTCTCTTCTACTCTATGCTTCTCTAGTCTATTCCTCTGTGCCCTACCCTATTGAATCCCAGCCTAACCTACACTACTCTAAGCTGTTCTATTGAATTCGATTGCATTCGATTCGACCCGATTGGACACAATTGGACGGGATTCGGTGAGATTTCATGAGATTCAATGGGTTTTGGTGGGATTGGATGGACTTCGACGAGATTCGATGCAATAGGGTGTGATTAGGTGCGATTTGGCTCGATCTAGCTTGGCTCATTTTCTGTGTCTCTATTTGGCTCATTCCAGCTCCATTCAGCTCCATTCAGCTCGAATCTGGTCGATTTGACTTGATCGGGCTCGATTGGGCTCGATTGGGCTCGACTCAGCCCTATACGTCCCTATTCGGTGCTATTCCGCTCTATTCGACTCTTTTCTAGTCGATTCATCTCGGTTTGACTGCATTTGACTCCATTCCACACCATTCTACGCTCTTCTATTCGACAGAACCCTATCCCGCCCTAGTCTTTCCTCATCTAGTCTGTTCTTTTCGATTCTGTTGTATTGGATTCTCGTTTTCTCTTTTCTCTATTCCATCCTATGCTACTCTACCATACCCTACACGAAACTAAGCTATCCTGACTTATCCTCTTCTATTCTATTGGATTCTGTTTTCTCTGTTCTACCGTATGCTACCCTACCTTATGACACCCTACTGGACCATACCCTACTCCATAAAAAAAGGGGTACTCAAGAAGGGTACTAGTTTGGAAAAGGGACTACCTAAGGCAAGGGGACTAGTTCGGGCTACTAGTTAGGGCCACTGTACTAGTTAAGAGTACTAGTTAATGGACGGGTACTAGTTAAGGCTACTAGGAAGGCAAGGTACAAGTGAAGGCTACTACTTCAGGCAAGCGTATTAGTTTAGGCTACTAGTTGATGCAAGGGTACAAGTTCATACTACTAATTAAGGCCCGGGTACTAGTTAAGGCAACTGGTCAAGGCAAGGGTAGTAGCTATGGGTAGCGATAAGGCCAGGGTACTAGTTAAGACTACTAGTTAATGCCAGGGTACTAGTTGAGGCAAGGGTCCTAGTGACGGCCAGGGTACTAGTTAAGGCTGGGCTACTAGTCCATGCAAGGCTACTACTTCAGGGTACTAGTTAAGGTTTGGCTACTAGTTAAGAGGACTAGTAAGGCAAGGGTAGACGTTAAGACTGTTCCTTAAGGCAAGGTGACTCGTTAGGGGTACTAGTTACCACAAGGCTTCTAGTTCAGAATACTAGTTAGGGCCACTGTACTAGTTCAGAGTACTAGTTAAGGCTACTAGGAAGGCAAGGAACGAGTTTAGGCCACTACTTCAGGCAAGAGTACTCGTGTTGTCGACTAGTCGATGCAAGGGTACATGTTCATACTACTGGCTAAGTCCAGGGTGCTAGTTAAGGCAACTGGTTAAGGCAAGGGTAGTAGTTATGGGTACCGATAAGGCCAGGCTACTAGTTAATGCAAGGGTACTAGTTAAGGGGACTTGTTGAGGCAAGGATAGCCATTAAGACTGTTCCTTAAGGCAAGGCTCCTGGTTAAGGGTACTAGTTAGGACAAGGCTACCAGTTCAGGAGACTAGTTAGGGGCACTGTACTAGTTAAGAGTACTAGTAAAGGCACGGGTGCTAGTTAAGGCTGCTAGTTAAGGCAAGGTACAAATTCAGGCCACTGCTTAAGGCAAGAGTCCTAGTTAAGGCTACTAGTTGATGCAAGAATACAAGTGAATACTACTAGTTAAGGCCAGGGTCCTAGTTAAGGCAACTGGTTACGGCAAGGGTAGTAGTTCTGGGTACTGATACGGCCAGGGTACTAGTTCAGACTACTAGTGAATGCGAGGGTACTAGTTAAGGGTACTACTTAAGGCTGCCAGTGAAGGCCAGGGTCTGAGTTAAGGCTACTGGAGAAGGCCAGGGTACCAGTGAAGGCAAGGCTACTAGTTAAGGGTACTAGTTAAGAGAAGGCTACTAGTTCAGGATACGAGTTAGGGGCACTGTACTAGTTAAGAGTACTAGCTAAGGCACGAGTACTAGTTCAGCCCACTACTTAAGGCAAGAGTCCTAGTTAAGGCTACTCTTTGATGCAAGTTTACAAGTTGATATTTCTAGTTAAGGCCAGGGTCCTAGTTAAGGCAACTGGTTAAGGCAAGGGTACTAGTTAAGGCAAGGCTACTAGTTAGGGGTAGTAGGGAAGGCTTGGCCACTAGTTAAGGGTACTAGTAAGGCAAGGGCAGATGTTAAGACTATTACTTAAAGCAAGGCTACAAGTTCAGGGTACTAATTCAGACAAGGCTACTAGTTCAGGCTACTCGTTATGGCCGCTGTACTAGTTCAGAGTACTACTTAAGGCACAGGTACTAGTTAAGGATACTAGTTCAGGCAAGGTCCAAGTGAAGGCTACTACTTAAGGCAAGACGACTAGTTTAGGCTACCAGTGGATTCAAGGGTACAAGTGAATACTACGAGTTAAGACCAGGGTACCAGTTAAGGCAGCTGGTTAAGGCCAGGGTAGGACTTATGGGGACTGAGAAGGCCAGGTACTAGTTAAGACAACTAGTTCATGCGAGGGTACTAGTGAAGGGTACTAGTTGAGGCAAGGCTACTAGTGAAGGCCAGGGTACTAGTGAAGGCTACTGGTGAAGGCCAGGGTACTAGTTAAGGCAGGGCTACTAGTTCAGGGTACTGGTAAGGCAAGGGTAGACATTAAGACTATTACTTAAGGCAAGGCTACTAGTTAAGGGTACTAGTTCAGACAAGGCTACTAGTTCAGGATACTAGTTAAGGCAAGGGGACTAGTTCAGATTCAGAATTTAGGGTACTTGTCAGGGCAAGGGTACTCTTCAAGGCTAGTTGTCTAGCCTACTGATCTATACCACTAGTCTGACTAGTCCAGCTGTCTTGTCTAGGCTACTACTCTAGACTTCTCTTGTCTACTCTACTCTAGTCTACTTTCGTCTACCCTAGTCTACCCTATCAAAAACCACCCTACCCTAACCTTTTTGAATCTATTCAATTGGATTCGATTCAAAGCATTTCAATGTGATTGGACGCGATGAGGCTTGAATCGGCTCATTCGGCACCATCAGCTCGATTCAGCTCGATTTGGCTTGAATCACTTCGATTCGGCTTGTTTCAACTCAATTCGACTTGGTTCAGCCTTATTCGGCTCGATTCGACTCTTTTCTACTCTAGTTTTCTCTATGGAACTCCATTCGACTCCATTCTACTCTATTCTGTTCTACCCTACCCTACTCTAATCTATTCTAATGGATTCGATGGGACGCTATTCGACGCGATTCATCACGTTTTGTTTCCATTGGGCTCGATTCGGCTAGAATTGGCTCTATTCAGCTCTATTCTGCACTATTTCACTCTATTTGACTCTACTCTTCTCTGCTCTACCGTACTGTGCTATCTTCTCTTCCTTCTATTATGTACTGTTCTATTCTATTCTGTTCTACCCTCCCAGCCGCTCCCCTCCCCTTCTCTAATCTTTGATTCTGTTCGAGTCATCGCATTTTCACGCCATTCGACCCGATTAGGCTTGAATCAGGTCAATTCGCTTCGAGTCGGTTCGATTGGGCTCCATTTGGCTCCATTCAGCTCCAATGGCATCGATTCTGCTGGATTCTGCTCGATTAGGCCCTCTTTGGCCCTATTCGGCCCAACTATGCTCTATTCGACTCTTTTCTACTCTATTCGTCTCGAGTCGGCTCCGTTCTAATCCATTCCACACCATTCTGCACTATTCTCCTCTATTCTCGTCTACCCTTCCCTACCCTAATCTATTCGAATGGATTCGATTTGACCCGATTCGAAGCGATTCAACGCGATTCATCTTGTTTTGTCTCCATTCGCCTCAATTCGGCTATGTTCTGCACTATCTGACTCTTTCCTACTCTATTCTATTCTGCTGGATTCTTTCTCTTCTGTTCTGTTCTCTCCTATTCTGTTGGACTCTGTTCTATCCTGCCCTACCCAACCCTACTGCACCGCACCCAAACCCACCCTACTTGAATCTATTTGATTCAATTCGATTCACTTCGACGCGATTGGACAGGATTTGACGGGATTCGACAAGGTCTGAAGGCATTTGACGGGATTCAAAGAGATTAGGCGAGATTCCATACGATTCGACGTGATTCAGCAGAATTCTAGGAGATTGGACGCAATTCGAAGTTATTGGACGTGATGGGGCGTGATTCGTCGTGATTCGACGACATTCGATGCAATCCGATGCGATACGAAGCGATTCGACCCGGTCCGACACAAAACGATGTGATTTGATGCGATTCGACGTGATTCGATGTGATTCGACGCTATTCAGTGACAGTCGGCGTGATTCTGCTTGATTCAGCTCGATTAGGTGCGAATCGGCTCTATATGGCTCCTTTACGTCTCTATTCGGCTCCATTCAGCTCTGTTTTCTCTATTCGTCTCTATTTGGCCTATTCGTCTCTAATCGACTCTATTCGAGTCTATTCGACCCTACTCTTTTCTACTCTATTCTATTCCTTCTATTCTGTTCTAATCTCTTCTAGTCTACTCTACTCTACTCTATTCTATTCCACCCTCCTCTCCCCTTCTCTAATCTAGACGTTTGGATTGCATTGGATGCATTGAACGGGATTCGACGTGATTAAGCTTGAATCAGCTCGATTCTATTCCGTTTGGCTCTATTCGGTTCGTTTGGCTTGAATTGCTTCGATTCTGCTCAATTCCGCCTCTTTCGGCCCTATTCTGCTCTATTCGACTCTTCTCTACTCTTTTTGTCTCTATTTGACTCCATTCTACTCCATTCTATTTATTCCACACCATTCTACACTATTCTGCTCTACTCTAGCCTACACCACTCTAATTTACTCGAATCGATTAGACGTGATTCCTCTCATTTCGACTCCATTCGGCTCTATTCAGCTGTATTCGAGTCTACCCTATTATACACGAGCCTACTCTATCGTACTCTAGTCTACTCTTCTCTATTTTCTTTCTTCTTCCTATGCTGTTCTCTTCTTTTCTACTCTATTCTACCCTACCCTATGCTACCCAACTCTACTCTATTCTAATCCATTGGATTGGATTGGATTCAACCCATTTGGACACGATTCGGCTCAGTTTGGCTCTATTTAGCTCCGTTCGAATCTATTCTACTCTACTCTGTTTCCCTCTACGCTACTCTAGCCTACTATTTTCTGTATTCGTTCTGTATTGTTCTGTTCTCTTCTAGTCTCTTCTGTTTTATTCTATGCTACTCTACTCTATTCCACCCTGCCATACCCGAACCTCCCCTACTCTAATCTGTTCAATTCGATTCCATGAATTTGGACACGATTCAGGTCGAATTGGTTCGATTCATGTCCATTCGGCTCCATTTGGCTCGAAGAGTGTCGATTCAACTGGATTAGGCTCAATTCGGCTCCATTAGGCTCGATTTACTGGATTTGGCTCAATTCAGCTCAATTCAGCTCGATTCGGCCCTCTTCGGCCCTCTTCAGCACTATTCGGCTCTATTCGGCTCTTTTCGACTCCTTTCGACTCCATTCGATTGTGTTGCACAGCATTCTACTCCACTCAACACTATTTTACTCTACCCTACCCTAATTGACTGGAATTGGTTCGAGGGGATTCAACGCGATTTGCCTTGTTTCTTCTCCATTTGGCTCGCTTCGACTCTATTCGACTCTGTTCTACTCTACACTATTCTGCTCTGCTCTAACCTTTTGGACTCGATTCTCTTGTATTCTTTTTATTCTCTTTTACTGTGTTCAATTCTCTTCTACTCTATTTTAACCAACCCTACTCTAATCTATTCCACTGGATTCGATTCCACGCATTTCGATGCGATTCGGCTCCAATCGGCTCCGTTGCACTCCATTCATCCCTCTTGGGCTCTCATCGGTTCGATTCAGTTCTAATCGGCTCCATTTCGCCCTGGTCAGTTCTATTCAGCTTGAATAGGCTCTATTCAACTCTATATGGCTCTATGAGTCTACTCAACTCTATTATCTCTTTTCAACTCCATTCTACACCATTCTACTCCATCCGACTGTATTCTTCTCTATTCTATTGTCTTGTACTCTACCCTTCTCTAGTCTATTCTAATCGATTCGATTGGATTGGACTTGAATGGATGGGATTCAATGCAATTCAACGGGATTCGACGCGATCCAGCATGATTCCGCGGGATTCGGCGCCATTCATCTTGATTTCTATCACGTTGGGTCTTTTGGGCTCTATTTTGCTCTAGTCGGCAATATTCAACTCTATTCTTCTAGACTCTGCACTACTCGACCCTATTCTAGTCTTTCAGTTCTCTTCTATCCTGTTCTGTTCTACTGCATTTTGGTCTATCCTACCCTACTCTAACTTAGCCTACTGCAATCTGTTCTATTCTATTCAACAGACTTGAAGGGGATTCGACCTGATTCAGGTCCTATCGGCTCGAATCAGCTCCTTTTTGTGCGAATTCAACTCGATTCGGTTGGACTTGGCCCTTTTCCTCTCTATTCGGCTCTTTTCGGCAGGATTTGACTCGATTTGACTCTAGTCTACTCTTCTCTATTCTTTCTGGTCTATTCTAATCTATTCTTTTCTACCCTACCCTACCCTCATCTTACCTGCCCTACACTAAACTATTGGATTGGATTCGACACTTTTCAACGCGATTCGACATGATTCTTCTCGATTCACCTCGAATTTGGTGGATTCGGCTGCATTCAGCTCTCTTTGGCTCTATTCAACTCTATTGGACTCTATTCTACTGTACTCGTCTCTACTTCATTCTATTCGATTCTTTCTCTTGTGTTCTGTTCTGTTTTAGTCTAACCCCTCCTACTCTACCCTCCTCTACTCTAATCGATTCGATTCAATGCCTTTCAAGGCGATTCCATGGGATTAGGCTTGAATTGGCTTGATTTAGCTCGATTTGGCTTGAATCGGGTCAATTTGGCTCGATTCTGCTCGATTCAGCATCATTAGGCTCGACCCAAACTTATCCGGCCCTGTTCAGCTCTATTCAACTCTTTTCTACTTTATTCGTCTCTATTTGGCTCCATTCGACTCCATTCCACACCATTCTACTCTGTTCGACTCCATTCTACACTATTCTATTCTCTTCTCCCCCACCCTACTCTACTCTAATCTATTCGATTCATGGAGATTTGTCTCATTTCCTCTCCATTCGACTCGATTCAGCTCGAATTGGATCTATTCATCTCTATTCTGCACTACTCGACTCTGACTATTCTACTCCACTCTACTCCATTCTACTCTTTGTATTCTCTTCTCTTCTACTCTATGCTTCTCTAGTCTATTCCTCTGTGCCCTACCCTATTGAATCCCAGCCTAACCTACACTACTCTAAGCTGTTCTATTGAATTCGATTGCATTCGATTCGACCCGATTGGACACAATTGGACGGGATTCGGTGAGATTTCATGAGATTCAATGGGTTTTGGTGGGATTGGATGGACTTCGACGAGATTCGATGCAATAGGGTGTGATTAGGTGCGATTTGGCTCGATCTAGCTTGGCTCATTTTCTGTGTCTCTATTTGGCTCATTCCAGCTCCATTCAGCTCCATTCAGCTCGAATCTGGTCGATTTGACTTGATCGGGCTCGATTGGGCTCGATTGGGCTCGACTCAGCCCTATACGTCCCTATTCGGTGCTATTCCGCTCTATTCGACTCTTTTCTAGTCTATTCATCTCGGTTTGACTGCATTTGACTCCATTCCACACCATTCTACGCTCTTCTATTCGACAGAACCCTATCCCGCCCTAGTCTTTCCTCATCTAGTCTGTTCTTTTCGATTCTGTTGTATTGGATTCTCGTTTTCTCTTTTCTCTATTCCATCCTATGCTACTCTACCATACCCTACACGAAACTAAGCTATCCTGACTTATCCTCTTCTATTCTATTGGATTCTGTTTTCTCTGTTCTACCGTATGCTACCCTACCTTATGACACCCTACTGGACCATACCCTACTCCATAAAAAAAGGGGTACTCAAGAAGGGTACTAGTTTGGAAAAGGGACTACCTAAGGCAAGGGGACTAGTTCGGGCTACTAGTTAGGGCCACTGTACTAGTTAAGAGTACTAGTTAATGGACGGGTACTAGTTAAGGCTACTAGGAAGGCAAGGTACAAGTGAAGGCTACTACTTCAGGCAAGCGTATTAGTTTAGGCTACTAGTTGATGCAAGGGTACAAGTTCATACTACTAATTAAGGCCCGGGTACTAGTTAAGGCAACTGGTCAAGGCAAGGGTAGTAGCTATGGGTAGCGATAAGGCCAGGGTACTAGTTAAGACTACTAGTTAATGCCAGGGTACTAGTTGAGGCAAGGGTCCTAGTGACGGCCAGGGTACTAGTTAAGGCTGGGCTACTAGTCCATGCAAGGCTACTACTTCAGGGTACTAGTTAAGGTTTGGCTACTAGTTAAGAGGACTAGTAAGGCAAGGGTAGACGTTAAGACTGTTCCTTAAGGCAAGGTGACTCGTTAGGGGTACTAGTTACCACAAGGCTTCTAGTTCAGAATACTAGTTAGGGCCACTGTACTAGTTCAGAGTACTAGTTAAGGCTACTAGGAAGGCAAGGAACGAGTTTAGGCCACTACTTCAGGCAAGAGTACTCGTGTTGTCGACTAGTCGATGCAAGGGTACATGTTCATACTACTGGCTAAGTCCAGGGTGCTAGTTAAGGCAACTGGTTAAGGCAAGGGTAGTAGTTATGGGTACCGATAAGGCCAGGCTACTAGTTAATGCAAGGGTACTAGTTAAGGGGACTTGTTGAGGCAAGGATAGCCATTAAGACTGTTCCTTAAGGCAAGGCTCCTGGTTAAGGGTACTAGTTAGGACAAGGCTACCAGTTCAGGAGACTAGTTAGGGGCACTGTACTAGTTAAGAGTACTAGTAAAGGCACGGGTGCTAGTTAAGGCTGCTAGTTAAGGCAAGGTACAAATTCAGGCCACTGCTTAAGGCAAGAGTCCTAGTTAAGGCTACTAGTTGATGCAAGAATACAAGTGAATACTACTAGTTAAGGCCAGGGTCCTAGTTAAGGCAACTGGTTACGGCAAGGGTAGTAGTTCTGGGTACTGATACGGCCAGGGTACTAGTTCAGACTACTAGTGAATGCGAGGGTACTAGTTAAGGGTACTACTTAAGGCTGCCAGTGAAGGCCAGGGTCTGAGTTAAGGCTACTGGAGAAGGCCAGGGTACCAGTGAAGGCAAGGCTACTAGTTAAGGGTACTAGTTAAGAGAAGGCTACTAGTTCAGGATACGAGTTAGGGGCACTGTACTAGTTAAGAGTACTAGCTAAGGCACGAGTACTAGTTCAGCCCACTACTTAAGGCAAGAGTCCTAGTTAAGGCTACTCTTTGATGCAAGTTTACAAGTTGATATTTCTAGTTAAGGCCAGGGTCCTAGTTAAGGCAACTGGTTAAGGCAAGGGTACTAGTTAAGGCAAGGCTACTAGTTAGGGGTAGTAGGGAAGGCTTGGCCACTAGTTAAGGGTACTAGTAAGGCAAGGGCAGATGTTAAGACTATTACTTAAAGCAAGGCTACAAGTTCAGGGTACTAATTCAGACAAGGCTACTAGTTCAGGCTACTCGTTATGGCCGCTGTACTAGTTCAGAGTACTACTTAAGGCACAGGTACTAGTTAAGGATACTAGTTCAGGCAAGGTCCAAGTGAAGGCTACTACTTAAGGCAAGACGACTAGTTTAGGCTACCAGTGGATTCAAGGGTACAAGTGAATACTACGAGTTAAGGCCAGGGTACCAGTTAAGGCAGCTGGTTAAGGCCAGGGTAGGACTTATGGGGACTGAGAAGGCCAGGTACTAGTTAAGACAACTAGTTCATGCGAGGGTACTAGTGAAGGGTACTAGTTGAGGCAAGGCTACTAGTGAAGGCCAGGGTACTAGTGAAGGCTACTGGTGAAGGCCAGGGTACTAGTTAAGGCAGGGCTACTAGTTCAGGGTACTGGTAAGGCAAGGGTAGACATTAAGACTATTACTTAAGGCAAGGCTACTAGTTAAGGGTACTAGTTCAGACAAGGCTACTAGTTCAGGATACTAGTTAAGGCAAGGGGACTAGTTCAGATTCAGAATTTAGGGTACTTGTCAGGGCAAGGGTACTCTTCAAGGCTAGTTGTCTAGCCTACTGATCTATACCACTAGTCTGACTAGTCCAGCTGTCTTGTCTAGGCTACTACTCTAGACTTCTCTTGTCTACTCTACTCTAGTCTACTTTCGTCTACCCTAGTCTACCCTATCAAAAACCACCCTACCCTAACCTTTTTGAATCTATTCAATTGGATTCGATTCAAAGCATTTCAATGTGATTGGACGCGATGAGGCTTGAATCGGCTCATTCGGCACCATCAGCTCGATTCAGCTCGATTTGGCTTGAATCACTTCGATTCGGCTTGTTTCAACTCAATTCGACTTGGTTCAGCCTTATTCGGCTCGATTCGACTCTTTTCTACTCTAGTTTTCTCTATGGAACTCCATTCGACTCCATTCTACTCTATTCTGTTCTACCCTACCCTACTCTAATCTATTCTAATGGATTCGATGGGACGCTATTCGACGCGATTCATCACGTTTTGTTTCCATTGGGCTCGATTCGGCTAGAATTGGCTCTATTCAGCTCTATTCTGCACTATTTCACTCTATTTGACTCTACTCTTCTCTGCTCTACCGTACTGTGCTATCTTCTCTTCCTTCTATTATGTACTGTTCTATTCTATTCTGTTCTACCCTCCCAGCCGCTCCCCTCCCCTTCTCTAATCTTTGATTCTGTTCGAGTCATCGCATTTTCACGCCATTCGACCCGATTAGGCTTGAATCAGGTCAATTCGCTTCGAGTCGGTTCGATTGGGCTCCATTTGGCTCCATTCAGCTCCAATGGCATCGATTCTGCTGGATTCTGCTCGATTAGGCCCTCTTTGGCCCTATTCGGCCCAACTATGCTCTATTCGACTCTTTTCTACTCTATTCGTCTCGAGTCGGCTCCGTTCTAATCCATTCCACACCATTCTGCACTATTCTCCTCTATTCTCGTCTACCCTTCCCTACCCTAATCTATTCGAATGGATTCGATTTGACCCGATTCGAAGCGATTCAACGCGATTCATCTTGTTTTGTCTCCATTCGCCTCAATTCGGCTATGTTCTGCACTATCTGACTCTTTCCTACTCTATTCTATTCTGCTGGATTCTTTCTCTTCTGTTCTGTTCTCTCCTATTCTGTTGGACTCTGTTCTATCCTGCCCTACCCAACCCTACTGCACCGCACCCAAACCCACCCTACTTGAATCTATTTGATTCAATTCGATTCACTTCGACGCGATTGGACAGGATTTGACGGGATTCGACAAGGTCTGAAGGCATTTGACGGGATTCAAAGAGATTAGGCGAGATTCCATACGATTCGACGTGATTCAGCAGAATTCTAGGAGATTGGACGCAATTCGAAGTTATTGGACGTGATGGGGCGTGATTCGTCGTGATTCGACGACATTCGATGCAATCCGATGCGATACGAAGCGATTCGACCCGGTCCGACACAAAACGATGTGATTTGATGCGATTCGACGTGATTCGATGTGATTCGACGCTATTCAGTGCCAGTCGGCGTGATTCTGCTTGATTCAGCTCGATTAGGTGCGAATCGGCTCTATATGGCTCCTTTACGTCTCTATTCGGCTCCATTCAGCTCTGTTTTCTCTATTCGTCTCTATTTGGCCTATTCGTCTCTAATCGACTCTATTCGAGTCTATTCGACCCTACTCTTTTCTACTCTATTCTATTCCTTCTATTCTGTTCTAATCTCTTCTAGTCTACTCTACTCTACTCTATTCTATTCCACCCTCCTCTCCCCTTCTCTAATCTAGACGTTTGGATTGCATTGGATGCATTGAACGGGATTCGACGTGATTAAGCTTGAATCAGCTCGATTCTATTCCGTTTGGCTCTATTCGGTTCGTTTGGCTTGAATTGCTTCGATTCTGCTCAATTCCGCCTCTTTCGGCCCTATTCTGCTCTATTCGACTCTTCTCTACTCTTTTTGTCTCTATTTGACTCCATTCTACTCCATTCTATTTATTCCACACCATTCTACACTATTCTGCTCTACTCTAGCCTACACCACTCTAATTTACTCGAATCGATTAGACGTGATTCCTCTCATTTCGACTCCATTCGGCTCTATTCAGCTGTATTCGAGTCTACCCTATTATACACGAGCCTACTCTATCGTACTCTAGTCTACTCTTCTCTATTTTCTTTCTTCTTCCTATGCTGTTCTCTTCTTTTCTACTCTATTCTACCCTACCCTATGCTACCCAACTCTACTCTATTCTAATCCATTGGATTGGATTGGATTCAACCCATTTGGACACGATTCGGCTCAGTTTGGCTCTATTTAGCTCCGTTCGAATCTATTCTACTCTACTCTGTTTCCCTCTACGCTACTCTAGCCTACTATTTTCTGTATTCGTTCTGTATTGTTCTGTTCTCTTCTAGTCTCTTCTGTTTTATTCTATGCTACTCTACTCTATTCCACCCTGCCATACCCGAACCTCCCCTACTCTAATCTGTTCAATTCGATTCCATGAATTTGGACACGATTCAGGTCGAATTGGTTCGATTCATGTCCATTCGGCTCCATTTGGCTCGAAGAGTGTCGATTCAACTGGATTAGGCTCAATTCGGCTCCATTAGGCTCGATTTACTGGATTTGGCTCAATTCAGCTCAATTCAGCTCGATTCGGCCCTCTTCGGCCCTCTTCAGCACTATTCGGCTCTATTCGGCTCTTTTCGACTCCTTTCGACTCCATTCGATTGTGTTGCACAGCATTCTACTCCACTCAACACTATTTTACTCTACCCTACCCTAATTGACTGGAATTGGTTCGAGGGGATTCAACGCGATTTGCCTTGTTTCTTCTCCATTTGGCTCGCTTCGACTCTATTCGACTCTGTTCTACTCTACACTATTCTGCTCTGCTCTAACCTTTTGGACTCGATTCTCTTGTATTCTTTTTATTCTCTTTTACTGTGTTCAATTCTCTTCTACTCTATTTTAACCAACCCTACTCTAATCTATTCCACTGGATTCGATTCCACGCATTTCGATGCGATTCGGCTCCAATCGGCTCCGTTGCACTCCATTCATCCCTCTTGGGCTCTCATCGGTTCGATTCAGTTCTAATCGGCTCCATTTCGCCCTGGTCAGTTCTATTCAGCTTGAATAGGCTCTATTCAACTCTATATGGCTCTATGAGTCTACTCAACTCTATTATCTCTTTTCAACTCCATTCTACACCATTCTACTCCATCCGACTGTATTCTTCTCTATTCTATTGTCTTGTACTCTACCCTTCTCTAGTCTATTCTAATCGATTCGATTGGATTGGACTTGAATGGATGGGATTCAATGCAATTCAACGGGATTCGACGCGATCCAGCATGATTCCGCGGGATTCGGCGCCATTCATCTTGATTTCTATCACGTTGGGTCTTTTGGGCTCTATTTTGCTCTAGTCGGCAATATTCAACTCTATTCTTCTAGACTCTGCACTACTCGACCCTATTCTAGTCTTTCAGTTCTCTTCTATCCTGTTCTGTTCTACTGCATTTTGGTCTATCCTACCCTACTCTAACTTAGCCTACTGCAATCTGTTCTATTCTATTCAACAGACTTGAAGGGGATTCGACCTGATTCAGGTCCTATCGGCTCGAATCAGCTCCTTTTTGTGCGAATTCAACTCGATTCGGTTGGACTTGGCCCTTTTCCTCTCTATTCGGCTCTTTTCGGCAGGATTTGACTCGATTTGACTCTAGTCTACTCTTCTCTATTCTTTCTGGTCTATTCTAATCTATTCTTTTCTACCCTACCCTACCCTCATCTTACCTGCCCTACACTAAACTATTGGATTGGATTCGACACTTTTCAACGCGATTCGACATGATTCTTCTCGATTCACCTCGAATTTGGTGGATTCGGCTGCATTCAGCTCTCTTTGGCTCTATTCAACTCTATTGGACTCTATTCTACTGTACTCGTCTCTACTTCATTCTATTCGATTCTTTCTCTTGTGTTCTGTTCTGTTTTAGTCTAACCCCTCCTACTCTACCCTCCTCTACTCTAATCGATTCGATTCAATGCCTTTCAAGGCGATTCCATGGGATTAGGCTTGAATTGGCTTGATTTAGCTCGATTTGGCTTGAATCGGGTCAATTTGGCTCGATTCTGCTCGATTCAGCATCATTAGGCTCGACCCAAACTTATCCGGCCCTGTTCAGCTCTATTCAACTCTTTTCTACTTTATTCGTCTCTATTTGGCTCCATTCGACTCCATTCCACACCATTCTACTCTGTTCGACTCCATTCTACACTATTCTATTCTCTTCTCCCCCACCCTACTCTACTCTAATCTATTCGATTCATGGAGATTTGTCTCATTTCCTCTCCATTCGACTCGATTCAGCTCGAATTGGATCTATTCATCTCTATTCTGCACTACTCGACTCTGACTATTCTACTCCACTCTACTCCATTCTACTCTTTGTATTCTCTTCTCTTCTACTCTATGCTTCTCTAGTCTATTCCTCTGTGCCCTACCCTATTGAATCCCAGCCTAACCTACACTACTCTAAGCTGTTCTATTGAATTCGATTGCATTCGATTCGACCCGATTGGACACAATTGGACGGGATTCGGTGAGATTTCATGAGATTCAATGGGTTTTGGTGGGATTGGATGGACTTCGACGAGATTCGATGCAATAGGGTGTGATTAGGTGCGATTTGGCTCGATCTAGCTTGGCTCATTTTCTGTGTCTCTATTTGGCTCATTCCAGCTCCATTCAGCTCCATTCAGCTCGAATCTGGTCGATTTGACTTGATCGGGCTCGATTGGGCTCGATTGGGCTCGACTCAGCCCTATACGTCCCTATTCGGTGCTATTCCGCTCTATTCGACTCTTTTCTAGTCGATTCATCTCGGTTTGACTGCATTTGACTCCATTCCACACCATTCTACGCTCTTCTATTCGACAGAACCCTATCCCGCCCTAGTCTTTCCTCATCTAGTCTGTTCTTTTCGATTCTGTTGTATTGGATTCTCGTTTTCTCTTTTCTCTATTCCATCCTATGCTACTCTACCATACCCTACACGAAACTAAGCTATCCTGACTTATCCTCTTCTATTCTATTGGATTCTGTTTTCTCTGTTCTACCGTATGCTACCCTACCTTATGACACCCTACTGGACCATACCCTACTCCATAAAAAAAGGGGTACTCAAGAAGGGTACTAGTTTGGAAAAGGGACTACCTAAGGCAAGGGGACTAGTTCGGGCTACTAGTTAGGGCCACTGTACTAGTTAAGAGTACTAGTTAATGGACGGGTACTAGTTAAGGCTACTAGGAAGGCAAGGTACAAGTGAAGGCTACTACTTCAGGCAAGCGTATTAGTTTAGGCTACTAGTTGATGCAAGGGTACAAGTTCATACTACTAATTAAGGCCCGGGTACTAGTTAAGGCAACTGGTCAAGGCAAGGGTAGTAGCTATGGGTAGCGATAAGGCCAGGGTACTAGTTAAGACTACTAGTTAATGCCAGGGTACTAGTTGAGGCAAGGGTCCTAGTGACGGCCAGGGTACTAGTTAAGGCTGGGCTACTAGTCCATGCAAGGCTACTACTTCAGGGTACTAGTTAAGGTTTGGCTACTAGTTAAGAGGACTAGTAAGGCAAGGGTAGACGTTAAGACTGTTCCTTAAGGCAAGGTGACTCGTTAGGGGTACTAGTTACCACAAGGCTTCTAGTTCAGAATACTAGTTAGGGCCACTGTACTAGTTCAGAGTACTAGTTAAGGCTACTAGGAAGGCAAGGAACGAGTTTAGGCCACTACTTCAGGCAAGAGTACTCGTGTTGTCGACTAGTCGATGCAAGGGTACATGTTCATACTACTGGCTAAGTCCAGGGTGCTAGTTAAGGCAACTGGTTAAGGCAAGGGTAGTAGTTATGGGTACCGATAAGGCCAGGCTACTAGTTAATGCAAGGGTACTAGTTAAGGGGACTTGTTGAGGCAAGGATAGCCACTAAGACTGTTCCTTAAGGCAAGGCTCCTGGTTAAGGGTACTAGTTAGGACAAGGCTACCAGTTCAGGAGACTAGTTAGGGGCACTGTACTAGTTAAGAGTACTAGTAAAGGCACGGGTGCTAGTTAAGGCTGCTAGTTATGCAAGGTACAAATTCAGGCCACTGCTTAAGGCAAGAGTCCTAGTTAAGGCTACTAGTTGATGCAAGAATACAAGTGAATACTACTAGTTAAGGCCAGGGTCCTAGTTAAGGCAACTGGTTACGGCAAGGGTAGTAGTTCTGGGTACTGATACGGCCAGGGTACTAGTTCAGACTACTAGTGAATGCGAGGGTACTAGTTAAGGGTACTACTTAAGGCTGCCAGTGAAGGCCAGGGTCTGAGTTAAGGCTACTGGAGAAGGCCAGGGTACCAGTGAAGGCAAGGCTACTAGTTAAGGGTACTAGTTAAGAGAAGGCTACTAGTTCAGGATACGAGTTAGGGGCACTGTACTAGTTAAGAGTACTAGCTAAGGCACGAGTACTAGTTCAGCCCACTACTTAAGGCAAGAGTCCTAGTTAAGGCTACTCTTTGATGCAAGTTTACAAGTTGATATTTCTAGTTAAGGCCAGGGTCCTAGTTAAGGCAACTGGTTAAGGCAAGGGTACTAGTTAAGGCAAGGCTACTAGTTAGGGGTAGTAGGGAAGGCTTGGCCACTAGTTAAGGGTACTAGTAAGGCAAGGGCAGATGTTAAGACTATTACTTAAAGCAAGGCTACAAGTTCAGGGTACTAATTCAGACAAGGCTACTAGTTCAGGCTACTCGTTATGGCCGCTGTACTAGTTCAGAGTACTACTTAAGGCACAGGTACTAGTTAAGGATACTAGTTCAGGCAAGGTCCAAGTGAAGGCTACTACTTAAGGCAAGACGACTAGTTTAGGCTACCAGTGGATTCAAGGGTACAAGTGAATACTACGAGTTAAGACCAGGGTACCAGTTAAGGCAGCTGGTTAAGGCCAGGGTAGGACTTATGGGGACTGAGAAGGCCAGGTACTAGTTAAGACAACTAGTTCATGCGAGGGTACTAGTGAAGGGTACTAGTTGAGGCAAGGCTACTAGTGAAGGCCAGGGTACTAGTGAAGGCTACTGGTGAAGGCCAGGGTACTAGTTAAGGCAGGGCTACTAGTTCAGGGTACTGGTAAGGCAAGGGCAGACATTAAGACTATTACTTAAGGCAAGGCTACTAGTTAAGGGTACTAGTTCAGACAAGGCTACTAGTTCAGGATACTAGTTAAGGCAAGGGGACTAGTTCAGATTCAGAATTTAGGGTACTTGTCAGGGCAAGGGTACTCTTCAAGGCTAGTTGTCTAGCCTACTGATCTATACCACTAGTCTGACTAGTCCAGCTGTCTTGTCTAGGCTACTACTCTAGACTTCTCTTGTCTACTCTACTCTAGTCTACTTTCGTCTACCCTAGTCTACCCTAGCAAAAACCACCCTACCCTAACCTTTTTGAATCTATTCAATTGGATTCGATTCAAAGCATTTCAATGTGATTGGACGCGATGAGGCTTGAATCGGCTCATTCGGCACCATCAGCTCGATTCAGCTCGATTTGGCTTGAATCACTTCGATTCGGCTTGTTTCAACTCAATTCGACTTGGTTCAGCCTTATTCGGCTCGATTCGACTCTTTTCTACTCTAGTTTTCTCTATGGAACTCCATTCGACTCCATTCTACTCTATTCTGTTCTACCCTACCCTACTCTAATCTATTCTAATGGATTCGATGGGACGCTATTCGACGCGATTCATCACGTTTTGTTTCCATTGGGCTCGATTCGGCTAGAATTGGCTCTATTCAGCTCTATTCTGCACTATTTCACTCTATTCGACTCTACTCTTCTCTGCTCTACCGTACTGTGCTATCTTCTCTTCCTTCTATTATGTACTGTTCTATTCTATTCTGTTCTACCCTCCCAGCCGCTCCCCTCCCCTTCTCTAATCTTTGATTCTGTTCGAGTCATCGCATTTTCACGCCATTCGACCCGATTAGGCTTGAATCAGGTCAATTCGCTTCGAGTCGGTTCGATTGGGCTCCATTTGGCTCCATTCAGCTCCAATGGCATCGATTCTGCTGGATTCTGCTCGATTAGGCCCTCTTTGGCCCTATTCGGCCCAACTATGCTCTATTCGACTCTTTTCTACTCTATTCGTCTCGAGTCGGCTCCGTTCTAATCCATTCCACACCATTCTGCACTATTCTCCTCTATTCTCGTCTACCCTTCCCTACCCTAATCTATTCGAATGGATTCGATTTGACCCGATTCGAAGCGATTCAACGCGATTCATCTTGTTTTGTCTCCATTCGCCTCAATTCGGCTATGTTCTGCACTATCTGACTCTTTCCTACTCTATTCTATTCTGCTGGATTCTTTCTCTTCTGTTCTGTTCTCTCCTATTCTGTTGGACTCTGTTCTATCCTGCCCTACCCAACCCTACTGCACCGCACCCAAACCCACCCTACTTGAATCTATTTGATTCAATTCGATTCACTTCGACGCGATTGGACAGGATTTGACGGGATTCGACAAGGTCTGAAGGCATTTGACGGGATTCAAAGAGATTAGGCGAGATTCCATACGATTCGACGTGATTCAGCAGAATTCTAGGAGATTGGACGCAATTCGAAGTTATTGGACGTGATGGGGCGTGATTCGTCGTGATTCGACGACATTCGATGCAATCCGATGCGATACGAAGCGATTCGACCCGGTCCGACACAAAACGATGTGATTTGATGCGATTCGACGTGATTCGATGTGATTCGACGCTATTCAGTGCCAGTCGGCGTGATTCTGCTTGATTCAGCTCGATTAGGTGCGAATCGGCTCTATATGGCTCCTTTACGTCTCGATTCGGCTCCATTCAGCTCTGTTTTCTCTATTCGTCTCTATTTGGCCTATTCGTCTCTAATCGACTCTATTCGAGTCTATTCGACCCTACTCTTTTCTACTCTATTCTATTCCTTCTATTCTGTTCTAATCTCTTCTAGTCTACTCTACTCTACTCTATTCTATTCCACCCTCCTCTCCCCTTCTCTAATCTAGACGTTTGGATTGCATTGGATGCATTGAACGGGATTCGACGTGATTAAGCTTGAATCAGCTCGATTCTATTCCGTTTGGCTCTATTCGGTTCGTTTGGCTTGAATTGCTTCGATTCTGCTCAATTCCGCCTCTTTCGGCCCTATTCTGCTCTATTCGACTCTTCTCTACTCTTTTTGTCTCTATTTGACTCCATTCTACTCCATTCTATTTATTCCACACCATTCTACACTATTCTGCTCTACTCTAGCCTACACCACTCTAATTTACTCGAATCGATTAGACGTGATTCCTCTCATTTCGACTCCATTCGGCTCTATTCAGCTGTATTCGAGTCTACCCTATTATACACGAGCCTACTCTATCGTACTCTAGTCTACTCTTCTCTATTTTCTTTCTTCTTCCTATGCTGTTCTCTTCTTTTCTACTCTATTCTACCCTACCCTATGCTACCCAACTCTACTCTATTCTAATCCATTGGATTGGATTGGATTCAACCCATTTGGACACGATTCGGCTCAGTTTGGCTCTATTTAGCTCCGTTCGAATCTATTCTACTCTACTCTGTTTCCCTCTACGCTACTCTAGCCTACTATTTTCTGTATTCGTTCTGTATTGTTCTGTTCTCTTCTAGTCTCTTCTGTTTTATTCTATGCTACTCTACTCTATTCCACCCTGCCATACCCGAACCTCCCCTACTCTAATCTGTTCAATTCGATTCCATGAATTTGGACACGATTCAGGTCGAATTGGTTCGATTCATGTCCATTCGGCTCCATTTGGCTCGAAGAGTGTCGATTCAACTGGATTAGGCTCAATTCGGCTCCATTAGGCTCGATTTACTGGATTTGGCTCAATTCAGCTCAATTCAGCTCGATTCGGCCCTCTTCGGCCCTCTTCAGCACTATTCGGCTCTATTCGGCTCTTTTCGACTCCTTTCGACTCCATTCGATTGCGTTGCACAGCATTCTACTCCACTCAACACTATTTTACTCTACCCTACCCTAATTGACTGGAATTGGTTCGAGGGGATTCAACGCGATTTGCCTTGTTTCTTCTCCATTTGGCTCGCTTCGACTCTATTCGACTCTGTTCTACTCTACACTATTCTGCTCTGCTCTAACCTTTTGGACTCGATTCTCTTGTATTCTTTTTATTCTCTTTTACTGTGTTCAATTCTCTTCTACTCTATTTTAACCAACCCTACTCTAATCTATTCCACTGGATTCGATTCCACGCATTTCGATGCGATTCGGCTCCAATCGGCTCCGTTGCACTCCATTCATCCCTCTTGGGCTCTCATCGGTTCGATTCAGTTCTAATCGGCTCCATTTCGCCCTGGTCAGTTCTATTCAGCTTGAATAGGCTCTATTCAACTCTATATGGCTCTATGAGTCTACTCAACTCTATTATCTCTTTTCAACTCCATTCTACACCATTCTACTCCATCCGACTGTATTCTTCTCTATTCTATTGTCTTGTACTCTACCCTTCTCTAGTCTATTCTAATCGATTCGATTGGATTGGACTTGAATGGATGGGATTCAATGCAATTCAACGGGATTCGACGCGATCCAGCATGATTCCGCGGGATTCGGCGCCATTCATCTTGATTTCTATCACGTTGGGTCTTTTGGGCTCTATTTTGCTCTAGTCGGCAATATTCAACTCTATTCTTCTAGACTCTGCACTACTCGACCCTATTCTAGTCTTTCAGTTCTCTTCTATCCTGTTCTGTTCTACTGCATTTTGGTCTATCCTACCCTACTCTAACTTAGCCTACTGCAATCTGTTCTATTCTATTCAACAGACTTGAACGGGATTCGACCTGATTCAGGTCCTATCGGCTCGAATCAGCTCCTTTTTGTGCGAATTCAACTCGATTCGGTTGGACTTGGCCCTTTTCCTCTCTATTCGGCTCTTTTCGGCAGGATTTGACTCGATTTGACTCTAGTCTACTCTTCTCTATTCTTTCTGGTCTATTCTAATCTATTCTTTTCTACCCTACCCTACCCTCATCTTACCTGCCCTACACTAAACTATTGGATTGGATTCGACACTTTTCAACGCGATTCGACATGATTCTTCTCGATTCACCTCGAATTTGGTGGATTCGGCTGCATTCAGCTCTCTTTGGCTCTATTCAACTCTATTGGACTCTATTCTACTGTACTCGTCTCTACTTCATTCTATTCGATTCTTTCTCTTGTGTTCTGTTCTGTTTTAGTCTAACCCCTCCTACTCTACCCTCCTCTACTCTAATCGATTCGATTCAATGCCTTTCAAGGCGATTCCATGGGATTAGGCTTGAATTGGCTTGATTTAGCTCGATTTGGCTTGAATCGGGTCAATTTGGCTCGATTCTGCTCGATTCAGCATCATTAGGCTCGACCCAAACTTATCCGGCCCTGTTCAGCTCTATTCAACTCTTTTCTACTTTATTCGTCTCTATTTGGCTCCATTCGACTCCATTCCACACCATTCTACTCTGTTCGACTCCATTCTACACTATTCTATTCTCTTCTCCCCCACCCTACTCTACTCTAATCTATTCGATTCATGGAGATTTGTCTCATTTCCTCTCCATTCGACTCGATTCAGCTCGAATTGGATCTATTCATCTCTATTCTGCACTACTCGACTCTGACTATTCTACTCCACTCTACTCCATTCTACTCTTTGTATTCTCTTCTCTTCTACTCTATGCTTCTCTAGTCTATTCCTCTGTGCCCTACCCTATTGAATCCCAGCCTAACCTACACTACTCTAAGCTGTTCTATTGAATTCGATTGCATTCGATTCGACCCGATTGGACACAATTGGACGGGATTCGGTGAGATTTCATGAGATTCAATGGGTTTTGGTGGGATTGGATGGACTTCGACGAGATTCGATGCAATAGGGTGTGATTAGGTGCGATTTGGCTCGATCTAGCTTGGCTCATTTTCTGTGTCTCTATTTGGCTCATTCCAGCTCCATTCAGCTCCATTCAGCTCGAATCTGGTCGATTTGACTTGATCGGGCTCGATTGGGCTCGATTGGGCTCGACTCAGCCCTATACGTCCCTATTCGGTGCTATTCCGCTCTATTCGACTCTTTTCTAGTCGATTCATCTCGGTTTGACTGCATTTGACTCCATTCCACACCATTCTACGCTCTTCTATTCGACAGAACCCTATCCCGCCCTAGTCTTTCCTCATCTAGTCTGTTCTTTTCGATTCTGTTGTATTGGATTCTCGTTTTCTCTTTTCTCTATTCCATCCTATGCTACTCTACCATACCCTACACGAAACTAAGCTATCCTGACTTATCCTCTTCTATTCTATTGGATTCTGTTTTCTCTGTTCTACCGTATGCTACCCTACCTTATGACACCCTACTGGACCATACCCTACTCCATAAAAAAAGGGGTACTCAAGAAGGGTACTAGTTTGGAAAAGGGACTACCTAAGGCAAGGGGACTAGTTCGGGCTACTAGTTAGGGCCACTGTACTAGTTAAGAGTACTAGTTAATGGACGGGTACTAGTTAAGGCTACTAGGAAGGCAAGGTACAAGTGAAGGCTACTACTTCAGGCAAGCGTATTAGTTTAGGCTACTAGTTGATGCAAGGGTACAAGTTCATACTACTAATTAAGGCCCGGGTACTAGTTAAGGCAACTGGTCAAGGCAAGGGTAGTAGCTATGGGTAGCGATAAGGCCAGGGTACTAGTTAAGACTACTAGTTAATGCCAGGGTACTAGTTGAGGCAAGGGTCCTAGTGACGGCCAGGGTACTAGTTAAGGCTGGGCTACTAGTCCATGCAAGGCTACTACTTCAGGGTACTAGTTAAGGTTTGGCTACTAGTTAAGAGGACTAGTAAGGCAAGGGTAGACGTTAAGACTGTTCCTTAAGGCAAGGTGACTCGTTAGGGGTACTAGTTACCACAAGGCTTCTAGTTCAGAATACTAGTTAGGGCCACTGTACTAGTTCAGAGTACTAGTTAAGGCTACTAGGAAGGCAAGGAACGAGTTTAGGCCACTACTTCAGGCAAGAGTACTAGTGTTGTCGACTAGTCGATGCAAGGGTACATGTTCATACTACTGGCTAAGTCCAGGGTGCTAGTTAAGGCAACTGGTTAAGGCAAGGGTAGTAGTTATGGGTACCGATAAGGCCAGGCTACTAGTTAATGCAAGGGTACTAGTTAAGGGGACTTGTTGAGGCAAGGATAGCCATTAAGACTATTCCTTAAGGCAAGGCTCCTGGTTAAGGGTACTAGTTAGGACAAGGCTACCAGTTCAGGAGACTAGTTAGGGGCACTGTACTAGTTAAGAGTACTAGTAAAGGCACGGGTGCTAGTTAAGGCTGCTAGTTAAGGCAAGGTACAAATTCAGGCCACTGCTTAAGGCAAGAGTCCTAGTTAAGGCTACTAGTTGATGCAAGAATACAAGTGAATACTACTAGTTAAGGCCAGGGTCCTAGTTAAGGCAACTGGTTACGGCAAGGGTAGTAGTTCTGGGTACTGATACGGCCAGGGTACTAGTTCAGACTACTAGTGAATGCGAGGGTACTAGTTAAGGGTACTACTTAAGGCTGCCAGTGAAGGCCAGGGTCTGAGTTAAGGTTACTGGAGAAGGCCAGGGTACCAGTGAAGGCAAGGCTACTAGTTAAGGGTACTAGTTAAGAGAAGGCTACTAGTTCAGGATACGAGTTAGGGGCACTGTACTAGTTAAGAGTACTAGCTAAGGCACGAGTACTAGTTCAGCCCACTACTTAAGGCAAGAGTCCTAGTTAAGGCTACTCTTTGATGCAAGTTTACAAGTTGATATTTCTAGTTAAGGCCAGGGTCCTAGTTAAGGCAACTGGTTAAGGCAAGGGTACTAGTTAAGGCAAGGCTACTAGTTAGGGGTAGTAGGGAAGGCTTGGCCACTAGTTAAGGGTACTAGTAAGGCAAGGGCAGATGTTAAGACTATTACTTAAAGCAAGGCTACAAGTTCAGGGTACTAATTCAGACAAGGCTACTAGTTCAGGCTACTCGTTATGGCCGCTGTACTAGTTCAGAGTACTACTTAAGGCACAGGTACTAGTTAAGGATACTAGTTCAGGCAAGGTCCAAGTGAAGGCTACTACTTAAGGCAAGACGACTAGTTTAGGCTACCAGTGGATTCAAGGGTACAAGTGAATACTACGAGTTAAGACCAGGGTACCAGTTAAGGCAGCTGGTTAAGGCCAGGGTAGGACTTATGGGGACTGAGAAGGCCAGGTACTAGTTAAGACAACTAGTTCATGCGAGGGTACTAGTGAAGGGTACTAGTTGAGGCAAGGCTACTAGTGAAGGCCAGGGTACTAGTGAAGGCTACTGGTGAAGGCCAGGGTACTAGTTAAGGCAGGGCTACTAGTTCAGGGTACTGGTAAGGCAAGGGTAGACATTAAGACTATTACTTAAGGCAAGGCTACTAGTTAAGGGTACTAGTTCAGACAAGGCTACTAGTTCAGGATACTAGTTAAGGCAAGGGGACTAGTTCAGATTCAGAATTTAGGGTACTTGTCAGGGCAAGGGTACTCTTCAAGGCTAGTTGTCTAGCCTACTGATCTATACCACTAGTCTGACTAGTCCAGCTGTCTTGTCTAGGCTACTACTCTAGACTTCTCTTGTCTACTCTACTCTAGTCTACTTTCGTCTACCCTAGTCTACCCTATCAAAAACCACCCTACCCTAACCTTTTTGAATCTATTCAATTGGATTCGATTCAAAGCATTTCAATGTGATTGGACGCGATGAGGCTTGAATCGGCTCATTCGGCACCATCAGCTCGATTCAGCTCGATTTGGCTTGAATCACTTCGATTCGGCTTGTTTCAACTCAATTCGACTTGGTTGAGCCTTATTCGGCTCGATTCGACTCTTTTCTACTCTAGTTTTCTCTATGCAACTCCATTCGACTCCATTCTACTCTATTCTGTTCTACCCTACCCTACTCTAATCTATTCTAATGGATTCGATGGGACGCTATTCGACGCGATTCATCACGTTTTGTTTCCATTGGGCTCGATTCGGCTAGAATTGGCTCTATTCAGCTCTATTCTGCACTATTTCACTCTATTCGACTCTACTCTTCTCTGCTCTACCGTACTGTGCTATCTTCTCTTCCTTCTATTATGTACTGTTCTATTCTATTCTGTTCTACCCTCCCAGCCGCTCCCCTCCCCTTCTCTAATCTTTGATTCTGTTCGAGTCATCGCATTTTCACGCCATTCGACCCGATTAGGCTTGAATCAGGTCAATTCGCTTCGAGTCGGTTCGATTGGGCTCCATTTGGCTCCATTCAGCTCCAATGGCATCGATTCTGCTGGATTCTGCTCGATTAGGCCCTCTTTGGCCCTATTCGGCCCAACTATGCTCTATTCGACTCTTTTCTACTCTATTCGTCTCGAGTCGGCTCCGTTCTAATCCATTCCACACCATTCTGCACTATTCTCCTCTATTCTCGTCTACCCTTCCCTACCCTAATCTATTCGAATGGATTCGATTTGACCCGATTCGAAGCGATTCAACGCGATTCATCTTGTTTTGTCTCCATTCGCCTCAATTCGGCTATGTTCTGCACTATCTGACTCTTTCCTACTCTATTCTATTCTGCTGGATTCTTTCTCTTCTGTTCTGTTCTCTCCTATTCTGTTGGACTCTGTTCTATCCTGCCCTACCCAACCCTACTGCACCGCACCCAAACCCACCCTACTTGAATCTATTTGATTCAATTCGATTCACTTCGACGCGATTGGACAGGATTTGACGGGATTCGACAAGGTCCGAAGGCATTTGACGGGATTCAAAGAGATTAGGCGAGATTCCATACGATTCGACGTGATTCAGCAGAATTCTAGGAGATTGGACGCAATTCGAAGTTATTGGACGTGATGGGGCGTGATTCGTCGTGATTCGACGACATTCGATGCAATCCGATGCGATACGAAGCGATTCGACCCGGTCCGACACAAAACGATGTGATTTGATGCGATTCGACGTGATTCGATGTGATTCGACGCTATTCAGTGCCAGTCGGCGTGATTCTGCTTGATTCAGCTCGATTAGGTGCGAATCGGCTCTATATGGCTCCTTTACGTCTCGATTCGGCTCCATTCAGCTCTGTTTTCTCTATTCGTCTCTATTTGGCCTATTCGTCTCTAATCGACTCTATTCGAGTCTATTCGACCCTACTCTTTTCTACTCTATTCTATTCCTTCTATTCTGTTCTAATCTCTTCTAGTCTACTCTACTCTACTCTATTCTATTCCACCCTCCTCTCCCCTTCTCTAATCTAGACGTTTGGATTGCATTGGATGCATTGAACGGGATTCGACGTGATTAAGCTTGAATCAGCTCGATTCTATTCCGTTTGGCTCTATTCGGTTCGTTTGGCTTGAATTGCTTCGATTCTGCTCAATTCCGCCTCTTTCGGCCCTATTCTGCTCTATTCGACTCTTCTCTACTCTTTTTGTCTCTATTTGACTCCATTCTACTCCATTCTATTTATTCCACACCATTCTACACTATTCTGCTCTACTCTAGCCTACACCACTCTAATTTACTCGAATCGATTAGACGTGATTCCTCTCATTTCGACTCCATTCGGCTCTATTCAGCTGTATTCGAGTCTACCCTATTATACACGAGCCTACTCTATCGTACTCTAGTCTACTCTTCTCTATTTTCTTTCTTCTTCCTATGCTGTTCTCTTCTTTTCTACTCTATTCTACCCTACCCTATGCTACCCAACTCTACTCTATTCTAATCCATTGGATTGGATTGGATTCAACCCATTTGGACACGATTCGGCTCAGTTTGGCTCTATTTAGCTCCGTTCGAATCTATTCTACTCTACTCTGTTTCCCTCTACGCTACTCTAGCCTACTATTTTCTGTATTCGTTCTGTATTGTTCTGTTCTCTTCTAGTCTCTTCTGTTTTATTCTATGCTACTCTACTCTATTCCACCCTGCCATACCCGAACCTCCCCTACTCTAATCTGTTCAATTCGATTCCATGAATTTGGACACGATTCAGGTCGAATTGGTTCGATTCATGTCCATTCGGCTCCATTTGGCTCGAAGAGTGTCGATTCAACTGGATTAGGCTCAATTCGGCTCCATTAGGCTCGATTTACTGGATTTGGCTCAATTCAGCTCAATTCAGCTCGATTCGGCCCTCTTCGGCCCTCTTCAGCACTATTCGGCTCTATTCGGCTCTTTTCGACTCCTTTCGACTCCATTCGATTGCGTTGCACAGCATTCTACTCCACTCAACACTATTTTACTCTACCCTACCCTAATTGACTGGAATTGGTTCGAGGGGATTCAACGCGATTTGCCTTGTTTCTTCTCCATTTGGCTCGCTTCGACTCTATTCGACTCTGTTCTACTCTACACTATTCTGCTCTGCTCTAACCTTTTGGACTCGATTCTCTTGTATTCTTTTTATTCTCTTTTACTGTGTTCAATTCTCTTCTACTCTATTTTAACCAACCCTACTCTAATCTATTCCACTGGATTCGATTCCACGCATTTCGATGCGATTCGGCTCCAATCGGCTCCGTTGCACTCCATTCATCCCTCTTGGGCTCTCATCGGTTCGATTCAGTTCTAATCGGCTCCATTTCGCCCTGGTCAGTTCTATTCAGCTTGAATAGGCTCTATTCAACTCTATATGGCTCTATGAGTCTACTCAACTCTATTATCTCTTTTCAACTCCATTCTACACCATTCTACTCCATCCGACTGTATTCTTCTCTATTCTATTGTCTTGTACTCTACCCTTCTCTAGTCTATTCTAATCGATTCGATTGGATTGGACTTGAATGGATGGGATTCAATGCAATTCAACGGGATTCGACGCGATCCAGCATGATTCCGCGGGATTCGGCGCCATTCATCTTGATTTCTATCACGTTGGGTCTTTTGGGCTCTATTTTGCTCTAGTCGGCAATATTCAACTCTATTCTTCTAGACTCTGCACTACTCGACCCTATTCTAGTCTTTCAGTTCTCTTCTATCCTGTTCTGTTCTACTGCATTTTGGTCTATCCTACCCTACTCTAACTTAGCCTACTGCAATCTGTTCTATTCTATTCAACAGACTTGAACGGGATTCGACCTGATTCAGGTCCTATCGGCTCGAATCAGCTCCTTTTTGTGCGAATTCAACTCGATTCGGTTGGACTTGGCCCTTTTCCTCTCTATTCGGCTCTTTTCGGCAGGATTTGACTCGATTTGACTCTAGTCTACTCTTCTCTATTCTTTCTGGTCTATTCTAATCTATTCTTTTCTACCCTACCCTACCCTCATCTTACCTGCCCTACACTAAACTATTGGATTGGATTCGACACTTTTCAACGCGATTCGACATGATTCTTCTCGATTCACCTCGAATTTGGTGGATTCGGCTGCATTCAGCTCTCTTTGGCTCTATTCAACTCTATTGGACTCTATTCTACTGTACTCGTCTCTACTTCATTCTATTCGATTCTTTCTCTTGTGTTCTGTTCTGTTTTAGTCTAACCCCTCCTACTCTACCCTCCTCTACTCTAATCGATTCGATTCAATGCCTTTCAAGGCGATTCCATGGGATTAGGCTTGAATTGGCTTGATTTAGCTCGATTTGGCTTGAATCGGGTCAATTTGGCTCGATTCTGCTCGATTCAGCATCATTAGGCTCGACCCAAACTTATCCGGCCCTGTTCAGCTCTATTCAACTCTTTTCTACTTTATTCGTCTCTATTTGGCTCCATTCGACTCCATTCCACACCATTCTACTCTGTTCGACTCCATTCTACACTATTCTATTCTCTTCTCCCCCACCCTACTCTACTCTAATCTATTCGATTCATGGAGATTTGTCTCATTTCCTCTCCATTCGACTCGATTCAGCTCGAATTGGATCTATTCATCTCTATTCTGCACTACTCGACTCTGACTATTCTACTCCACTCTACTCCATTCTACTCTTTGTATTCTCTTCTCTTCTACTCTATGCTTCTCTAGTCTATTCCTCTGTGCCCTACCCTATTGAATCCCAGCCTAACCTACACTACTCTAAGCTGTTCTATTGAATTCGATTGCATTCGATTCGACCCGATTGGACACAATTGGACGGGATTCGGTGAGATTTCATGAGATTCAATGGGTTTTGGTGGGATTGGATGGACTTCGACGAGATTCGATGCAATAGGGTGTGATTAGGTGCGATTTGGCTCGATCTAGCTTGGCTCATTTTCTGTGTCTCTATTTGGCTCATTCCAGCTCCATTCAGCTCCATTCAGCTCGAATCTGGTCGATTTGACTTGATCGGGCTCGATTGGGCTCGATTGGGCTCGACTCAGCCCTATACGTCCCTATTCGGTGCTATTCCGCTCTATTCGACTCTTTTCTAGTCGATTCATCTCGGTTTGACTGCATTTGACTCCATTCCACACCATTCTACGCTCTTCTATTCGACAGAACCCTATCCCGCCCTAGTCTTTCCTCATCTAGTCTGTTCTTTTCGATTCTGTTGTATTGGATTCTCGTTTTCTCTTTTCTCTATTCCATCCTATGCTACTCTACCATACCCTACACGAAACTAAGCTATCCTGACTTATCCTCTTCTATTCTATTGGATTCTGTTTTCTCTGTTCTACCGTATGCTACCCTACCTTATGACACCCTACTGGACCATACCCTACTCCATAAAAAAAGGGGTACTCAAGAAGGGTACTAGTTTGGAAAAGGGACTACCTAAGGCAAGGGGACTAGTTCGGGCTACTAGTTAGGGCCACTGTACTAGTTAAGAGTACTAGTTAATGGACGGGTACTAGTTAAGGCTACTAGGAAGGCAAGGTACAAGTGAAGGCTACTACTTCAGGCAAGCGTATTAGTTTAGGCTACTAGTTGATGCAAGGGTACAAGTTCATACTACTAATTAAGGCCCGGGTACTAGTTAAGGCAACTGGTCAAGGCAAGGGTAGTAGCTATGGGTAGCGATAAGGCCAGGGTACTAGTTAAGACTACTAGTTAATGCCAGGGTACTAGTTGAGGCAAGGGTCCTAGTGACGGCCAGGGTACTAGTTAAGGCTGGGCTACTAGTCCATGCAAGGCTACTACTTCAGGGTACTAGTTAAGGTTTGGCTACTAGTTAAGAGGACTAGTAAGGCAAGGGTAGACGTTAAGACTGTTCCTTAAGGCAAGGTGACTCGTTAGGGGTACTAGTTACCACAAGGCTTCTAGTTCAGAATACTAGTTAGGGCCACTGTACTAGTTCAGAGTACTAGTTAAGGCTACTAGGAAGGCAAGGAACGAGTTTAGGCCACTACTTCAGGCAAGAGTACTCGTGTTGTCGACTAGTCGATGCAAGGGTACATGTTCATACTACTGGCTAAGTCCAGGGTGCTAGTTAAGGCAACTGGTTAAGGCAAGGGTAGTAGTTATGGGTACCGATAAGGCCAGGCTACTAGTTAATGCAAGGGTACTAGTTAAGGGGACTTGTTGAGGCAAGGATAGCCATTAAGACTATTCCTTAAGGCAAGGCTCCTGGTTAAGGGTACTAGTTAGGACAAGGCTACCAGTTCAGGAGACTAGTTAGGGGCACTGTACTAGTTAAGAGTACTAGTAAAGGCACGGGTGCTAGTTAAGGCTGCTAGTTAAGGCAAGGTACAAATTCAGGCCACTGCTTAAGGCAAGAGTCCTAGTTAAGGCTACTAGTTGATGCAAGAATACAAGTGAATACTACTAGTTAAGGCCAGGGTCCTAGTTAAGGCAACTGGTTACGGCAAGGGTAGTAGTTCTGGGTACTGATACGGCCAGGGTACTAGTTCAGACTACTAGTGAATGCGAGGGTACTAGTTAAGGGTACTACTTAAGGCTGCCAGTGAAGGCCAGGGTCTGAGTTAAGGTTACTGGAGAAGGCCAGGGTACCAGTGAAGGCAAGGCTACTAGTTAAGGGTACTAGTTAAGAGAAGGCTACTAGTTCAGGATACGAGTTAGGGGCACTGTACTAGTTAAGAGTACTAGCTAAGGCACGAGTACTAGTTCAGCCCACTACTTAAGGCAAGAGTCCTAGTTAAGGCTACTCTTTGATGCAAGTTTACAAGTTGATATTTCTAGTTAAGGCCAGGGTCCTAGTTAAGGCAACTGGTTAAGGCAAGGGTACTAGTTAAGGCAAGGCTACTAGTTAGGGGTAGTAGGGAAGGCTTGGCCACTAGTTAAGGGTACTAGTAAGGCAAGGGCAGATGTTAAGACTATTACTTAAAGCAAGGCTACAAGTTCAGGGTACTAATTCAGACAAGGCTACTAGTTCAGGCTACTCGTTATGGCCGCTGTACTAGTTCAGAGTACTACTTAAGGCACAGGTACTAGTTAAGGATACTAGTTCAGGCAAGGTCCAAGTGAAGGCTACTACTTAAGGCAAGACGACTAGTTTAGGCTACCAGTGGATTCAAGGGTACAAGTGAATACTACGAGTTAAGACCAGGGTACCAGTTAAGGCAGCTGGTTAAGGCCAGGGTAGGACTTATGGGGACTGAGAAGGCCAGGTACTAGTTAAGACAACTAGTTCATGCGAGGGTACTAGTGAAGGGTACTAGTTGAGGCAAGGCTACTAGTGAAGGCCAGGGTACTAGTGAAGGCTACTGGTGAAGGCCAGGGTACTAGTTAAGGCAGGGCTACTAGTTCAGGGTACTGGTAAGGCAAGGGTAGACATTAAGACTATTACTTAAGGCAAGGCTACTAGTTAAGGGTACTAGTTCAGACAAGGCTACTAGTTCAGGATACTAGTTAAGGCAAGGGGACTAGTTCAGATTCAGAATTTAGGGTACTTGTCAGGGCAAGGGTACTCTTCAAGGCTAGTTGTCTAGCCTACTGATCTATACCACTAGTCTGACTAGTCCAGCTGTCTTGTCTAGGCTACTACTCTAGACTTCTCTTGTCTACTCTACTCTAGTCTACTTTCGTCTACCCTAGTCTACCCTATCAAAAACCACCCTACCCTAACCTTTTTGAATCTATTCAATTGGATTCGATTCAAAGCATTTCAATGTGATTGGACGCGATGAGGCTTGAATCGGCTCATTCGGCACCATCAGCTCGATTCAGCTCGATTTGGCTTGAATCACTTCGATTCGGCTTGTTTCAACTCAATTCGACTTGGTTCAGCCTTATTCGGCTCGATTCGACTCTTTTCTACTCTAGTTTTCTCTATGGAACTCCATTCGACTCCATTCTACTCTATTCTGTTCTACCCTACCCTACTCTAATCTATTCTAATGGATTCGATGGGACGCTATTCGACGCGATTCATCACGTTTTGTTTCCATTGGGCTCGATTCGGCTAGAATTGGCTCTATTCAGCTCTATTCTGCACTATTTCACTCTATTCGACTCTACTCTTCTCTGCTCTACCGTACTGTGCTATCTTCTCTTCCTTCTATTATGTACTGTTCTATTCTATTCTGTTCTACCCTCCCAGCCGCTCCCCTCCCCTTCTCTAATCTTTGATTCTGTTCGAGTCATCGCATTTTCACGCCATTCGACCCGATTAGGCTTGAATCAGGTCAATTCGCTTCGAGTCGGTTCGATTGGGCTCCATTTGGCTCCATTCAGCTCCAATGGCATCGATTCTGCTGGATTCTGCTCGATTAGGCCCTCTTTGGCCCTATTCGGCCCAACTATGCTCTATTCGACTCTTTTCTACTCTATTCGTCTCGAGTCGGCTCCGTTCTAATCCATTCCACACCATTCTGCACTATTCTCCTCTATTCTCGTCTACCCTTCCCTACCCTAATCTATTCGAATGGATTCGATTTGACCCGATTCGAAGCGATTCAACGCGATTCATCTTGTTTTGTCTCCATTCGCCTCAATTCGGCTATGTTCTGCACTATCTGACTCTTTCCTACTCTATTCTATTCTGCTGGATTCTTTCTCTTCTGTTCTGTTCTCTCCTATTCTGTTGGACTCTGTTCTATCCTGCCCTACCCAACCCTACTGCACCGCACCCAAACCCACCCTACTTGAATCTATTTGATTCAATTCGATTCACTTCGACGCGATTGGACAGGATTTGACGGGATTCGACAAGGTCCGAAGGCATTTGACGGGATTCAAAGAGATTAGGCGAGATTCCATACGATTCGACGTGATTCAGCAGAATTCTAGGAGATTGGACGCAATTCGAAGTTATTGGACGTGATGGGGCGTGATTCGTCGTGATTCGACGACATTCGATGCAATCCGATGCGATACGAAGCGATTCGACCCGGTCCGACACAAAACGATGTGATTTGATGCGATTCGACGTGATTCGATGTGATTCGACGCTATTCAGTGCCAGTCGGCGTGATTCTGCTTGATTCAGCTCGATTAGGTGCGAATCGGCTCTATATGGCTCCTTTACGTCTCGATTCGGCTCCATTCAGCTCTGTTTTCTCTATTCGTCTCTATTTGGCCTATTCGTCTCTAATCGACTCTATTCGAGTCTATTCGACCCTACTCTTTTCTACTCTATTCTATTCCTTCTATTCTGTTCTAATCTCTTCTAGTCTACTCTACTCTACTCTATTCTATTCCACCCTCCTCTCCCCTTCTCTAATCTAGACGTTTGGATTGCATTGGATGCATTGAACGGGATTCGACGTGATTAAGCTTGAATCAGCTCGATTCTATTCCGTTTGGCTCTATTCGGTTCGTTTGGCTTGAATTGCTTCGATTCTGCTCAATTCCGCCTCTTTCGGCCCTATTCTGCTCTATTCGACTCTTCTCTACTCTTTTTGTCTCTATTTGACTCCATTCTACTCCATTCTATTTATTCCACACCATTCTACACTATTCTGCTCTACTCTAGCCTACACCACTCTAATTTACTCGAATCGATTAGACGTGATTCCTCTCATTTCGACTCCATTCGGCTCTATTCAGCTGTATTCGAGTCTACCCTATTATACACGAGCCTACTCTATCGTACTCTAGTCTACTCTTCTCTATTTTCTTTCTTCTTCCTATGCTGTTCTCTTCTTTTCTACTCTATTCTACCCTACCCTATGCTACCCAACTCTACTCTATTCTAATCCATTGGATTGGATTGGATTCAACCCATTTGGACACGATTCGGCTCAGTTTGGCTCTATTTAGCTCCGTTCGAATCTATTCTACTCTACTCTGTTTCCCTCTACGCTACTCTAGCCTACTATTTTCTGTATTCGTTCTGTATTGTTCTGTTCTCTTCTAGTCTCTTCTGTTTTATTCTATGCTACTCTACTCTATTCCACCCTGCCATACCCGAACCTCCCCTACTCTAATCTGTTCAATTCGATTCCATGAATTTGGACACGATTCAGGTCGAATTGGTTCGATTCATGTCCATTCGGCTCCATTTGGCTCGAAGAGTGTCGATTCAACTGGATTAGGCTCAATTCGGCTCCATTAGGCTCGATTTACTGGATTTGGCTCAATTCAGCTCGATTCGGCCCTCTTCGGCCCTCTTCAGCACTATTCGGCTCTATTCGGCTCTTTTCGACTCCTTTCGACTCCATTCGATTGCGTTGCACAGCATTCTACTCCACTCAACACTATTTTACTCTACCCTACCCTAATTGACTGGAATTGGTTCGAGGGGATTCAACGCGATTTGCCTTGTTTCTTCTCCATTTGGCTCGCTTCGACTCTATTCGACTCTGTTCTACTCTACACTATTCTGCTCTGCTCTAACCTTTTGGACTCGATTCTCTTGTATTCTTTTTATTCTCTTTTACTGTGTTCAATTCTCTTCTACTCTATTTTAACCAACCCTACTCTAATCTATTCCACTGGATTCGATTCCACGCATTTCGATGCGATTCGGCTCCAATCGGCTCCGTTGCACTCCATTCATCCCTCTTGGGCTCTCATCGGTTCGATTCAGTTCTAATCGGCTCCATTTCGCCCTGGTCAGTTCTATTCAGCTTGAATAGGCTCTATTCAACTCTATATGGCTCTATGAGTCTACTCAACTCTATTATCTCTTTTCAACTCCATTCTACACCATTCTACTCCATCCGACTGTATTCTTCTCTATTCTATTGTCTTGTACTCTACCCTTCTCTAGTCTATTCTAATCGATTCGATTGGATTGGACTTGAATGGATGGGATTCAATGCAATTCAACGGGATTCGACGCGATCCAGCATGATTCCGCGGGATTCGGCGCCATTCATCTTGATTTCTATCACGTTGGGTCTTTTGGGCTCTATTTTGCTCTAGTCGGCAATATTCAACTCTATTCTTCTAGACTCTGCACTACTCGACCCTATTCTAGTCTTTCAGTTCTCTTCTATCCTGTTCTGTTCTACTGCATTTTGGTCTATCCTACCCTACTCTAACTTAGCCTACTGCAATCTGTTCTATTCTATTCAACAGACTTGAACGGGATTCGACCTGATTCAGGTCCTATCGGCTCGAATCAGCTCCTTTTTGTGCGAATTCAACTCGATTCGGTTGGACTTGGCCCTTTTCCTCTCTATTCGGCTCTTTTCGGCAGGATTTGACTCGATTTGACTCTAGTCTACTCTTCTCTATTCTTTCTGGTCTATTCTAATCTATTCTTTTCTACCCTACCCTACCCTCATCTTACCTGCCCTACACTAAACTATTGGATTGGATTCGACACTTTTCAACGCGATTCGACATGATTCTTCTCGATTCACCTCGAATTTGGTGGATTCGGCTGCATTCAGCTCTCTTTGGCTCTATTCAACTCTATTGGACTCTATTCTACTGTACTCGTCTCTACTTCATTCTATTCGATTCTTTCTCTTGTGTTCTGTTCTGTTTTAGTCTAACCCCTCCTACTCTACCCTCCTCTACTCTAATCGATTCGATTCAATGCCTTTCAAGGCGATTCCATGGGATTAGGCTTGAATTGGCTTGATTTAGCTCGATTTGGCTTGAATCGGGTCAATTTGGCTCGATTCTGCTCGATTCAGCATCATTAGGCTCGACCCAAACTTATCCGGCCCTGTTCAGCTCTATTCAACTCTTTTCTACTTTATTCGTCTCTATTTGGCTCCATTCGACTCCATTCCACACCATTCTACTCTGTTCGACTCCATTCTACACTATTCTATTCTCTTCTCCCCCACCCTACTCTACTCTAATCTATTCGATTCATGGAGATTTGTCTCATTTCCTCTCCATTCGACTCGATTCAGCTCGAATTGGATCTATTCATCTCTATTCTGCACTACTCGACTCTGACTATTCTACTCCACTCTACTCCATTCTACTCTTTGTATTCTCTTCTCTTCTACTCTATGCTTCTCTAGTCTATTCCTCTGTGCCCTACCCTATTGAATCCCAGCCTAACCTACACTACTCTAAGCTGTTCTATTGAATTCGATTGCATTCGATTCGACCCGATTGGACACAATTGGACGGGATTCGGTGAGATTTCATGAGATTCAATGGGTTTTGGTGGGATTGGATGGACTTCGACGAGATTCGATGCAATAGGGTGTGATTAGGTGCGATTTGGCTCGATCTAGCTTGGCTCATTTTCTGTGTCTCTATTTGGCTCATTCCAGCTCCATTCAGCTCCATTCAGCTCGAATCTGGTCGATTTGACTTGATCGGGCTCGATTGGGCTCGATTGGGCTCGACTCAGCCCTATACGTCCCTATTCGGTGCTATTCCGCTCTATTCGACTCTTTTCTAGTCTATTCATCTCGGTTTGACTGCATTTGACTCCATTCCACACCATTCTACGCTCTTCTATTCGACAGAACCCTATCCCGCCCTAGTCTTTCCTCATCTAGTCTGTTCTTTTCGATTCTGTTGTATTGGATTCTCGTTTTCTCTTTTCTCTATTCCATCCTATGCTACTCTACCATACCCTACACGAAACTAAGCTATCCTGACTTATCCTCTTCTATTCTATTGGATTCTGTTTTCTCTGTTCTACCGTATGCTACCCTACCTTATGACACCCTACTGGACCATACCCTACTCCATAAAAAAAGGGGTACTCAAGAAGGGTACTAGTTTGGAAAAGGGACTACCTAAGGCAAGGGGACTAGTTCGGGCTACTAGTTAGGGCCACTGTACTAGTTAAGAGTACTAGTTAATGGACGGGTACTAGTTAAGGCTACTAGGAAGGCAAGGTACAAGTGAAGGCTACTACTTCAGGCAAGCGTATTAGTTTAGGCTACTAGTTGATGCAAGGGTACAAGTTCATACTACTAATTAAGGCCCGGGTACTAGTTAAGGCAACTGGTCAAGGCAAGGGTAGTAGCTATGGGTAGCGATAAGGCCAGGGTACTAGTTAAGACTACTAGTTAATGCCAGGGTACTAGTTGAGGCAAGGGTCCTAGTGACGGCCAGGGTACTAGTTAAGGCTGGGCTACTAGTCCATGCAAGGCTACTACTTCAGGGTACTAGTTAAGGTTTGGCTACTAGTTAAGAGGACTAGTAAGGCAAGGGTAGACGTTAAGACTGTTCCTTAAGGCAAGGTGACTCGTTAGGGGTACTAGTTACCACAAGGCTTCTAGTTCAGAATACTAGTTAGGGCCACTGTACTAGTTCAGAGTACTAGTTAAGGCTACTAGGAAGGCAAGGAACGAGTTTAGGCCACTACTTCAGGCAAGAGTACTCGTGTTGTCGACTAGTCGATGCAAGGGTACATGTTCATACTACTGGCTAAGTCCAGGGTGCTAGTTAAGGCAACTGGTTAAGGCAAGGGTAGTAGTTATGGGTACCGATAAGGCCAGGCTACTAGTTAATGCAAGGGTACTAGTTAAGGGGACTTGTTGAGGCAAGGATAGCCATTAAGACTGTTCCTTAAGGCAAGGCTCCTGGTTAAGGGTACTAGTTAGGACAAGGCTACCAGTTCAGGAGACTAGTTAGGGGCACTGTACTAGTTAAGAGTACTAGTAAAGGCACGGGTGCTAGTTAAGGCTGCTAGTTAAGGCAAGGTACAAATTCAGGCCACTGCTTAAGGCAAGAGTCCTAGTTAAGGCTACTAGTTGATGCAAGAATACAAGTGAATACTACTAGTTAAGGCCAGGGTCCTAGTTAAGGCAACTGGTTACGGCAAGGGTAGTAGTTCTGGGTACTGATACGGCCAGGGTACTAGTTCAGACTACTAGTGAATGCGAGGGTACTAGTTAAGGGTACTACTTAAGGCTGCCAGTGAAGGCCAGGGTCTGAGTTAAGGCTACTGGAGAAGGCCAGGGTACCAGTGAAGGCAAGGCTACTAGTTAAGGGTACTAGTTAAGAGAAGGCTACTAGTTCAGGATACGAGTTAGGGGCACTGTACTAGTTAAGAGTACTAGCTAAGGCACGAGTACTAGTTCAGCCCACTACTTAAGGCAAGAGTCCTAGTTAAGGCTACTCTTTGATGCAAGTTTACAAGTTGATATTTCTAGTTAAGGCCAGGGTCCTAGTTAAGGCAACTGGTTAAGGCAAGGGTACTAGTTAAGGCAAGGCTACTAGTTAGGGGTAGTAGGGAAGGCTTGGCCACTAGTTAAGGGTACTAGTAAGGCAAGGGCAGATGTTAAGACTATTACTTAAAGCAAGGCTACAAGTTCAGGGTACTAATTCAGACAAGGCTACTAGTTCAGGCTACTCGTTATGGCCGCTGTACTAGTTCAGAGTACTACGTAAGGCACAGGTACTAGTTAAGGATACTAGTTCAGGCAAGGTCCAAGTGAAGGCTACTACTTAAGGCAAGACGACTAGTTTAGGCTACCAGTGGATTCAAGGGTACAAGTGAATACTACGAGTTAAGACCAGGGTACCAGTTAAGGCAGCTGGTTAAGGCCAGGGTAGGACTTATGGGGACTGAGAAGGCCAGGTACTAGTTAAGACAACTAGTTCATGCGAGGGTACTAGTGAAGGGTACTAGTTGAGGCAAGGCTACTAGTGAAGGCCAGGGTACTAGTGAAGGCTACTGGTGAAGGCCAGGGTACTAGTTAAGGCAGGGCTACTAGTTCAGGGTACTGGTAAGGCAAGGGTAGACATTAAGACTATTACTTAAGGCAAGGCTACTAGTTAAGGGTACTAGTTCAGACAAGGCTACTAGTTCAGGATACTAGTTAAGGCAAGGGGACTAGTTCAGATTCAGAATTTAGGGTACTTGTCAGGGCAAGGGTACTCTTCAAGGCTAGTTGTCTAGCCTACTGATCTATACCACTAGTCTGACTAGTCCAGCTGTCTTGTCTAGGCTACTACTCTAGACTTCTCTTGTCTACTCTACTCTAGTCTACTTTCGTCTACCCTAGTCTACCCTATCAAAAACCACCCTACCCTAACCTTTTTGAATCTGTTCAATTGGATTCGATTCAAAGCATTTCAATGTGATTGGACGCGATGAGGCTTGAATCGGCTCATTCGGCACCATCAGCTCGATTCAGCTCGATTTGGCTTGAATCACTTCGATTCGGCTTGTTTCAACTCAATTCGACTTGGTTGAGCCTTATTCGGCTCGATTCGACTCTTTTCTACTCTAGTTTTCTCTATGGAACTCCATTCGACTCCATTCTACTCTATTCTGTTCTACCCTACCCTACTCTAATCTATTCTAATGGATTCGATGGGACGCTATTCGACGCGATTCATCACGTTTTGTTTCCATTGGGCTCGATTCGGCTAGAATTGGCTCTATTCAGCTCTATTCTGCACTATTTCACTCTATTCGACTCTACTCTTCTCTGCTCTACCGTACTGTGCTATCTTCTCTTCCTTCTATTATGTACTGTTCTATTCTATTCTGTTCTACCCTCCCAGCCGCTCCCCTCCCCTTCTCTAATCTTTGATTCTGTTCGAGTCATCGCATTTTCACGCCATTCGACCCGATTAGGCTTGAATCAGGTCAATTCGCTTCGAGTCGGTTCGATTGGGCTCCATTTGGCTCCATTCAGCTCCAATGGCATCGATTCTGCTGGATTCTGCTCGATTAGGCCCTCTTTGGCCCTATTCGGCCCAACTATGCTCTATTCGACTCTTTTCTACTCTATTCGTCTCGAGTCGGCTCCGTTCTAATCCATTCCACACCATTCTGCACTATTCTCCTCTATTCTCGTCTACCCTTCCCTACCCTAATCTATTCGAATGGATTCGATTTGACCCGATTCGAAGCGATTCAACGCGATTCATCTTGTTTTGTCTCCATTCGCCTCAATTCGGCTATGTTCTGCACTATCTGACTCTTTCCTACTCTATTCTATTCTGCTGGATTCTTTCTCTTCTGTTCTGTTCTCTCCTATTCTGTTGGACTCTGTTCTATCCTGCCCTACCCAACCCTACTGCACCGCACCCAAACCCACCCTACTTGAATCTATTTGATTCAATTCGATTCACTTCGACGCGATTGGACAGGATTTGACGGGATTCGACAAGGTCCGAAGGCATTTGACGGGATTCAAAGAGATTAGGCGAGATTCCATACGATTCGACGTGATTCAGCAGAATTCTAGGAGATTGGACGCAATTCGAAGTTATTGGACGTGATGGGGCGTGATTCGTCGTGATTCGACGACATTCGATGCAATCCGATGCGATACGAAGCGATTCGACCCGGTCCGACACAAAACGATGTGATTTGATGCGATTCGACGTGATTCGATGTGATTCGACGCTATTCAGTGCCAGTCGGCGTGATTCTGCTTGATTCAGCTCGATTAGGTGCGAATCGGCTCTATATGGCTCCTTTACGTCTCGATTCGGCTCCATTCAGCTCTGTTTTCTCTATTCGTCTCTATTTGGCCTATTCGTCTCTAATCGACTCTATTCGAGTCTATTCGACCCTACTCTTTTCTACTCTATTCTATTCCTTCTATTCTGTTCTAATCTCTTCTAGTCTACTCTACTCTATTCTATTCCACCCTCCTCTCCCCTTCTCTAATCTAGACGTTTGGATTGCATTGGCTGCATTGAACGGGATTCGACGTGATTAAGCTTGAATCAGCTCGATTCTATTCCGTTTGGCTCTATTCGGTTCGTTTGGCTTGAATTGCTTCGATTCTGCTCAATTCCGCCTCTTTCGGCCCTATTCTGCTCTATTCGACTCTTCTCTACTCTTTTTGTCTCTATTTGACTCCATTCTACTCCATTCTATTTATTCCACACCATTCTACACTATTCTGCTCTACTCTAGCCTACACCACTCTAATTTACTCGAATCGATTAGACGTGATTCCTCTCATTTCGACTCCATTCGGCTCTATTCAGCTGTATTCGAGTCTACCCTATTATACACGAGCCTACTCTATCGTACTCTAGTCTACTCTTCTCTATTTTCTTTCTTCTTCCTATGCTGTTCTCTTCTTTTCTACTCTATTCTACCCTACCCTATGCTACCCAACTCTACTCTATTCTAATCCATTGGATTGGATTGGATTCAACCCATTTGGACACGATTCGGCTCAGTTTGGCTCTATTTAGCTCCGTTCGAATCTATTCTACTCTACTCTGTTTCCCTCTACGCTACTCTAGCCTACTATTTTCTGTATTCGTTCTGTATTGTTCTGTTCTCTTCTAGTCTCTTCTGTTTTATTCTATGCTACTCTACTCTATTCCACCCTGCCATACCCGAACCTCCCCTACTCTAATCTGTTCAATTCGATTCCATGAATTTGGACACGATTCAGGTCGAATTGGTTCGATTCATGTCCATTCGGCTCCATTTGGCTCGAAGAGTGTCGATTCAACTGGATTAGGCTCAATTCGGCTCCATTAGGCTCGATTTACTGGATTTGGCTCAATTCAGCTCAATTCAGCTCGATTCGGCCCTCTTCGGCCCTCTTCAGCACTATTCGGCTCTATTCGGCTCTTTTCTACTCCTTTCGACTCCATTCGATTGCGTTGCACAGCATTCTACTCCACTCAACACTATTTTACTCTACCCTACCCTAATTGACTGGAATTGGTTCGAGGGGATTCAACGCGATTTGCCTTGTTTCTTCTCCATTTGGCTCGCTTCGACTCTATTCGACTCTGTTCTACTCTACACTATTCTGCTCTGCTCTAACCTTTTGGACTCGATTCTCTTGTATTCTTTTTATTCTCTTTTACTGTGTTCAATTCTCTTCTACTCTATTTTAACCAACCCTACTCTAATCTATTCCACTGGATTCGATTCCACGCATTTCGATGCGATTCGGCTCCAATCGGCTCCGTTGCACTCCATTCATCCCTCTTGGGCTCTCATCGGTTCGATTCAGTTCTAATCGGCTCCATTTCGCCCTGGTCAGTTCTATTCAGCTTGAATAGGCTCTATTCAACTCTATATGGCTCTATGAGTCTACTCAACTCTATTATCTCTTTTCAACTCCATTCTACACCATTCTACTCCATCCGACTGTATTCTTCTCTATTCTATTGTCTTGTACTCTACCCTTCTCTAGTCTATTCTAATCGATTCGATTGGATTGGACTTGAATGGATGGGATTCAATGCAATTCAACGGGATTCGACGCGATCCAGCATGATTCCGCGGGATTCGGCGCCATTCATCTTGATTTCTATCACGTTGGGTCTTTTGGGCTCTATTTTGCTCTAGTCGGCAATATTCAACTCTATTCTTCTAGACTCTGCACTACTCGACCCTATTCTAGTCTTTCAGTTCTCTTCTATCCTGTTCTCTTCTACTGCATTTTGGTCTATCCTACCCTACTCTAACTTAGCCTACTGCAATCTGTTCTATTCTATTCAACAGACTTGAACGGGATTCGACCTGATTCAGGTCCTATCGGCTCGAATCAGCTCCTTTTTGTGCAAATTCAACTCGATTCGGTTGGACTTGGCCCTTTTCCTCTCTATTCGGCTCTTTTCGGCAGGATTTGACTCGATTTGACTCTAGTCTACTCTTCTCTATTCTTTCTGGTCTATTCTAATCTATTCTTTTCTACCCTACCCTACCCTCATCTTACCTGCCCTACACTAAACTATTGGATTGGATTCGACACTTTTCAACGCGATTCGACATGATTCTTCTCGATTCACCTCGAATTTGGTGGATTCGGCTGCATTCAGCTCTCTTTGGCTCTATTCAACTCTATTGGACTCTATTCTACTGTACTCGTCTCTACTTCATTCTATTCGATTCTTTCTCTTGTGTTCTGTTCTGTTTTAGTCTAACCCCTCCTACTCTACCCTCCTCTACTCTAATCGATTCGATTCAATGCCTTTCAAGGCGATTCCATGGGATTAGGCTTGAATTGGCTTGATTTAGCTCGATTTGGCTTGAATCGGGTCAATTTGGCTCGATTCTGCTCGATTCAGCATCATTAGGCTCGACCCAAACTTATCCGGCCCTGTTCAGCTCTATTCAACTCTTTTCTACTTTATTCGTCTCTATTTGGCTCCATTCGACTCCATTCCACACCATTCTACTCTGTTCGACTCCATTCTACACTATTCTATTCTCTTCTCCCCCACCCTACTCTACTCTAATCTATTCGATTCATGGAGATTTGTCTCATTTCCTCTCCATTCGACTCGATTCAGCTCGAATTGGATCTATTCATCTCTATTCTGCACTACTCGACTCTGACTATTCTACTCCACTCTACTCCATTCTACTCTTTGTATTCTCTTCTCTTCTACTCTATGCTTCTCTAGTCTATTCCTCTGTGCCCTACCCTATTGAATCCCAGCCTAACCTACACTACTCTAAGCTGTTCTATTGAATTCGATTGCATTCGATTCGACCCGATTGGACACAATTGGACGGGATTCGGTGAGATTTCATGAGATTCAATGGGTTTTGGTGGGATTGGATGGACTTCGACGAGATTCGATGCAATAGGGTGTGATTAGGTGCGATTTGGCTCGATCTAGCTTGGCTCATTTTCTGTGTCTCTATTTGGCTCATTCCAGCTCCATTCAGCTCCATTCAGCTCGAATCTGGTCGATTTGACTTGATCGGGCTCGATTGGGCTCGATTGGGCTCGACTCAGCCCTATACGTCCCTATTCGGTGCTATTCCGCTCTATTCGACTCTTTTCTAGTCTATTCATCTCGGTTTGACTGCATTTGACTCCATTCCACACCATTCTACGCTCTTCTATTCGACAGAACCCTATCCCGCCCTAGTCTTTCCTCATCTAGTCTGTTCTTTTCGATTCTGTTGTATTGGATTCTCGTTTTCTCTTTTCTCTATTCCATCCTATGCTACTCTACCATACCCTACACGAAACTAAGCTATCCTGACTTATCCTCTTCTATTCTATTGGATTCTGTTTTCTCTGTTCTACCGTATGCTACCCTACCTTATGACACCCTACTGGACCATACCCTACTCCATAAAAAAAGGGGTACTCAAGAAGGGTACTAGTTTGGAAAAGGGACTACCTAAGGCAAGGGGACTAGTTCGGGCTACTAGTTAGGGCCACTGTACTAGTTAAGAGTACTAGTTAATGGACGGGTACTAGTTAAGGCTACTAGGAAGGCAAGGTACAAGTGAAGGCTACTACTTCAGGCAAGCGTATTAGTTTAGGCTACTAGTTGATGCAAGGGTACAAGTTCATACTACTAATTAAGGCCCGGGTACTAGTTAAGGCAACTGGTCAAGGCAAGGGTAGTAGCTATGGGTAGCGATAAGGCCAGGGTACTAGTTAAGACTACTAGTTAATGCCAGGGTACTAGTTGAGGCAAGGGTCCTAGTGACGGCCAGGGTACTAGTTAAGGCTGGGCTACTAGTCCATGCAAGGCTACTACTTCAGGGTACTAGTTAAGGTTTGGCTACTAGTTAAGAGGACTAGTAAGGCAAGGGTAGACGTTAAGACTGTTCCTTAAGGCAAGGTGACTCGTTAGGGGTACTAGTTACCACAAGGCTTCTAGTTCAGAATACTAGTTAGGGCCACTGTACTAGTTCAGAGTACTAGTTAAGGCTACTAGGAAGGCAAGGAACGAGTTTAGGCCACTACTTCAGGCAAGAGTACTCGTGTTGTCGACTAGTCGATGCAAGGGTACATGTTCATACTACTGGCTAAGTCCAGGGTGCTAGTTAAGGCAACTGGTTAAGGCAAGGGTAGTAGTTATGGGTACCGATAAGGCCAGGCTACTAGTTAATGCAAGGGTACTAGTTAAGGGGACTTGTTGAGGCAAGGATAGCCATTAAGACTGTTCCTTAAGGCAAGGCTCCTGGTTAAGGGTACTAGTTAGGACAAGGCTACCAGTTCAGGAGACTAGTTAGGGGCACTGTACTAGTTAAGAGTACTAGTAAAGGCACGGGTGCTAGTTAAGGCTGCTAGTTAAGGCAAGGTACAAATTCAGGCCACTGCTTAAGGCAAGAGTCCTAGTTAAGGCTACTAGTTGATGCAAGAATACAAGTGAATACTACTAGTTAAGGCCAGGGTCCTAGTTAAGGCAACTGGTTACGGCAAGGGTAGTAGTTCTGGGTACTGATACGGCCAGGGTACTAGTTCAGACTACTAGTGAATGCGAGGGTACTAGTTAAGGGTACTACTTAAGGCTGCCAGTGAAGGCCAGGGTCTGAGTTAAGGCTACTGGAGAAGGCCAGGGTACCAGTGAAGGCAAGGCTACTAGTTAAGGGTACTAGTTAAGAGAAGGCTACTAGTTCAGGATACGAGTTAGGGGCACTGTACTAGTTAAGAGTACTAGCTAAGGCACGAGTACTAGTTCAGCCCACTACTTAAGGCAAGAGTCCTAGTTAAGGCTACTCTTTGATGCAAGTTTACAAGTTGATATTTCTAGTTAAGGCCAGGGTCCTAGTTAAGGCAACTGGTTAAGGCAAGGGTACTAGTTAAGGCAAGGCTACTAGTTAGGGGTAGTAGGGAAGGCTTGGCCACTAGTTAAGGGTACTAGTAAGGCAAGGGCAGATGTTAAGACTATTACTTAAAGCAAGGCTACAAGTTCAGGGTACTAATTCAGACAAGGCTACTAGTTCAGGCTACTCGTTATGGCCACTGTACTAGTTCAGAGTACTACGTAAGGCACAGGTACTAGTTAAGGATACTAGTTCAGGCAAGGTCCAAGTGAAGGCTACTACTTAAGGCAAGACGACTAGTTTAGGCTACCAGTGGATTCAAGGGTACAAGTGAATACTACGAGTTAAGACCAGGGTACCAGTTAAGGCAGCTGGTTAAGGCCAGGGTAGGACTTATGGGGACTGAGAAGGCCAGGTACTAGTTAAGACAACTAGTTCATGCGAGGGTACTAGTGAAGGGTACTAGTTGAGGCAAGGCTACTAGTGAAGGCCAGGGTACTAGTGAAGGCTACTGGTGAAGGCCAGGGTACTAGTTAAGGCAGGGCTACTAGTTCAGGGTACTGGTAAGGCAAGGGTAGACATTAAGACTATTACTTAAGGCAAGGCTACTAGTTAAGGGTACTAGTTCAGACAAGGCTACTAGTTCAGGATACTAGTTAAGGCAAGGGGACTAGTTCAGATTCAGAATTTAGGGTACTTGTCAGGGCAAGGGTACTCTTCAAGGCTAGTTGTCTAGCCTACTGATCTATACCACTAGTCTGACTAGTCCAGCTGTCTTGTCTAGGCTACTACTCTAGACTTCTCTTGTCTACTCTACTCTAGTCTACTTTCGTCTACCCTAGTCTACCCTATCAAAAACCACCCTACCCTAACCTTTTTGAATCTGTTCAATTGGATTCGATTCAAAGCATTTCAATGTGATTGGACGCGATGAGGCTTGAATCGGCTCATTCGGCACCATCAGCTCGATTCAGCTCGATTTGGCTTGAATCACTTCGATTCGGCTTGTTTCAACTCAATTCGACTTGGTTGAGCCTTATTCGGCTCGATTCGACTCTTTTCTACTCTAGTTTTCTCTATGGAACTCCATTCGACTCCATTCTACTCTATTCTGTTCTACCCTACCCTACTCTAATCTATTCTAATGGATTCGATGGGACGCTATTCGACGCGATTCATCACGTTTTGTTTCCATTGGGCTCGATTCGGCTAGAATTGGCTCTATTCAGCTCTATTCTGCACTATTTCACTCTATTCGACTCTACTCTTCTCTGCTCTACCGTACTGTGCTATCTTCTCTTCCTTCTATTATGTACTGTTCTATTCTATTCTGTTCTACCCTCCCAGCCGCTCCCCTCCCCTTCTCTAATCTTTGATTCTGTTCGAGTCATCGCATTTTCACGCCATTCGACCCGATTAGGCTTGAATCAGGTCAATTCGCTTCGAGTCGGTTCGATTGGGCTCCATTTGGCTCCATTCAGCTCCAATGGCATCGATTCTGCTGGATTCTGCTCGATTAGGCCCTCTTTGGCCCTATTCGGCCCAACTATGCTCTATTCGACTCTTTTCTACTCTATTCGTCTCGAGTCGGCTCCGTTCTAATCCATTCCACACCATTCTGCACTATTCTCCTCTATTCTCGTCTACCCTTCCCTACCCTAATCTATTCGAATGGATTCGATTTGACCCGATTCGAAGCGATTCAACGCGATTCATCTTGTTTTGTCTCCATTCGCCTCAATTCGGCTATGTTCTGCACTATCTGACTCTTTCCTACTCTATTCTATTCTGCTGGATTCTTTCTCTTCTGTTCTGTTCTCTCCTATTCTGTTGGACTCTGTTCTATCCTGCCCTACCCAACCCTACTGCACCGCACCCAAACCCACCCTACTTGAATCTATTTGATTCAATTCGATTCACTTCGACGCGATTGGACAGGATTTGACGGGATTCGACAAGGTCCGAAGGCATTTGACGGGATTCAAAGAGATTAGGCGAGATTCCATACGATTCGACGTGATTCAGCAGAATTCTAGGAGATTGGACGCAATTCGAAGTTATTGGACGTGATGGGGCGTGATTCGTCGTGATTCGACGACATTCGATGCAATCCGATGCGATACGAAGCGATTCGACCCGGTCCGACACAAAACGATGTGATTTGATGCGATTCGACGTGATTCGATGTGATTCGACGCTATTCAGTGCCAGTCGGCGTGATTCTGCTTGATTCAGCTCGATTAGGTGCGAATCGGCTCTATATGGCTCCTTTACGTCTCGATTCGGCTCCATTCAGCTCTGTTTTCTCTATTCGTCTCTATTTGGCCTATTCGTCTCTAATCGACTCTATTCGAGTCTATTCGACCCTACTCTTTTCTACTCTATTCTATTCCTTCTATTCTGTTCTAATCTCTTCTAGTCTACTCTACTCTATTCTATTCCACCCTCCTCTCCCCTTCTCTAATCTAGACGTTTGGATTGCATTGGCTGCATTGAACGGGATTCGACGTGATTAAGCTTGAATCAGCTCGATTCTATTCCGTTTGGCTCTATTCGGTTCGTTTGGCTTGAATTGCTTCGATTCTGCTCAATTCCGCCTCTTTCGGCCCTATTCTGCTCTATTCGACTCTTCTCTACTCTTTTTGTCTCTATTTGACTCCATTCTACTCCATTCTATTTATTCCACACCATTCTACACTATTCTGCTCTACTCTAGCCTACACCACTCTAATTTACTCGAATCGATTAGACGTGATTCCTCTCATTTCGACTCCATTCGGCTCTATTCAGCTGTATTCGAGTCTACCCTATTATACACGAGCCTACTCTATCGTACTCTAGTCTACTCTTCTCTATTTTCTTTCTTCTTCCTATGCTGTTCTCTTCTTTTCTACTCTATTCTACCCTACCCTATGCTACCCAACTCTACTCTATTCTAATCCATTGGATTGGATTGGATTCAACCCATTTGGACACGATTCGGCTCAGTTTGGCTCTATTTAGCTCCGTTCGAATCTATTCTACTCTACTCTGTTTCCCTCTACGCTACTCTAGCCTACTATTTTCTGTATTCGTTCTGTATTGTTCTGTTCTCTTCTAGTCTCTTCTGTTTTATTCTATGCTACTCTACTCTATTCCACCCTGCCATACCCGAACCTCCCCTACTCTAATCTGTTCAATTCGATTCCATGAATTTGGACACGATTCAGGTCGAATTGGTTCGATTCATGTCCATTCGGCTCCATTTGGCTCGAAGAGTGTCGATTCAACTGGATTAGGCTCAATTCGGCTCCATTAGGCTCGATTTACTGGATTTGGCTCAATTCAGCTCAATTCAGCTCGATTCGGCCCTCTTCGGCCCTCTTCAGCACTATTCGGCTCTATTCGGCTCTTTTCGACTCCTTTCGACTCCATTCGATTGCGTTGCACAGCATTCTACTCCACTCAACACTATTTTACTCTACCCTACCCTAATTGACTGGAATTGGTTCGAGGGGATTCAACGCGATTTGCCTTGTTTCTTCTCCATTTGGCTCGCTTCGACTCTATTCGACTCTGTTCTACTCTACACTATTCTGCTCTGCTCTAACCTTTTGGACTCGATTCTCTTGTATTCTTTTTATTCTCTTTTACTGTGTTCAATTCTCTTCTACTCTATTTTAACCAACCCTACTCTAATCTATTCCACTGGATTCGATTCCACGCATTTCGATGCGATTCGGCTCCAATCGGCTCCGTTGCACTCCATTCATCCCTCTTGGGCTCTCATCGGTTCGATTCAGTTCTAATCGGCTCCATTTCGCCCTGGTCAGTTCTATTCAGCTTGAATAGGCTCTATTCAACTCTATATGGCTCTATGAGTCTACTCAACTCTATTATCTCTTTTCAACTCCATTCTACACCATTCTACTCCATCCGACTGTATTCTTCTCTATTCTATTGTCTTGTACTCTACCCTTCTCTAGTCTATTCTAATCGATTCGATTGGATTGGACTTGAATGGATGGGATTCAATGCAATTCAACGGGATTCGACGCGATCCAGCATGATTCCGCGGGATTCGGCGCCATTCATCTTGATTTCTATCACGTTGGGTCTTTTGGGCTCTATTTTGCTCTAGTCGGCAATATTCAACTCTATTCTTCTAGACTCTGCACTACTCGACCCTATTCTAGTCTTTCAGTTCTCTTCTATCCTGTTCTCTTCTACTGCATTTTGGTCTATCCTACCCTACTCTAACTTAGCCTACTGCAATCTGTTCTATTCTATTCAACAGACTTGAACGGGATTCGACCTGATTCAGGTCCTATCGGCTCGAATCAGCTCCTTTTTGTGCAAATTCAACTCGATTCGGTTGGACTTGGCCCTTTTCCTCTCTATTCGGCTCTTTTCGGCAGGATTTGACTCGATTTGACTCTAGTCTACTCTTCTCTATTCTTTCTGGTCTATTCTAATCTATTCTTTTCTACCCTACCCTACCCTCATCTTACCTGCCCTACACTAAACTATTGGATTGGATTCGACACTTTTCAACGCGATTCGACATGATTCTTCTCGATTCACCTCGAATTTGGTGGATTCGGCTGCATTCAGCTCTCTTTGGCTCTATTCAACTCTATTGGACTCTATTCTACTGTACTCGTCTCTACTTCATTCTATTCGATTCTTTCTCTTGTGTTCTGTTCTGTTTTAGTCTAACCCCTCCTACTCTACCCTCCTCTACTCTAATCGATTCGATTCAATGCCTTTCAAGGCGATTCCATGGGATTAGGCTTGAATTGGCTTGATTTAGCTCGATTTGGCTTGAATCGGGTCAATTTGGCTCGATTCTGCTCGATTCAGCATCATTAGGCTCGACCCAAACTTATCCGGCCCTGTTCAGCTCTATTCAACTCTTTTCTACTTTATTCGTCTCTATTTGGCTCCATTCGACTCCATTCCACACCATTCTACTCTGTTCGACTCCATTCTACACTATTCTATTCTCTTCTCCCCCACCCTACTCTACTCTAATCTATTCGATTCATGGAGATTTGTCTCATTTCCTCTCCATTCGACTCGATTCAGCTCGAATTGGATCTATTCATCTCTATTCTGCACTACTCGACTCTGACTATTCTACTCCACTCTACTCCATTCTACTCTTTGTATTCTCTTCTCTTCTACTCTATGCTTCTCTAGTCTATTCCTCTGTGCCCTACCCTATTGAATCCCAGCCTAACCTACACTACTCTAAGCTGTTCTATTGAATTCGATTGCATTCGATTCGACCCGATTGGACACAATTGGACGGGATTCGGTGAGATTTCATGAGATTCAATGGGTTTTGGTGGGATTGGATGGACTTCGACGAGATTCGATGCAATAGGGTGTGATTAGGTGCGATTTGGCTCGATCTAGCTTGGCTCATTTTCTGTGTCTCTATTTGGCTCATTCCAGCTCCATTCAGCTCCATTCAGCTCGAATCTGGTCGATTTGACTTGATCGGGCTCGATTGGGCTCGATTGGGCTCGACTCAGCCCTATACGTCCCTATTCGGTGCTATTCCGCTCTATTCGACTCTTTTCTAGTCTATTCATCTCGGTTTGACTGCATTTGACTCCATTCCACACCATTCTACGCTCTTCTATTCGACAGAACCCTATCCCGCCCTAGTCTTTCCTCATCTAGTCTGTTCTTTTCGATTCTGTTGTATTGGATTCTCGTTTTCTCTTTTCTCTATTCCATCCTATGCTACTCTACCATACCCTACACGAAACTAAGCTATCCTGACTTATCCTCTTCTATTCTATTGGATTCTGTTTTCTCTGTTCTACCGTATGCTACCCTACCTTATGACACCCTACTGGACCATACCCTACTCCATAAAAAAAGGGGTACTCAAGAAGGGTACTAGTTTGGAAAAGGGACTACCTAAGGCAAGGGGACTAGTTCGGGCTACTAGTTAGGGCCACTGTACTAGTTAAGAGTACTAGTTAATGGACGGGTACTAGTTAAGGCTACTAGGAAGGCAAGGTACAAGTGAAGGCTACTACTTCAGGCAAGCGTATTAGTTTAGGCTACTAGTTGATGCAAGGGTACAAGTTCATACTACTAATTAAGGCCCGGGTACTAGTTAAGGCAACTGGTCAAGGCAAGGGTAGTAGCTATGGGTAGCGATAAGGCCAGGGTACTAGTTAAGACTACTAGTTAATGCCAGGGTACTAGTTGAGGCAAGGGTCCTAGTGACGGCCAGGGTACTAGTTAAGGCTGGGCTACTAGTCCATGCAAGGCTACTACTTCAGGGTACTAGTTAAGGTTTGGCTACTAGTTAAGAGGACTAGTAAGGCAAGGGTAGACGTTAAGACTGTTCCTTAAGGCAAGGTGACTCGTTAGGGGTACTAGTTACCACAAGGCTTCTAGTTCAGAATACTAGTTAGGGCCACTGTACTAGTTCAGAGTACTAGTTAAGGCTACTAGGAAGGCAAGGAACGAGTTTAGGCCACTACTTCAGGCAAGAGTACTCGTGTTGTCGACTAGTCGATGCAAGGGTACATGTTCATACTACTGGCTAAGTCCAGGGTGCTAGTTAAGGCAACTGGTTAAGGCAAGGGTAGTAGTTATGGGTACCGATAAGGCCAGGCTACTAGTTAATGCAAGGGTACTAGTTAAGGGGACTTGTTGAGGCAAGGATAGCCATTAAGACTGTTCCTTAAGGCAAGGCTCCTGGTTAAGGGTACTAGTTAGGACAAGGCTACCAGTTCAGGAGACTAGTTAGGGGCACTGTACTAGTTAAGAGTACTAGTAAAGGCACGGGTGCTAGTTAAGGCTGCTAGTTAAGGCAAGGTACAAATTCAGGCCACTGCTTAAGGCAAGAGTCCTAGTTAAGGCTACTAGTTGATGCAAGAATACAAGTGAATACTACTAGTTAAGGCCAGGGTCCTAGTTAAGGCAACTGGTTACGGCAAGGGTAGTAGTTCTGGGTACTGATACGGCCAGGGTACTAGTTCAGACTACTAGTGAATGCGAGGGTACTAGTTAAGGGTACTACTTAAGGCTGCCAGTGAAGGCCAGGGTCTGAGTTAAGGCTACTGGAGAAGGCCAGGGTACCAGTGAAGGCAAGGCTACTAGTTAAGGGTACTAGTTAAGAGAAGGCTACTAGTTCAGGATACGAGTTAGGGGCACTGTACTAGTTAAGAGTACTAGCTAAGGCACGAGTACTAGTTCAGCCCACTACTTAAGGCAAGAGTCCTAGTTAAGGCTACTCTTTGATGCAAGTTTACAAGTTGATATTTCTAGTTAAGGCCAGGGTCCTAGTTAAGGCAACTGGTTAAGGCAAGGGTACTAGTTAAGGCAAGGCTACTAGTTAGGGGTAGTAGGGAAGGCTTGGCCACTAGTTAAGGGTACTAGTAAGGCAAGGGCAGATGTTAAGACTATTACTTAAAGCAAGGCTACAAGTTCAGGGTACTAATTCAGACAAGGCTACTAGTTCAGGCTACTCGTTATGGCCACTGTACTAGTTCAGAGTACTACGTAAGGCACAGGTACTAGTTAAGGATACTAGTTCAGGCAAGGTCCAAGTGAAGGCTACTACTTAAGGCAAGACGACTAGTTTAGGCTACCAGTGGATTCAAGGGTACAAGTGAATACTACGAGTTAAGACCAGGGTACCAGTTAAGGCAGCTGGTTAAGGCCAGGGTAGGACTTATGGGGACTGAGAAGGCCAGGTACTAGTTAAGACAACTAGTTCATGCGAGGGTACTAGTGAAGGGTACTAGTTGAGGCAAGGCTACTAGTGAAGGCCAGGGTACTAGTGAAGGCTACTGGTGAAGGCCAGGGTACTAGTTAAGGCAGGGCTACTAGTTCAGGGTACTGGTAAGGCAAGGGTAGACATTAAGACTATTACTTAAGGCAAGGCTACTAGTTAAGGGTACTAGTTCAGACAAGGCTACTAGTTCAGGATACTAGTTAAGGCAAGGGGACTAGTTCAGATTCAGAATTTAGGGTACTTGTCAGGGCAAGGGTACTCTTCAAGGCTAGTTGTCTAGCCTACTGATCTATACCACTAGTCTGACTAGTCCAGCTGTCTTGTCTAGGCTACTACTCTAGACTTCTCTTGTCTACTCTACTCTAGTCTACTTTCGTCTACCCTAGTCTACCCTATCAAAAACCACCCTACCCTAACCTTTTTGAATCTGTTCAATTGGATTCGATTCAAAGCATTTCAATGTGATTGGACGCGATGAGGCTTGAATCGGCTCATTCGGCACCATCAGCTCGATTCAGCTCGATTTGGCTTGAATCACTTCGATTCGGCTTGTTTCAACTCAATTCGACTTGGTTGAGCCTTATTCGGCTCGATTCGACTCTTTTCTACTCTAGTTTTCTCTATGGAACTCCATTCGACTCCATTCTACTCTATTCTGTTCTACCCTACCCTACTCTAATCTATTCTAATGGATTCGATGGGACGCTATTCGACGCGATTCATCACGTTTTGTTTCCATTGGGCTCGATTCGGCTAGAATTGGCTCTATTCAGCTCTATTCTGCACTATTTCACTCTATTCGACTCTACTCTTCTCTGCTCTACCGTACTGTGCTATCTTCTCTTCCTTCTATTATGTACTGTTCTATTCTATTCTGTTCTACCCTCCCAGCCGCTCCCCTCCCCTTCTCTAATCTTTGATTCTGTTCGAGTCATCGCATTTTCACGCCATTCGACCCGATTAGGCTTGAATCAGGTCAATTCGCTTCGAGTCGGTTCGATTGGGCTCCATTTGGCTCCATTCAGCTCCAATGGCATCGATTCTGCTGGATTCTGCTCGATTAGGCCCTCTTTGGCCCTATTCGGCCCAACTATGCTCTATTCGACTCTTTTCTACTCTATTCGTCTCGAGTCGGCTCCGTTCTAATCCATTCCACACCATTCTGCACTATTCTCCTCTATTCTCGTCTACCCTTCCCTACCCTAATCTATTCGAATGGATTCGATTTGACCCGATTCGAAGCGATTCAACGCGATTCATCTTGTTTTGTCTCCATTCGCCTCAATTCGGCTATGTTCTGCACTATCTGACTCTTTCCTACTCTATTCTATTCTGCTGGATTCTTTCTCTTCTGTTCTGTTCTCTCCTATTCTGTTGGACTCTGTTCTATCCTGCCCTACCCAACCCTACTGCACCGCACCCAAACCCACCCTACTTGAATCTATTTGATTCAATTCGATTCACTTCGACGCGATTGGACAGGATTTGACGGGATTCGACAAGGTCCGAAGGCATTTGACGGGATTCAAAGAGATTAGGCGAGATTCCATACGATTCGACGTGATTCAGCAGAATTCTAGGAGATTGGACGCAATTCGAAGTTATTGGACGTGATGGGGCGTGATTCGTCGTGATTCGACGACATTCGATGCAATCCGATGCGATACGAAGCGATTCGACCCGGTCCGACACAAAACGATGTGATTTGATGCGATTCGACGTGATTCGATGTGATTCGACGCTATTCAGTGCCAGTCGGCGTGATTCTGCTTGATTCAGCTCGATTAGGTGCGAATCGGCTCTATATGGCTCCTTTACGTCTCGATTCGGCTCCATTCAGCTCTGTTTTCTCTATTCGTCTCTATTTGGCCTATTCGTCTCTAATCGACTCTATTCGAGTCTATTCGACCCTACTCTTTTCTACTCTATTCTATTCCTTCTATTCTGTTCTAATCTCTTCTAGTCTACTCTACTCTATTCTATTCCACCCTCCTCTCCCCTTCTCTAATCTAGACGTTTGGATTGCATTGGATGCATTGAACGGGATTCGACGTGATTAAGCTTGAATCAGCTCGATTCTATTCCGTTTGGCTCTATTCGGTTCGTTTGGCTTGAATTGCTTCGATTCTGCTCAATTCCGCCTCTTTCGGCCCTATTCTGCTCTATTCGACTCTTCTCTACTCTTTTTGTCTCTATTTGACTCCATTCTACTCCATTCTATTTATTCCACACCATTCTACACTATTCTGCTCTACTCTAGCCTACACCACTCTAATTTACTCGAATCGATTAGACGTGATTCCTCTCATTTCGACTCCATTCGGCTCTATTCAGCTGTATTCGAGTCTACCCTATTATACACGAGCCTACTCTATCGTACTCTAGTCTACTCTTCTCTATTTTCTTTCTTCTTCCTATGCTGTTCTCTTCTTTTCTACTCTATTCTACCCTACCCTATGCTACCCAACTCTACTCTATTCTAATCCATTGGATTGGATTGGATTCAACCCATTTGGACACGATTCGGCTCAGTTTGGCTCTATTTAGCTCCGTTCGAATCTATTCTACTCTACTCTGTTTCCCTCTACGCTACTCTAGCCTACTATTTTCTGTATTCGTTCTGTATTGTTCTGTTCTCTTCTAGTCTCTTCTGTTTTATTCTATGCTACTCTACTCTATTCCACCCTGCCATACCCGAACCTCCCCTACTCTAATCTGTTCAATTCGATTCCATGAATTTGGACACGATTCAGGTCGAATTGGTTCGATTCATGTCCATTCGGCTCCATTTGGCTCGAAGAGTGTCGATTCAACTGGATTAGGCTCAATTCGGCTCCATTAGGCTCGATTTACTGGATTTGGCTCAATTCAGCTCAATTCAGCTCGATTCGGCCCTCTTCGGCCCTCTTCAGCACTATTCGGCTCTATTCGGCTCTTTTCGACTCCTTTCGACTCCATTCGATTGTGTTGCACAGCATTCTACTCCACTCAACACTATTTTACTCTACCCTACCCTAATTGACTGGAATTGGTTCGAGGGGATTCAACGCGATTTGCCTTGTTTCTTCTCCATTTGGCTCGCTTCGACTCTATTCGACTCTGTTCTACTCTACACTATTCTGCTCTGCTCTAACCTTTTGGACTCGATTCTCTTGTATTCTTTTTATTCTCTTTTACTGTGTTCAATTCTCTTCTACTCTATTTTAACCAACCCTACTCTAATCTATTCCACTGGATTCGATTCCACGCATTTCGATGCGATTCGGCTCCAATCGGCTCCGTTGCACTCCATTCATCCCTCTTGGGCTCTCATCGGTTCGATTCAGTTCTAATCGGCTCCATTTCGCCCTGGTCAGTTCTATTCAGCTTGAATAGGCTCTATTCAACTCTATATGGCTCTATGAGTCTACTCAACTCTATTATCTCTTTTCAACTCCATTCTACACCATTCTACTCCATCCGACTGTATTCTTCTCTATTCTATTGTCTTGTACTCTACCCTTCTCTAGTCTATTCTAATCGATTCGATTGGATTGGACTTGAATGGATGGGATTCAATGCAATTCAACGGGATTCGACGCGATCCAGCATGATTCCGCGGGATTCGGCGCCATTCATCTTGATTTCTATCACGTTGGGTCTTTTGGGCTCTATTTTGCTCTAGTCGGCAATATTCAACTCTATTCTTCTAGACTCTGCACTACTCGACCCTATTCTAGTCTTTCAGTTCTCTTCTATCCTGTTCTGTTCTACTGCATTTTGGTCTATCCTACCCTACTCTAACTTAGCCTACTGCAATCTGTTCTATTCTATTCAACAGACTTGAAGGGGATTCGACCTGATTCAGGTCCTATCGGCTCGAATCAGCTCCTTTTTGTGCGAATTCAACTCGATTCGGTTGGACTTGGCCCTTTTCCTCTCTATTCGGCTCTTTTCGGCAGGATTTGACTCGATTTGACTCTAGTCTACTCTTCTCTATTCTTTCTGGTCTATTCTAATCTATTCTTTTCTACCCTACCCTACCCTCATCTTACCTGCCCTACACTAAACTATTGGATTGGATTCGACACTTTTCAACGCGATTCGACATGATTCTTCTCGATTCACCTCGAATTTGGTGGATTCGGCTGCATTCAGCTCTCTTTGGCTCTATTCAACTCTATTGGACTCTATTCTACTGTACTCGTCTCTACTTCATTCTATTCGATTCTTTCTCTTGTGTTCTGTTCTGTTTTAGTCTAACCCCTCCTACTCTACCCTCCTCTACTCTAATCGATTCGATTCAATGCCTTTCAAGGCGATTCCATGGGATTAGGCTTGAATTGGCTTGATTTAGCTCGATTTGGCTTGAATCGGGTCAATTTGGCTCGATTCTGCTCGATTCAGCATCATTAGGCTCGACCCAAACTTATCCGGCCCTGTTCAGCTCTATTCAACTCTTTTCTACTTTATTCGTCTCTATTTGGCTCCATTCGACTCCATTCCACACCATTCTACTCTGTTCGACTCCATTCTACACTATTCTATTCTCTTCTCCCCCACCCTACTCTACTCTAATCTATTCGATTCATGGAGATTTGTCTCATTTCCTCTCCATTCGACTCGATTCAGCTCGAATTGGATCTATTCATCTCTATTCTGCACTACTCGACTCTGACTATTCTACTCCACTCTACTCCATTCTACTCTTTGTATTCTCTTCTCTTCTACTCTATGCTTCTCTAGTCTATTCCTCTGTGCCCTACCCTATTGAATCCCAGCCTAACCTACACTACTCTAAGCTGTTCTATTGAATTCGATTGCATTCGATTCGACCCGATTGGACACAATTGGACGGGATTCGGTGAGATTTCATGAGATTCAATGGGTTTTGGTGGGATTGGATGGACTTCGACGAGATTCGATGCAATAGGGTGTGATTAGGTGCGATTTGGCTCGATCTAGCTTGGCTCATTTTCTGTGTCTCTATTTGGCTCATTCCAGCTCCATTCAGCTCCATTCAGCTCGAATCTGGTCGATTTGACTTGATCGGGCTCGATTGGGCTCGATTGGGCTCGACTCAGCCCTATACGTCCCTATTCGGTGCTATTCCGCTCTATTCGACTCTTTTCTAGTCTATTCATCTCGGTTTGACTGCATTTGACTCCATTCCACACCATTCTACGCTCTTCTATTCGACAGAACCCTATCCCGCCCTAGTCTTTCCTCATCTAGTCTGTTCTTTTCGATTCTGTTGTATTGGATTCTCGTTTTCTCTTTTCTCTATTCCATCCTATGCTACTCTACCATACCCTACACGAAACTAAGCTATCCTGACTTATCCTCTTCTATTCTATTGGATTCTGTTTTCTCTGTTCTACCGTATGCTACCCTACCTTATGACACCCTACTGGACCATACCCTACTCCATAAAAAAAGGGGTACTCAAGAAGGGTACTAGTTTGGAAAAGGGACTACCTAAGGCAAGGGGACTAGTTCGGGCTACTAGTTAGGGCCACTGTACTAGTTAAGAGTACTAGTTAATGGACGGGTACTAGTTAAGGCTACTAGGAAGGCAAGGTACAAGTGAAGGCTACTACTTCAGGCAAGCGTATTAGTTTAGGCTACTAGTTGATGCAAGGGTACAAGTTCATACTACTAATTAAGGCCCGGGTACTAGTTAAGGCAACTGGTCAAGGCAAGGGTAGTAGCTATGGGTAGCGATAAGGCCAGGGTACTAGTTAAGACTACTAGTTAATGCCAGGGTACTAGTTGAGGCAAGGGTCCTAGTGACGGCCAGGGTACTAGTTAAGGCTGGGCTACTAGTCCATGCAAGGCTACTACTTCAGGGTACTAGTTAAGGTTTGGCTACTAGTTAAGAGGACTAGTAAGGCAAGGGTAGACGTTAAGACTGTTCCTTAAGGCAAGGTGACTCGTTAGGGGTACTAGTTACCACAAGGCTTCTAGTTCAGAATACTAGTTAGGGCCACTGTACTAGTTCAGAGTACTAGTTAAGGCTACTAGGAAGGCAAGGAACGAGTTTAGGCCACTACTTCAGGCAAGAGTACTCGTGTTGTCGACTAGTCGATGCAAGGGTACATGTTCATACTACTGGCTAAGTCCAGGGTGCTAGTTAAGGCAACTGGTTAAGGCAAGGGTAGTAGTTATGGGTACCGATAAGGCCAGGCTACTAGTTAATGCAAGGGTACTAGTTAAGGGGACTTGTTGAGGCAAGGATAGCCATTAAGACTGTTCCTTAAGGCAAGGCTCCTGGTTAAGGGTACTAGTTAGGACAAGGCTACCAGTTCAGGAGACTAGTTAGGGGCACTGTACTAGTTAAGAGTACTAGTAAAGGCACGGGTGCTAGTTAAGGCTGCTAGTTAAGGCAAGGTACAAATTCAGGCCACTGCTTAAGGCAAGAGTCCTAGTTAAGGCTACTAGTTGATGCAAGAATACAAGTGAATACTACTAGTTAAGGCCAGGGTCCTAGTTAAGGCAACTGGTTACGGCAAGGGTAGTAGTTCTGGGTACTGATACGGCCAGGGTACTAGTTCAGACTACTAGTGAATGCGAGGGTACTAGTTAAGGGTACTACTTAAGGCTGCCAGTGAAGGCCAGGGTCTGAGTTAAGGCTACTGGAGAAGGCCAGGGTACCAGTGAAGGCAAGGCTACTAGTTAAGGGTACTAGTTAAGAGAAGGCTACTAGTTCAGGATACGAGTTAGGGGCACTGTACTAGTTAAGAGTACTAGCTAAGGCACGAGTACTAGTTCAGCCCACTACTTAAGGCAAGAGTCCTAGTTAAGGCTACTCTTTGATGCAAGTTTACAAGTTGATATTTCTAGTTAAGGCCAGGGTCCTAGTTAAGGCAACTGGTTAAGGCAAGGGTACTAGTTAAGGCAAGGCTACTAGTTAGGGGTAGTAGGGAAGGCTTGGCCACTAGTTAAGGGTACTAGTAAGGCAAGGGCAGATGTTAAGACTATTACTTAAAGCAAGGCTACAAGTTCAGGGTACTAATTCAGACAAGGCTACTAGTTCAGGCTACTCGTTATGGCCGCTGTACTAGTTCAGAGTACTACTTAAGGCACAGGTACTAGTTAAGGATACTAGTTCAGGCAAGGTCCAAGTGAAGGCTACTACTTAAGGCAAGACGACTAGTTTAGGCTACCAGTGGATTCAAGGGTACAAGTGAATACTACGAGTTAAGGCCAGGGTACCAGTTAAGGCAGCTGGTTAAGGCCAGGGTAGGACTTATGGGGACTGAGAAGGCCAGGTACTAGTTAAGACAACTAGTTCATGCGAGGGTACTAGTGAAGGGTACTAGTTGAGGCAAGGCTACTAGTGAAGGCCAGGGTACTAGTGAAGGCTACTGGTGAAGGCCAGGGTACTAGTTAAGGCAGGGCTACTAGTTCAGGGTACTGGTAAGGCAAGGGTAGACATTAAGACTATTACTTAAGGCAAGGCTACTAGTTAAGGGTACTAGTTCAGACAAGGCTACTAGTTCAGGATACTAGTTAAGGCAAGGGGACTAGTTCAGATTCAGAATTTAGGGTACTTGTCAGGGCAAGGGTACTCTTCAAGGCTAGTTGTCTAGCCTACTGATCTATACCACTAGTCTGACTAGTCCAGCTGTCTTGTCTAGGCTACTACTCTAGACTTCTCTTGTCTACTCTACTCTAGTCTACTTTCGTCTACCCTAGTCTACCCTATCAAAAACCACCCTACCCTAACCTTTTTGAATCTATTCAATTGGATTCGATTCAAAGCATTTCAATGTGATTGGACGCGATGAGGCTTGAATCGGCTCATTCGGCACCATCAGCTCGATTCAGCTCGATTTGGCTTGAATCACTTCGATTCGGCTTGTTTCAACTCAATTCGACTTGGTTCAGCCTTATTCGGCTCGATTCGACTCTTTTCTACTCTAGTTTTCTCTATGGAACTCCATTCGACTCCATTCTACTCTATTCTGTTCTACCCTACCCTACTCTAATCTATTCTAATGGATTCGATGGGACGCTATTCGACGCGATTCATCACGTTTTGTTTCCATTGGGCTCGATTCGGCTAGAATTGGCTCTATTCAGCTCTATTCTGCACTATTTCACTCTATTTGACTCTACTCTTCTCTGCTCTACCGTACTGTGCTATCTTCTCTTCCTTCTATTATGTACTGTTCTATTCTATTCTGTTCTACCCTCCCAGCCGCTCCCCTCCCCTTCTCTAATCTTTGATTCTGTTCGAGTCATCGCATTTTCACGCCATTCGACCCGATTAGGCTTGAATCAGGTCAATTCGCTTCGAGTCGGTTCGATTGGGCTCCATTTGGCTCCATTCAGCTCCAATGGCATCGATTCTGCTGGATTCTGCTCGATTAGGCCCTCTTTGGCCCTATTCGGCCCAACTATGCTCTATTCGACTCTTTTCTACTCTATTCGTCTCGAGTCGGCTCCGTTCTAATCCATTCCACACCATTCTGCACTATTCTCCTCTATTCTCGTCTACCCTTCCCTACCCTAATCTATTCGAATGGATTCGATTTGACCCGATTCGAAGCGATTCAACGCGATTCATCTTGTTTTGTCTCCATTCGCCTCAATTCGGCTATGTTCTGCACTATCTGACTCTTTCCTACTCTATTCTATTCTGCTGGATTCTTTCTCTTCTGTTCTGTTCTCTCCTATTCTGTTGGACTCTGTTCTATCCTGCCCTACCCAACCCTACTGCACCGCACCCAAACCCACCCTACTTGAATCTATTTGATTCAATTCGATTCACTTCGACGCGATTGGACAGGATTTGACGGGATTCGACAAGGTCTGAAGGCATTTGACGGGATTCAAAGAGATTAGGCGAGATTCCATACGATTCGACGTGATTCAGCAGAATTCTAGGAGATTGGACGCAATTCGAAGTTATTGGACGTGATGGGGCGTGATTCGTCGTGATTCGACGACATTCGATGCAATCCGATGCGATACGAAGCGATTCGACCCGGTCCGACACAAAACGATGTGATTTGATGCGATTCGACGTGATTCGATGTGATTCGACGCTATTCAGTGCCAGTCGGCGTGATTCTGCTTGATTCAGCTCGATTAGGTGCGAATCGGCTCTATATGGCTCCTTTACGTCTCGATTCGGCTCCATTCAGCTCTGTTTTCTCTATTCGTCTCTATTTGGCCTATTCGTCTCTAATCGACTCTATTCGAGTCTATTCGACCCTACTCTTTTCTACTCTATTCTATTCCTTCTATTCTGTTCTAATCTCTTCTAGTCTACTCTACTCTACTCTATTCTATTCCACCCTCCTCTCCCCTTCTCTAATCTAGACGTTTGGATTGCATTGGATGCATTGAACGGGATTCGACGTGATTAAGCTTGAATCAGCTCGATTCTATTCCGTTTGGCTCTATTCGGTTCGTTTGGCTTGAATTGCTTCGATTCTGCTCAATTCCGCCTCTTTCGGCCCTATTCTGCTCTATTCGACTCTTCTCTACTCTTTTTGTCTCTATTTGACTCCATTCTACTCCATTCTATTTATTCCACACCATTCTACACTATTCTGCTCTACTCTAGCCTACACCACTCTAATTTACTCGAATCGATTAGACGTGATTCCTCTCATTTCGACTCCATTCGGCTCTATTCAGCTGTATTCGAGTCTACCCTATTATACACGAGCCTACTCTATCGTACTCTAGTCTACTCTTCTCTATTTTCTTTCTTCTTCCTATGCTGTTCTCTTCTTTTCTACTCTATTCTACCCTACCCTATGCTACCCAACTCTACTCTATTCTAATCCATTGGATTGGATTGGATTCAACCCATTTGGACACGATTCGGCTCAGTTTGGCTCTATTTAGCTCCGTTCGAATCTATTCTACTCTACTCTGTTTCCCTCTACGCTACTCTAGCCTACTATTTTCTGTATTCGTTCTGTATTGTTCTGTTCTCTTCTAGTCTCTTCTGTTTTATTCTATGCTACTCTACTCTATTCCACCCTGCCATACCCGAACCTCCCCTACTCTAATCTGTTCAATTCGATTCCATGAATTTGGACACGATTCAGGTCGAATTGGTTCGATTCATGTCCATTCGGCTCCATTTGGCTCGAAGAGTGTCGATTCAACTGGATTAGGCTCAATTCGGCTCCATTAGGCTCGATTTACTGGATTTGGCTCAATTCAGCTCAATTCAGCTCGATTCGGCCCTCTTCGGCCCTCTTCAGCACTATTCGGCTCTATTCGGCTCTTTTCGACTCCTTTCGACTCCATTCGATTGTGTTGCACAGCATTCTACTCCACTCAACACTATTTTACTCTACCCTACCCTAATTGACTGGAATTGGTTCGAGGGGATTCAACGCGATTTGCCTTGTTTCTTCTCCATTTGGCTCGCTTCGACTCTATTCGACTCTGTTCTACTCTACACTATTCTGCTCTGCTCTAACCTTTTGGACTCGATTCTCTTGTATTCTTTTTATTCTCTTTTACTGTGTTCAATTCTCTTCTACTCTATTTTAACCAACCCTACTCTAATCTATTCCACTGGATTCGATTCCACGCATTTCGATGCGATTCGGCTCCAATCGGCTCCGTTGCACTCCATTCATCCCTCTTGGGCTCTCATCGGTTCGATTCAGTTCTAATCGGCTCCATTTCGCCCTGGTCAGTTCTATTCAGCTTGAATAGGCTCTATTCAACTCTATATGGCTCTATGAGTCTACTCAACTCTATTATCTCTTTTCAACTCCATTCTACACCATTCTACTCCATCCGACTGTATTCTTCTCTATTCTATTGTCTTGTACTCTACCCTTCTCTAGTCTATTCTAATCGATTCGATTGGATTGGACTTGAATGGATGGGATTCAATGCAATTCAACGGGATTCGACGCGATCCAGCATGATTCCGCGGGATTCGGCGCCATTCATCTTGATTTCTATCACGTTGGGTCTTTTGGGCTCTATTTTGCTCTAGTCGGCAATATTCAACTCTATTCTTCTAGACTCTGCACTACTCGACCCTATTCTAGTCTTTCAGTTCTCTTCTATCCTGTTCTGTTCTACTGCATTTTGGTCTATCCTACCCTACTCTAACTTAGCCTACTGCAATCTGTTCTATTCTATTCAACAGACTTGAAGGGGATTCGACCTGATTCAGGTCCTATCGGCTCGAATCAGCTCCTTTTTGTGCGAATTCAACTCGATTCGGTTGGACTTGGCCCTTTTCCTCTCTATTCGGCTCTTTTCGGCAGGATTTGACTCGATTTGACTCTAGTCTACTCTTCTCTATTCTTTCTGGTCTATTCTAATCTATTCTTTTCTACCCTACCCTACCCTCATCTTACCTGCCCTACACTAAACTATTGGATTGGATTCGACACTTTTCAACGCGATTCGACATGATTCTTCTCGATTCACCTCGAATTTGGTGGATTCGGCTGCATTCAGCTCTCTTTGGCTCTATTCAACTCTATTGGACTCTATTCTACTGTACTCGTCTCTACTTCATTCTATTCGATTCTTTCTCTTGTGTTCTGTTCTGTTTTAGTCTAACCCCTCCTACTCTACCCTCCTCTACTCTAATCGATTCGATTCAATGCCTTTCAAGGCGATTCCATGGGATTAGGCTTGAATTGGCTTGATTTAGCTCGATTTGGCTTGAATCGGGTCAATTTGGCTCGATTCTGCTCGATTCAGCATCATTAGGCTCGACCCAAACTTATCCGGCCCTGTTCAGCTCTATTCAACTCTTTTCTACTTTATTCGTCTCTATTTGGCTCCATTCGACTCCATTCCACACCATTCTACTCTGTTCGACTCCATTCTACACTATTCTATTCTCTTCTCCCCCACCCTACTCTACTCTAATCTATTCGATTCATGGAGATTTGTCTCATTTCCTCTCCATTCGACTCGATTCAGCTCGAATTGGATCTATTCATCTCTATTCTGCACTACTCGACTCTGACTATTCTACTCCACTCTACTCCATTCTACTCTTTGTATTCTCTTCTCTTCTACTCTATGCTTCTCTAGTCTATTCCTCTGTGCCCTACCCTATTGAATCCCAGCCTAACCTACACTACTCTAAGCTGTTCTATTGAATTCGATTGCATTCGATTCGACCCGATTGGACACAATTGGACGGGATTCGGTGAGATTTCATGAGATTCAATGGGTTTTGGTGGGATTGGATGGACTTCGACGAGATTCGATGCAATAGGGTGTGATTAGGTGCGATTTGGCTCGATCTAGCTTGGCTCATTTTCTGTGTCTCTATTTGGCTCATTCCAGCTCCATTCAGCTCCATTCAGCTCGAATCTGGTCGATTTGACTTGATCGGGCTCGATTGGGCTCGATTGGGCTCGACTCAGCCCTATACGTCCCTATTCGGTGCTATTCCGCTCTATTCGACTCTTTTCTAGTCGATTCATCTCGGTTTGACTGCATTTGACTCCATTCCACACCATTCTACGCTCTTCTATTCGACAGAACCCTATCCCGCCCTAGTCTTTCCTCATCTAGTCTGTTCTTTTCGATTCTGTTGTATTGGATTCTCGTTTTCTCTTTTCTCTATTCCATCCTATGCTACTCTACCATACCCTACACGAAACTAAGCTATCCTGACTTATCCTCTTCTATTCTATTGGATTCTGTTTTCTCTGTTCTACCGTATGCTACCCTACCTTATGACACCCTACTGGACCATACCCTACTCCATAAAAAAAGGGGTACTCAAGAAGGGTACTAGTTTGGAAAAGGGACTACCTAAGGCAAGGGGACTAGTTCGGGCTACTAGTTAGGGCCACTGTACTAGTTAAGAGTACTAGTTAATGGACGGGTACTAGTTAAGGCTACTAGGAAGGCAAGGTACAAGTGAAGGCTACTACTTCAGGCAAGCGTATTAGTTTAGGCTACTAGTTGATGCAAGGGTACAAGTTCATACTACTAATTAAGGCCCGGGTACTAGTTAAGGCAACTGGTCAAGGCAAGGGTAGTAGCTATGGGTAGCGATAAGGCCAGGGTACTAGTTAAGACTACTAGTTAATGCCAGGGTACTAGTTGAGGCAAGGGTCCTAGTGACGGCCAGGGTACTAGTTAAGGCTGGGCTACTAGTCCATGCAAGGCTACTACTTCAGGGTACTAGTTAAGGTTTGGCTACTAGTTAAGAGGACTAGTAAGGCAAGGGTAGACGTTAAGACTGTTCCTTAAGGCAAGGTGACTCGTTAGGGGTACTAGTTACCACAAGGCTTCTAGTTCAGAATACTAGTTAGGGCCACTGTACTAGTTCAGAGTACTAGTTAAGGCTACTAGGAAGGCAAGGAACGAGTTTAGGCCACTACTTCAGGCAAGAGTACTCGTGTTGTCGACTAGTCGATGCAAGGGTACATGTTCATACTACTGGCTAAGTCCAGGGTGCTAGTTAAGGCAACTGGTTAAGGCAAGGGTAGTAGTTATGGGTACCGATAAGGCCAGGCTACTAGTTAATGCAAGGGTACTAGTTAAGGGGACTTGTTGAGGCAAGGATAGCCACTAAGACTGTTCCTTAAGGCAAGGCTCCTGGTTAAGGGTACTAGTTAGGACAAGGCTACCAGTTCAGGAGACTAGTTAGGGGCACTGTACTAGTTAAGAGTACTAGTAAAGGCACGGGTGCTAGTTAAGGCTGCTAGTTAAGGCAAGGTACAAATTCAGGCCACTGCTTAAGGCAAGAGTCCTAGTTAAGGCTACTAGTTGATGCAAGAATACAAGTGAATACTACTAGTTAAGGCCAGGGTCCTAGTTAAGGCAACTGGTTACGGCAAGGGTAGTAGTTCTGGGTACTGATACGGCCAGGGTACTAGTTCAGACTACTAGTGAATGCGAGGGTACTAGTTAAGGGTACTACTTAAGGCTGCCAGTGAAGGCCAGGGTCTGAGTTAAGGCTACTGGAGAAGGCCAGGGTACCAGTGAAGGCAAGGCTACTAGTTAAGGGTACTAGTTAAGAGAAGGCTACTAGTTCAGGATACGAGTTAGGGGCACTGTACTAGTTAAGAGTACTAGCTAAGGCACGAGTACTAGTTCAGCCCACTACTTAAGGCAAGAGTCCTAGTTAAGGCTACTCTTTGATGCAAGTTTACAAGTTGATATTTCTAGTTAAGGCCAGGGTCCTAGTTAAGGCAACTGGTTAAGGCAAGGGTACTAGTTAAGGCAAGGCTACTAGTTAGGGGTAGTAGGGAAGGCTTGGCCACTAGTTAAGGGTACTAGTAAGGCAAGGGCAGATGTTAAGACTATTACTTAAAGCAAGGCTACAAGTTCAGGGTACTAATTCAGACAAGGCTACTAGTTCAGGCTACTCGTTATGGCCGCTGTACTAGTTCAGAGTACTACTTAAGGCACAGGTACTAGTTAAGGATACTAGTTCAGGCAAGGTCCAAGTGAAGGCTACTACTTAAGGCAAGACGACTAGTTTAGGCTACCAGTGGATTCAAGGGTACAAGTGAATACTACGAGTTAAGACCAGGGTACCAGTTAAGGCAGCTGGTTAAGGCCAGGGTAGGACTTATGGGGACTGAGAAGGCCAGGTACTAGTTAAGACAACTAGTTCATGCGAGGGTACTAGTGAAGGGTACTAGTTGAGGCAAGGCTACTAGTGAAGGCCAGGGTACTAGTGAAGGCTACTGGTGAAGGCCAGGGTACTAGTTAAGGCAGGGCTACTAGTTCAGGGTACTGGTAAGGCAAGGGCAGACATTAAGACTATTACTTAAGGCAAGGCTACTAGTTAAGGGTACTAGTTCAGACAAGGCTACTAGTTCAGGATACTAGTTAAGGCAAGGGGACTAGTTCAGATTCAGAATTTAGGGTACTTGTCAGGGCAAGGGTACTCTTCAAGGCTAGTTGTCTAGCCTACTGATCTATACCACTAGTCTGACTAGTCCAGCTGTCTTGTCTAGGCTACTACTCTAGACTTCTCTTGTCTACTCTACTCTAGTCTACTTTCGTCTACCCTAGTCTACCCTAGCAAAAACCACCCTACCCTAACCTTTTTGAATCTATTCAATTGGATTCGATTCAAAGCATTTCAATGTGATTGGACGCGATGAGGCTTGAATCGGCTCATTCGGCACCATCAGCTCGATTCAGCTCGATTTGGCTTGAATCACTTCGATTCGGCTTGTTTCAACTCAATTCGACTTGGTTCAGCCTTATTCGGCTCGATTCGACTCTTTTCTACTCTAGTTTTCTCTATGGAACTCCATTCGACTCCATTCTACTCTATTCTGTTCTACCCTACCCTACTCTAATCTATTCTAATGGATTCGATGGGACGCTATTCGACGCGATTCATCACGTTTTGTTTCCATTGGGCTCGATTCGGCTAGAATTGGCTCTATTCAGCTCTATTCTGCACTATTTCACTCTATTCGACTCTACTCTTCTCTGCTCTACCGTACTGTGCTATCTTCTCTTCCTTCTATTATGTACTGTTCTATTCTATTCTGTTCTACCCTCCCAGCCGCTCCCCTCCCCTTCTCTAATCTTTGATTCTGTTCGAGTCATCGCATTTTCACGCCATTCGACCCGATTAGGCTTGAATCAGGTCAATTCGCTTCGAGTCGGTTCGATTGGGCTCCATTTGGCTCCATTCAGCTCCAATGGCATCGATTCTGCTGGATTCTGCTCGATTAGGCCCTCTTTGGCCCTATTCGGCCCAACTATGCTCTATTCGACTCTTTTCTACTCTATTCGTCTCGAGTCGGCTCCGTTCTAATCCATTCCACACCATTCTGCACTATTCTCCTCTATTCTCGTCTACCCTTCCCTACCCTAATCTATTCGAATGGATTCGATTTGACCCGATTCGAAGCGATTCAACGCGATTCATCTTGTTTTGTCTCCATTCGCCTCAATTCGGCTATGTTCTGCACTATCTGACTCTTTCCTACTCTATTCTATTCTGCTGGATTCTTTCTCTTCTGTTCTGTTCTCTCCTATTCTGTTGGACTCTGTTCTATCCTGCCCTACCCAACCCTACTGCACCGCACCCAAACCCACCCTACTTGAATCTATTTGATTCAATTCGATTCACTTCGACGCGATTGGACAGGATTTGACGGGATTCGACAAGGTCTGAAGGCATTTGACGGGATTCAAAGAGATTAGGCGAGATTCCATACGATTCGACGTGATTCAGCAGAATTCTAGGAGATTGGACGCAATTCGAAGTTATTGGACGTGATGGGGCGTGATTCGTCGTGATTCGACGACATTCGATGCAATCCGATGCGATACGAAGCGATTCGACCCGGTCCGACACAAAACGATGTGATTTGATGCGATTCGACGTGATTCGATGTGATTCGACGCTATTCAGTGCCAGTCGGCGTGATTCTGCTTGATTCAGCTCGATTAGGTGCGAATCGGCTCTATATGGCTCCTTTACGTCTCGATTCGGCTCCATTCAGCTCTGTTTTCTCTATTCGTCTCTATTTGGCCTATTCGTCTCTAATCGACTCTATTCGAGTCTATTCGACCCTACTCTTTTCTACTCTATTCTATTCCTTCTATTCTGTTCTAATCTCTTCTAGTCTACTCTACTCTACTCTATTCTATTCCACCCTCCTCTCCCCTTCTCTAATCTAGACGTTTGGATTGCATTGGATGCATTGAACGGGATTCGACGTGATTAAGCTTGAATCAGCTCGATTCTATTCCGTTTGGCTCTATTCGGTTCGTTTGGCTTGAATTGCTTCGATTCTGCTCAATTCCGCCTCTTTCGGCCCTATTCTGCTCTATTCGACTCTTCTCTACTCTTTTTGTCTCTATTTGACTCCATTCTACTCCATTCTATTTATTCCACACCATTCTACACTATTCTGCTCTACTCTAGCCTACACCACTCTAATTTACTCGAATCGATTAGACGTGATTCCTCTCATTTCGACTCCATTCGGCTCTATTCAGCTGTATTCGAGTCTACCCTATTATACACGAGCCTACTCTATCGTACTCTAGTCTACTCTTCTCTATTTTCTTTCTTCTTCCTATGCTGTTCTCTTCTTTTCTACTCTATTCTACCCTACCCTATGCTACCCAACTCTACTCTATTCTAATCCATTGGATTGGATTGGATTCAACCCATTTGGACACGATTCGGCTCAGTTTGGCTCTATTTAGCTCCGTTCGAATCTATTCTACTCTACTCTGTTTCCCTCTACGCTACTCTAGCCTACTATTTTCTGTATTCGTTCTGTATTGTTCTGTTCTCTTCTAGTCTCTTCTGTTTTATTCTATGCTACTCTACTCTATTCCACCCTGCCATACCCGAACCTCCCCTACTCTAATCTGTTCAATTCGATTCCATGAATTTGGACACGATTCAGGTCGAATTGGTTCGATTCATGTCCATTCGGCTCCATTTGGCTCGAAGAGTGTCGATTCAACTGGATTAGGCTCAATTCGGCTCCATTAGGCTCGATTTACTGGATTTGGCTCAATTCAGCTCAATTCAGCTCGATTCGGCCCTCTTCGGCCCTCTTCAGCACTATTCGGCTCTATTCGGCTCTTTTCGACTCCTTTCGACTCCATTCGATTGCGTTGCACAGCATTCTACTCCACTCAACACTATTTTACTCTACCCTACCCTAATTGACTGGAATTGGTTCGAGGGGATTCAACGCGATTTGCCTTGTTTCTTCTCCATTTGGCTCGCTTCGACTCTATTCGACTCTGTTCTACTCTACACTATTCTGCTCTGCTCTAACCTTTTGGACTCGATTCTCTTGTATTCTTTTTATTCTCTTTTACTGTGTTCAATTCTCTTCTACTCTATTTTAACCAACCCTACTCTAATCTATTCCACTGGATTCGATTCCACGCATTTCGATGCGATTCGGCTCCAATCGGCTCCGTTGCACTCCATTCATCCCTCTTGGGCTCTCATCGGTTCGATTCAGTTCTAATCGGCTCCATTTCGCCCTGGTCAGTTCTATTCAGCTTGAATAGGCTCTATTCAACTCTATATGGCTCTATGAGTCTACTCAACTCTATTATCTCTTTTCAACTCCATTCTACACCATTCTACTCCATCCGACTGTATTCTTCTCTATTCTATTGTCTTGTACTCTACCCTTCTCTAGTCTATTCTAATCGATTCGATTGGATTGGACTTGAATGGATGGGATTCAATGCAATTCAACGGGATTCGACGCGATCCAGCATGATTCCGCGGGATTCGGCGCCATTCATCTTGATTTCTATCACGTTGGGTCTTTTGGGCTCTATTTTGCTCTAGTCGGCAATATTCAACTCTATTCTTCTAGACTCTGCACTACTCGACCCTATTCTAGTCTTTCAGTTCTCTTCTATCCTGTTCTGTTCTACTGCATTTTGGTCTATCCTACCCTACTCTAACTTAGCCTACTGCAATCTGTTCTATTCTATTCAACAGACTTGAACGGGATTCGACCTGATTCAGGTCCTATCGGCTCGAATCAGCTCCTTTTTGTGCGAATTCAACTCGATTCGGTTGGACTTGGCCCTTTTCCTCTCTATTCGGCTCTTTTCGGCAGGATTTGACTCGATTTGACTCTAGTCTACTCTTCTCTATTCTTTCTGGTCTATTCTAATCTATTCTTTTCTACCCTACCCTACCCTCATCTTACCTGCCCTACACTAAACTATTGGATTGGATTCGACACTTTTCAACGCGATTCGACATGATTCTTCTCGATTCACCTCGAATTTGGTGGATTCGGCTGCATTCAGCTCTCTTTGGCTCTATTCAACTCTATTGGACTCTATTCTACTGTACTCGTCTCTACTTCATTCTATTCGATTCTTTCTCTTGTGTTCTGTTCTGTTTTAGTCTAACCCCTCCTACTCTACCCTCCTCTACTCTAATCGATTCGATTCAATGCCTTTCAAGGCGATTCCATGGGATTAGGCTTGAATTGGCTTGATTTAGCTCGATTTGGCTTGAATCGGGTCAATTTGGCTCGATTCTGCTCGATTCAGCATCATTAGGCTCGACCCAAACTTATCCGGCCCTGTTCAGCTCTATTCAACTCTTTTCTACTTTATTCGTCTCTATTTGGCTCCATTCGACTCCATTCCACACCATTCTACTCTGTTCGACTCCATTCTACACTATTCTATTCTCTTCTCCCCCACCCTACTCTACTCTAATCTATTCGATTCATGGAGATTTGTCTCATTTCCTCTCCATTCGACTCGATTCAGCTCGAATTGGATCTATTCATCTCTATTCTGCACTACTCGACTCTGACTATTCTACTCCACTCTACTCCATTCTACTCTTTGTATTCTCTTCTCTTCTACTCTATGCTTCTCTAGTCTATTCCTCTGTGCCCTACCCTATTGAATCCCAGCCTAACCTACACTACTCTAAGCTGTTCTATTGAATTCGATTGCATTCGATTCGACCCGATTGGACACAATTGGACGGGATTCGGTGAGATTTCATGAGATTCAATGGGTTTTGGTGGGATTGGATGGACTTCGACGAGATTCGATGCAATAGGGTGTGATTAGGTGCGATTTGGCTCGATCTAGCTTGGCTCATTTTCTGTGTCTCTATTTGGCTCATTCCAGCTCCATTCAGCTCCATTCAGCTCGAATCTGGTCGATTTGACTTGATCGGGCTCGATTGGGCTCGATTGGGCTCGACTCAGCCCTATACGTCCCTATTCGGTGCTATTCCGCTCTATTCGACTCTTTTCTAGTCGATTCATCTCGGTTTGACTGCATTTGACTCCATTCCACACCATTCTACGCTCTTCTATTCGACAGAACCCTATCCCGCCCTAGTCTTTCCTCATCTAGTCTGTTCTTTTCGATTCTGTTGTATTGGATTCTCGTTTTCTCTTTTCTCTATTCCATCCTATGCTACTCTACCATACCCTACACGAAACTAAGCTATCCTGACTTATCCTCTTCTATTCTATTGGATTCTGTTTTCTCTGTTCTACCGTATGCTACCCTACCTTATGACACCCTACTGGACCATACCCTACTCCATAAAAAAAGGGGTACTCAAGAAGGGTACTAGTTTGGAAAAGGGACTACCTAAGGCAAGGGGACTAGTTCGGGCTACTAGTTAGGGCCACTGTACTAGTTAAGAGTACTAGTTAATGGACGGGTACTAGTTAAGGCTACTAGGAAGGCAAGGTACAAGTGAAGGCTACTACTTCAGGCAAGCGTATTAGTTTAGGCTACTAGTTGATGCAAGGGTACAAGTTCATACTACTAATTAAGGCCCGGGTACTAGTTAAGGCAACTGGTCAAGGCAAGGGTAGTAGCTATGGGTAGCGATAAGGCCAGGGTACTAGTTAAGACTACTAGTTAATGCCAGGGTACTAGTTGAGGCAAGGGTCCTAGTGACGGCCAGGGTACTAGTTAAGGCTGGGCTACTAGTCCATGCAAGGCTACTACTTCAGGGTACTAGTTAAGGTTTGGCTACTAGTTAAGAGGACTAGTAAGGCAAGGGTAGACGTTAAGACTGTTCCTTAAGGCAAGGTGACTCGTTAGGGGTACTAGTTACCACAAGGCTTCTAGTTCAGAATACTAGTTAGGGCCACTGTACTAGTTCAGAGTACTAGTTAAGGCTACTAGGAAGGCAAGGAACGAGTTTAGGCCACTACTTCAGGCAAGAGTACTAGTGTTGTCGACTAGTCGATGCAAGGGTACATGTTCATACTACTGGCTAAGTCCAGGGTGCTAGTTAAGGCAACTGGTTAAGGCAAGGGTAGTAGTTATGGGTACCGATAAGGCCAGGCTACTAGTTAATGCAAGGGTACTAGTTAAGGGGACTTGTTGAGGCAAGGATAGCCATTAAGACTATTCCTTAAGGCAAGGCTCCTGGTTAAGGGTACTAGTTAGGACAAGGCTACCAGTTCAGGAGACTAGTTAGGGGCACTGTACTAGTTAAGAGTACTAGTAAAGGCACGGGTGCTAGTTAAGGCTGCTAGTTAAGGCAAGGTACAAATTCAGGCCACTGCTTAAGGCAAGAGTCCTAGTTAAGGCTACTAGTTGATGCAAGAATACAAGTGAATACTACTAGTTAAGGCCAGGGTCCTAGTTAAGGCAACTGGTTACGGCAAGGGTAGTAGTTCTGGGTACTGATACGGCCAGGGTACTAGTTCAGACTACTAGTGAATGCGAGGGTACTAGTTAAGGGTACTACTTAAGGCTGCCAGTGAAGGCCAGGGTCTGAGTTAAGGTTACTGGAGAAGGCCAGGGTACCAGTGAAGGCAAGGCTACTAGTTAAGGGTACTAGTTAAGAGAAGGCTACTAGTTCAGGATACGAGTTAGGGGCACTGTACTAGTTAAGAGTACTAGCTAAGGCACGAGTACTAGTTCAGCCCACTACTTAAGGCAAGAGTCCTAGTTAAGGCTACTCTTTGATGCAAGTTTACAAGTTGATATTTCTAGTTAAGGCCAGGGTCCTAGTTAAGGCAACTGGTTAAGGCAAGGGTACTAGTTAAGGCAAGGCTACTAGTTAGGGGTAGTAGGGAAGGCTTGGCCACTAGTTAAGGGTACTAGTAAGGCAAGGGCAGATGTTAAGACTATTACTTAAAGCAAGGCTACAAGTTCAGGGTACTAATTCAGACAAGGCTACTAGTTCAGGCTACTCGTTATGGCCGCTGTACTAGTTCAGAGTACTACTTAAGGCACAGGTACTAGTTAAGGATACTAGTTCAGGCAAGGTCCAAGTGAAGGCTACTACTTAAGGCAAGACGACTAGTTTAGGCTACCAGTGGATTCAAGGGTACAAGTGAATACTACGAGTTAAGACCAGGGTACCAGTTAAGGCAGCTGGTTAAGGCCAGGGTAGGACTTATGGGGACTGAGAAGGCCAGGTACTAGTTAAGACAACTAGTTCATGCGAGGGTACTAGTGAAGGGTACTAGTTGAGGCAAGGCTACTAGTGAAGGCCAGGGTACTAGTGAAGGCTACTGGTGAAGGCCAGGGTACTAGTTAAGGCAGGGCTACTAGTTCAGGGTACTGGTAAGGCAAGGGTAGACATTAAGACTATTACTTAAGGCAAGGCTACTAGTTAAGGGTACTAGTTCAGACAAGGCTACTAGTTCAGGATACTAGTTAAGGCAAGGGGACTAGTTCAGATTCAGAATTTAGGGTACTTGTCAGGGCAAGGGTACTCTTCAAGGCTAGTTGTCTAGCCTACTGATCTATACCACTAGTCTGACTAGTCCAGCTGTCTTGTCTAGGCTACTACTCTAGACTTCTCTTGTCTACTCTACTCTAGTCTACTTTCGTCTACCCTAGTCTACCCTATCAAAAACCACCCTACCCTAACCTTTTTGAATCTATTCAATTGGATTCGATTCAAAGCATTTCAATGTGATTGGACGCGATGAGGCTTGAATCGGCTCATTCGGCACCATCAGCTCGATTCAGCTCGATTTGGCTTGAATCACTTCGATTCGGCTTGTTTCAACTCAATTCGACTTGGTTGAGCCTTATTCGGCTCGATTCGACTCTTTTCTACTCTAGTTTTCTCTATGCAACTCCATTCGACTCCATTCTACTCTATTCTGTTCTACCCTACCCTACTCTAATCTATTCTAATGGATTCGATGGGACGCTATTCGACGCGATTCATCACGTTTTGTTTCCATTGGGCTCGATTCGGCTAGAATTGGCTCTATTCAGCTCTATTCTGCACTATTTCACTCTATTCGACTCTACTCTTCTCTGCTCTACCGTACTGTGCTATCTTCTCTTCCTTCTATTATGTACTGTTCTATTCTATTCTGTTCTACCCTCCCAGCCGCTCCCCTCCCCTTCTCTAATCTTTGATTCTGTTCGAGTCATCGCATTTTCACGCCATTCGACCCGATTAGGCTTGAATCAGGTCAATTCGCTTCGAGTCGGTTCGATTGGGCTCCATTTGGCTCCATTCAGCTCCAATGGCATCGATTCTGCTGGATTCTGCTCGATTAGGCCCTCTTTGGCCCTATTCGGCCCAACTATGCTCTATTCGACTCTTTTCTACTCTATTCGTCTCGAGTCGGCTCCGTTCTAATCCATTCCACACCATTCTGCACTATTCTCCTCTATTCTCGTCTACCCTTCCCTACCCTAATCTATTCGAATGGATTCGATTTGACCCGATTCGAAGCGATTCAACGCGATTCATCTTGTTTTGTCTCCATTCGCCTCAATTCGGCTATGTTCTGCACTATCTGACTCTTTCCTACTCTATTCTATTCTGCTGGATTCTTTCTCTTCTGTTCTGTTCTCTCCTATTCTGTTGGACTCTGTTCTATCCTGCCCTACCCAACCCTACTGCACCGCACCCAAACCCACCCTACTTGAATCTATTTGATTCAATTCGATTCACTTCGACGCGATTGGACAGGATTTGACGGGATTCGACAAGGTCCGAAGGCATTTGACGGGATTCAAAGAGATTAGGCGAGATTCCATACGATTCGACGTGATTCAGCAGAATTCTAGGAGATTGGACGCAATTCGAAGTTATTGGACGTGATGGGGCGTGATTCGTCGTGATTCGACGACATTCGATGCAATCCGATGCGATACGAAGCGATTCGACCCGGTCCGACACAAAACGATGTGATTTGATGCGATTCGACGTGATTCGATGTGATTCGACGCTATTCAGTGCCAGTCGGCGTGATTCTGCTTGATTCAGCTCGATTAGGTGCGAATCGGCTCTATATGGCTCCTTTACGTCTCGATTCGGCTCCATTCAGCTCTGTTTTCTCTATTCGTCTCTATTTGGCCTATTCGTCTCTAATCGACTCTATTCGAGTCTATTCGACCCTACTCTTTTCTACTCTATTCTATTCCTTCTATTCTGTTCTAATCTCTTCTAGTCTACTCTACTCTACTCTATTCTATTCCACCCTCCTCTCCCCTTCTCTAATCTAGACGTTTGGATTGCATTGGATGCATTGAACGGGATTCGACGTGATTAAGCTTGAATCAGCTCGATTCTATTCCGTTTGGCTCTATTCGGTTCGTTTGGCTTGAATTGCTTCGATTCTGCTCAATTCCGCCTCTTTCGGCCCTATTCTGCTCTATTCGACTCTTCTCTACTCTTTTTGTCTCTATTTGACTCCATTCTACTCCATTCTATTTATTCCACACCATTCTACACTATTCTGCTCTACTCTAGCCTACACCACTCTAATTTACTCGAATCGATTAGACGTGATTCCTCTCATTTCGACTCCATTCGGCTCTATTCAGCTGTATTCGAGTCTACCCTATTATACACGAGCCTACTCTATCGTACTCTAGTCTACTCTTCTCTATTTTCTTTCTTCTTCCTATGCTGTTCTCTTCTTTTCTACTCTATTCTACCCTACCCTATGCTACCCAACTCTACTCTATTCTAATCCATTGGATTGGATTGGATTCAACCCATTTGGACACGATTCGGCTCAGTTTGGCTCTATTTAGCTCCGTTCGAATCTATTCTACTCTACTCTGTTTCCCTCTACGCTACTCTAGCCTACTATTTTCTGTATTCGTTCTGTATTGTTCTGTTCTCTTCTAGTCTCTTCTGTTTTATTCTATGCTACTCTACTCTATTCCACCCTGCCATACCCGAACCTCCCCTACTCTAATCTGTTCAATTCGATTCCATGAATTTGGACACGATTCAGGTCGAATTGGTTCGATTCATGTCCATTCGGCTCCATTTGGCTCGAAGAGTGTCGATTCAACTGGATTAGGCTCAATTCGGCTCCATTAGGCTCGATTTACTGGATTTGGCTCAATTCAGCTCAATTCAGCTCGATTCGGCCCTCTTCGGCCCTCTTCAGCACTATTCGGCTCTATTCGGCTCTTTTCGACTCCTTTCGACTCCATTCGATTGCGTTGCACAGCATTCTACTCCACTCAACACTATTTTACTCTACCCTACCCTAATTGACTGGAATTGGTTCGAGGGGATTCAACGCGATTTGCCTTGTTTCTTCTCCATTTGGCTCGCTTCGACTCTATTCGACTCTGTTCTACTCTACACTATTCTGCTCTGCTCTAACCTTTTGGACTCGATTCTCTTGTATTCTTTTTATTCTCTTTTACTGTGTTCAATTCTCTTCTACTCTATTTTAACCAACCCTACTCTAATCTATTCCACTGGATTCGATTCCACGCATTTCGATGCGATTCGGCTCCAATCGGCTCCGTTGCACTCCATTCATCCCTCTTGGGCTCTCATCGGTTCGATTCAGTTCTAATCGGCTCCATTTCGCCCTGGTCAGTTCTATTCAGCTTGAATAGGCTCTATTCAACTCTATATGGCTCTATGAGTCTACTCAACTCTATTATCTCTTTTCAACTCCATTCTACACCATTCTACTCCATCCGACTGTATTCTTCTCTATTCTATTGTCTTGTACTCTACCCTTCTCTAGTCTATTCTAATCGATTCGATTGGATTGGACTTGAATGGATGGGATTCAATGCAATTCAACGGGATTCGACGCGATCCAGCATGATTCCGCGGGATTCGGCGCCATTCATCTTGATTTCTATCACGTTGGGTCTTTTGGGCTCTATTTTGCTCTAGTCGGCAATATTCAACTCTATTCTTCTAGACTCTGCACTACTCGACCCTATTCTAGTCTTTCAGTTCTCTTCTATCCTGTTCTGTTCTACTGCATTTTGGTCTATCCTACCCTACTCTAACTTAGCCTACTGCAATCTGTTCTATTCTATTCAACAGACTTGAACGGGATTCGACCTGATTCAGGTCCTATCGGCTCGAATCAGCTCCTTTTTGTGCGAATTCAACTCGATTCGGTTGGACTTGGCCCTTTTCCTCTCTATTCGGCTCTTTTCGGCAGGATTTGACTCGATTTGACTCTAGTCTACTCTTCTCTATTCTTTCTGGTCTATTCTAATCTATTCTTTTCTACCCTACCCTACCCTCATCTTACCTGCCCTACACTAAACTATTGGATTGGATTCGACACTTTTCAACGCGATTCGACATGATTCTTCTCGATTCACCTCGAATTTGGTGGATTCGGCTGCATTCAGCTCTCTTTGGCTCTATTCAACTCTATTGGACTCTATTCTACTGTACTCGTCTCTACTTCATTCTATTCGATTCTTTCTCTTGTGTTCTGTTCTGTTTTAGTCTAACCCCTCCTACTCTACCCTCCTCTACTCTAATCGATTCGATTCAATGCCTTTCAAGGCGATTCCATGGGATTAGGCTTGAATTGGCTTGATTTAGCTCGATTTGGCTTGAATCGGGTCAATTTGGCTCGATTCTGCTCGATTCAGCATCATTAGGCTCGACCCAAACTTATCCGGCCCTGTTCAGCTCTATTCAACTCTTTTCTACTTTATTCGTCTCTATTTGGCTCCATTCGACTCCATTCCACACCATTCTACTCTGTTCGACTCCATTCTACACTATTCTATTCTCTTCTCCCCCACCCTACTCTACTCTAATCTATTCGATTCATGGAGATTTGTCTCATTTCCTCTCCATTCGACTCGATTCAGCTCGAATTGGATCTATTCATCTCTATTCTGCACTACTCGACTCTGACTATTCTACTCCACTCTACTCCATTCTACTCTTTGTATTCTCTTCTCTTCTACTCTATGCTTCTCTAGTCTATTCCTCTGTGCCCTACCCTATTGAATCCCAGCCTAACCTACACTACTCTAAGCTGTTCTATTGAATTCGATTGCATTCGATTCGACCCGATTGGACACAATTGGACGGGATTCGGTGAGATTTCATGAGATTCAATGGGTTTTGGTGGGATTGGATGGACTTCGACGAGATTCGATGCAATAGGGTGTGATTAGGTGCGATTTGGCTCGATCTAGCTTGGCTCATTTTCTGTGTCTCTATTTGGCTCATTCCAGCTCCATTCAGCTCCATTCAGCTCGAATCTGGTCGATTTGACTTGATCGGGCTCGATTGGGCTCGATTGGGCTCGACTCAGCCCTATACGTCCCTATTCGGTGCTATTCCGCTCTATTCGACTCTTTTCTAGTCGATTCATCTCGGTTTGACTGCATTTGACTCCATTCCACACCATTCTACGCTCTTCTATTCGACAGAACCCTATCCCGCCCTAGTCTTTCCTCATCTAGTCTGTTCTTTTCGATTCTGTTGTATTGGATTCTCGTTTTCTCTTTTCTCTATTCCATCCTATGCTACTCTACCATACCCTACACGAAACTAAGCTATCCTGACTTATCCTCTTCTATTCTATTGGATTCTGTTTTCTCTGTTCTACCGTATGCTACCCTACCTTATGACACCCTACTGGACCATACCCTACTCCATAAAAAAAGGGGTACTCAAGAAGGGTACTAGTTTGGAAAAGGGACTACCTAAGGCAAGGGGACTAGTTCGGGCTACTAGTTAGGGCCACTGTACTAGTTAAGAGTACTAGTTAATGGACGGGTACTAGTTAAGGCTACTAGGAAGGCAAGGTACAAGTGAAGGCTACTACTTCAGGCAAGCGTATTAGTTTAGGCTACTAGTTGATGCAAGGGTACAAGTTCATACTACTAATTAAGGCCCGGGTACTAGTTAAGGCAACTGGTCAAGGCAAGGGTAGTAGCTATGGGTAGCGATAAGGCCAGGGTACTAGTTAAGACTACTAGTTAATGCCAGGGTACTAGTTGAGGCAAGGGTCCTAGTGACGGCCAGGGTACTAGTTAAGGCTGGGCTACTAGTCCATGCAAGGCTACTACTTCAGGGTACTAGTTAAGGTTTGGCTACTAGTTAAGAGGACTAGTAAGGCAAGGGTAGACGTTAAGACTGTTCCTTAAGGCAAGGTGACTCGTTAGGGGTACTAGTTACCACAAGGCTTCTAGTTCAGAATACTAGTTAGGGCCACTGTACTAGTTCAGAGTACTAGTTAAGGCTACTAGGAAGGCAAGGAACGAGTTTAGGCCACTACTTCAGGCAAGAGTACTCGTGTTGTCGACTAGTCGATGCAAGGGTACATGTTCATACTACTGGCTAAGTCCAGGGTGCTAGTTAAGGCAACTGGTTAAGGCAAGGGTAGTAGTTATGGGTACCGATAAGGCCAGGCTACTAGTTAATGCAAGGGTACTAGTTAAGGGGACTTGTTGAGGCAAGGATAGCCATTAAGACTATTCCTTAAGGCAAGGCTCCTGGTTAAGGGTACTAGTTAGGACAAGGCTACCAGTTCAGGAGACTAGTTAGGGGCACTGTACTAGTTAAGAGTACTAGTAAAGGCACGGGTGCTAGTTAAGGCTGCTAGTTAAGGCAAGGTACAAATTCAGGCCACTGCTTAAGGCAAGAGTCCTAGTTAAGGCTACTAGTTGATGCAAGAATACAAGTGAATACTACTAGTTAAGGCCAGGGTCCTAGTTAAGGCAACTGGTTACGGCAAGGGTAGTAGTTCTGGGTACTGATACGGCCAGGGTACTAGTTCAGACTACTAGTGAATGCGAGGGTACTAGTTAAGGGTACTACTTAAGGCTGCCAGTGAAGGCCAGGGTCTGAGTTAAGGTTACTGGAGAAGGCCAGGGTACCAGTGAAGGCAAGGCTACTAGTTAAGGGTACTAGTTAAGAGAAGGCTACTAGTTCAGGATACGAGTTAGGGGCACTGTACTAGTTAAGAGTACTAGCTAAGGCACGAGTACTAGTTCAGCCCACTACTTAAGGCAAGAGTCCTAGTTAAGGCTACTCTTTGATGCAAGTTTACAAGTTGATATTTCTAGTTAAGGCCAGGGTCCTAGTTAAGGCAACTGGTTAAGGCAAGGGTACTAGTTAAGGCAAGGCTACTAGTTAGGGGTAGTAGGGAAGGCTTGGCCACTAGTTAAGGGTACTAGTAAGGCAAGGGCAGATGTTAAGACTATTACTTAAAGCAAGGCTACAAGTTCAGGGTACTAATTCAGACAAGGCTACTAGTTCAGGCTACTCGTTATGGCCGCTGTACTAGTTCAGAGTACTACTTAAGGCACAGGTACTAGTTAAGGATACTAGTTCAGGCAAGGTCCAAGTGAAGGCTACTACTTAAGGCAAGACGACTAGTTTAGGCTACCAGTGGATTCAAGGGTACAAGTGAATACTACGAGTTAAGACCAGGGTACCAGTTAAGGCAGCTGGTTAAGGCCAGGGTAGGACTTATGGGGACTGAGAAGGCCAGGTACTAGTTAAGACAACTAGTTCATGCGAGGGTACTAGTGAAGGGTACTAGTTGAGGCAAGGCTACTAGTGAAGGCCAGGGTACTAGTGAAGGCTACTGGTGAAGGCCAGGGTACTAGTTAAGGCAGGGCTACTAGTTCAGGGTACTGGTAAGGCAAGGGTAGACATTAAGACTATTACTTAAGGCAAGGCTACTAGTTAAGGGTACTAGTTCAGACAAGGCTACTAGTTCAGGATACTAGTTAAGGCAAGGGGACTAGTTCAGATTCAGAATTTAGGGTACTTGTCAGGGCAAGGGTACTCTTCAAGGCTAGTTGTCTAGCCTACTGATCTATACCACTAGTCTGACTAGTCCAGCTGTCTTGTCTAGGCTACTACTCTAGACTTCTCTTGTCTACTCTACTCTAGTCTACTTTCGTCTACCCTAGTCTACCCTATCAAAAACCACCCTACCCTAACCTTTTTGAATCTATTCAATTGGATTCGATTCAAAGCATTTCAATGTGATTGGACGCGATGAGGCTTGAATCGGCTCATTCGGCACCATCAGCTCGATTCAGCTCGATTTGGCTTGAATCACTTCGATTCGGCTTGTTTCAACTCAATTCGACTTGGTTCAGCCTTATTCGGCTCGATTCGACTCTTTTCTACTCTAGTTTTCTCTATGGAACTCCATTCGACTCCATTCTACTCTATTCTGTTCTACCCTACCCTACTCTAATCTATTCTAATGGATTCGATGGGACGCTATTCGACGCGATTCATCACGTTTTGTTTCCATTGGGCTCGATTCGGCTAGAATTGGCTCTATTCAGCTCTATTCTGCACTATTTCACTCTATTCGACTCTACTCTTCTCTGCTCTACCGTACTGTGCTATCTTCTCTTCCTTCTATTATGTACTGTTCTATTCTATTCTGTTCTACCCTCCCAGCCGCTCCCCTCCCCTTCTCTAATCTTTGATTCTGTTCGAGTCATCGCATTTTCACGCCATTCGACCCGATTAGGCTTGAATCAGGTCAATTCGCTTCGAGTCGGTTCGATTGGGCTCCATTTGGCTCCATTCAGCTCCAATGGCATCGATTCTGCTGGATTCTGCTCGATTAGGCCCTCTTTGGCCCTATTCGGCCCAACTATGCTCTATTCGACTCTTTTCTACTCTATTCGTCTCGAGTCGGCTCCGTTCTAATCCATTCCACACCATTCTGCACTATTCTCCTCTATTCTCGTCTACCCTTCCCTACCCTAATCTATTCGAATGGATTCGATTTGACCCGATTCGAAGCGATTCAACGCGATTCATCTTGTTTTGTCTCCATTCGCCTCAATTCGGCTATGTTCTGCACTATCTGACTCTTTCCTACTCTATTCTATTCTGCTGGATTCTTTCTCTTCTGTTCTGTTCTCTCCTATTCTGTTGGACTCTGTTCTATCCTGCCCTACCCAACCCTACTGCACCGCACCCAAACCCACCCTACTTGAATCTATTTGATTCAATTCGATTCACTTCGACGCGATTGGACAGGATTTGACGGGATTCGACAAGGTCCGAAGGCATTTGACGGGATTCAAAGAGATTAGGCGAGATTCCATACGATTCGACGTGATTCAGCAGAATTCTAGGAGATTGGACGCAATTCGAAGTTATTGGACGTGATGGGGCGTGATTCGTCGTGATTCGACGACATTCGATGCAATCCGATGCGATACGAAGCGATTCGACCCGGTCCGACACAAAACGATGTGATTTGATGCGATTCGACGTGATTCGATGTGATTCGACGCTATTCAGTGCCAGTCGGCGTGATTCTGCTTGATTCAGCTCGATTAGGTGCGAATCGGCTCTATATGGCTCCTTTACGTCTCGATTCGGCTCCATTCAGCTCTGTTTTCTCTATTCGTCTCTATTTGGCCTATTCGTCTCTAATCGACTCTATTCGAGTCTATTCGACCCTACTCTTTTCTACTCTATTCTATTCCTTCTATTCTGTTCTAATCTCTTCTAGTCTACTCTACTCTACTCTATTCTATTCCACCCTCCTCTCCCCTTCTCTAATCTAGACGTTTGGATTGCATTGGATGCATTGAACGGGATTCGACGTGATTAAGCTTGAATCAGCTCGATTCTATTCCGTTTGGCTCTATTCGGTTCGTTTGGCTTGAATTGCTTCGATTCTGCTCAATTCCGCCTCTTTCGGCCCTATTCTGCTCTATTCGACTCTTCTCTACTCTTTTTGTCTCTATTTGACTCCATTCTACTCCATTCTATTTATTCCACACCATTCTACACTATTCTGCTCTACTCTAGCCTACACCACTCTAATTTACTCGAATCGATTAGACGTGATTCCTCTCATTTCGACTCCATTCGGCTCTATTCAGCTGTATTCGAGTCTACCCTATTATACACGAGCCTACTCTATCGTACTCTAGTCTACTCTTCTCTATTTTCTTTCTTCTTCCTATGCTGTTCTCTTCTTTTCTACTCTATTCTACCCTACCCTATGCTACCCAACTCTACTCTATTCTAATCCATTGGATTGGATTGGATTCAACCCATTTGGACACGATTCGGCTCAGTTTGGCTCTATTTAGCTCCGTTCGAATCTATTCTACTCTACTCTGTTTCCCTCTACGCTACTCTAGCCTACTATTTTCTGTATTCGTTCTGTATTGTTCTGTTCTCTTCTAGTCTCTTCTGTTTTATTCTATGCTACTCTACTCTATTCCACCCTGCCATACCCGAACCTCCCCTACTCTAATCTGTTCAATTCGATTCCATGAATTTGGACACGATTCAGGTCGAATTGGTTCGATTCATGTCCATTCGGCTCCATTTGGCTCGAAGAGTGTCGATTCAACTGGATTAGGCTCAATTCGGCTCCATTAGGCTCGATTTACTGGATTTGGCTCAATTCAGCTCGATTCGGCCCTCTTCGGCCCTCTTCAGCACTATTCGGCTCTATTCGGCTCTTTTCGACTCCTTTCGACTCCATTCGATTGCGTTGCACAGCATTCTACTCCACTCAACACTATTTTACTCTACCCTACCCTAATTGACTGGAATTGGTTCGAGGGGATTCAACGCGATTTGCCTTGTTTCTTCTCCATTTGGCTCGCTTCGACTCTATTCGACTCTGTTCTACTCTACACTATTCTGCTCTGCTCTAACCTTTTGGACTCGATTCTCTTGTATTCTTTTTATTCTCTTTTACTGTGTTCAATTCTCTTCTACTCTATTTTAACCAACCCTACTCTAATCTATTCCACTGGATTCGATTCCACGCATTTCGATGCGATTCGGCTCCAATCGGCTCCGTTGCACTCCATTCATCCCTCTTGGGCTCTCATCGGTTCGATTCAGTTCTAATCGGCTCCATTTCGCCCTGGTCAGTTCTATTCAGCTTGAATAGGCTCTATTCAACTCTATATGGCTCTATGAGTCTACTCAACTCTATTATCTCTTTTCAACTCCATTCTACACCATTCTACTCCATCCGACTGTATTCTTCTCTATTCTATTGTCTTGTACTCTACCCTTCTCTAGTCTATTCTAATCGATTCGATTGGATTGGACTTGAATGGATGGGATTCAATGCAATTCAACGGGATTCGACGCGATCCAGCATGATTCCGCGGGATTCGGCGCCATTCATCTTGATTTCTATCACGTTGGGTCTTTTGGGCTCTATTTTGCTCTAGTCGGCAATATTCAACTCTATTCTTCTAGACTCTGCACTACTCGACCCTATTCTAGTCTTTCAGTTCTCTTCTATCCTGTTCTGTTCTACTGCATTTTGGTCTATCCTACCCTACTCTAACTTAGCCTACTGCAATCTGTTCTATTCTATTCAACAGACTTGAACGGGATTCGACCTGATTCAGGTCCTATCGGCTCGAATCAGCTCCTTTTTGTGCGAATTCAACTCGATTCGGTTGGACTTGGCCCTTTTCCTCTCTATTCGGCTCTTTTCGGCAGGATTTGACTCGATTTGACTCTAGTCTACTCTTCTCTATTCTTTCTGGTCTATTCTAATCTATTCTTTTCTACCCTACCCTACCCTCATCTTACCTGCCCTACACTAAACTATTGGATTGGATTCGACACTTTTCAACGCGATTCGACATGATTCTTCTCGATTCACCTCGAATTTGGTGGATTCGGCTGCATTCAGCTCTCTTTGGCTCTATTCAACTCTATTGGACTCTATTCTACTGTACTCGTCTCTACTTCATTCTATTCGATTCTTTCTCTTGTGTTCTGTTCTGTTTTAGTCTAACCCCTCCTACTCTACCCTCCTCTACTCTAATCGATTCGATTCAATGCCTTTCAAGGCGATTCCATGGGATTAGGCTTGAATTGGCTTGATTTAGCTCGATTTGGCTTGAATCGGGTCAATTTGGCTCGATTCTGCTCGATTCAGCATCATTAGGCTCGACCCAAACTTATCCGGCCCTGTTCAGCTCTATTCAACTCTTTTCTACTTTATTCGTCTCTATTTGGCTCCATTCGACTCCATTCCACACCATTCTACTCTGTTCGACTCCATTCTACACTATTCTATTCTCTTCTCCCCCACCCTACTCTACTCTAATCTATTCGATTCATGGAGATTTGTCTCATTTCCTCTCCATTCGACTCGATTCAGCTCGAATTGGATCTATTCATCTCTATTCTGCACTACTCGACTCTGACTATTCTACTCCACTCTACTCCATTCTACTCTTTGTATTCTCTTCTCTTCTACTCTATGCTTCTCTAGTCTATTCCTCTGTGCCCTACCCTATTGAATCCCAGCCTAACCTACACTACTCTAAGCTGTTCTATTGAATTCGATTGCATTCGATTCGACCCGATTGGACACAATTGGACGGGATTCGGTGAGATTTCATGAGATTCAATGGGTTTTGGTGGGATTGGATGGACTTCGACGAGATTCGATGCAATAGGGTGTGATTAGGTGCGATTTGGCTCGATCTAGCTTGGCTCATTTTCTGTGTCTCTATTTGGCTCATTCCAGCTCCATTCAGCTCCATTCAGCTCGAATCTGGTCGATTTGACTTGATCGGGCTCGATTGGGCTCGATTGGGCTCGACTCAGCCCTATACGTCCCTATTCGGTGCTATTCCGCTCTATTCGACTCTTTTCTAGTCTATTCATCTCGGTTTGACTGCATTTGACTCCATTCCACACCATTCTACGCTCTTCTATTCGACAGAACCCTATCCCGCCCTAGTCTTTCCTCATCTAGTCTGTTCTTTTCGATTCTGTTGTATTGGATTCTCGTTTTCTCTTTTCTCTATTCCATCCTATGCTACTCTACCATACCCTACACGAAACTAAGCTATCCTGACTTATCCTCTTCTATTCTATTGGATTCTGTTTTCTCTGTTCTACCGTATGCTACCCTACCTTATGACACCCTACTGGACCATACCCTACTCCATAAAAAAAGGGGTACTCAAGAAGGGTACTAGTTTGGAAAAGGGACTACCTAAGGCAAGGGGACTAGTTCGGGCTACTAGTTAGGGCCACTGTACTAGTTAAGAGTACTAGTTAATGGACGGGTACTAGTTAAGGCTACTAGGAAGGCAAGGTACAAGTGAAGGCTACTACTTCAGGCAAGCGTATTAGTTTAGGCTACTAGTTGATGCAAGGGTACAAGTTCATACTACTAATTAAGGCCCGGGTACTAGTTAAGGCAACTGGTCAAGGCAAGGGTAGTAGCTATGGGTAGCGATAAGGCCAGGGTACTAGTTAAGACTACTAGTTAATGCCAGGGTACTAGTTGAGGCAAGGGTCCTAGTGACGGCCAGGGTACTAGTTAAGGCTGGGCTACTAGTCCATGCAAGGCTACTACTTCAGGGTACTAGTTAAGGTTTGGCTACTAGTTAAGAGGACTAGTAAGGCAAGGGTAGACGTTAAGACTGTTCCTTAAGGCAAGGTGACTCGTTAGGGGTACTAGTTACCACAAGGCTTCTAGTTCAGAATACTAGTTAGGGCCACTGTACTAGTTCAGAGTACTAGTTAAGGCTACTAGGAAGGCAAGGAACGAGTTTAGGCCACTACTTCAGGCAAGAGTACTCGTGTTGTCGACTAGTCGATGCAAGGGTACATGTTCATACTACTGGCTAAGTCCAGGGTGCTAGTTAAGGCAACTGGTTAAGGCAAGGGTAGTAGTTATGGGTACCGATAAGGCCAGGCTACTAGTTAATGCAAGGGTACTAGTTAAGGGGACTTGTTGAGGCAAGGATAGCCATTAAGACTGTTCCTTAAGGCAAGGCTCCTGGTTAAGGGTACTAGTTAGGACAAGGCTACCAGTTCAGGAGACTAGTTAGGGGCACTGTACTAGTTAAGAGTACTAGTAAAGGCACGGGTGCTAGTTAAGGCTGCTAGTTAAGGCAAGGTACAAATTCAGGCCACTGCTTAAGGCAAGAGTCCTAGTTAAGGCTACTAGTTGATGCAAGAATACAAGTGAATACTACTAGTTAAGGCCAGGGTCCTAGTTAAGGCAACTGGTTACGGCAAGGGTAGTAGTTCTGGGTACTGATACGGCCAGGGTACTAGTTCAGACTACTAGTGAATGCGAGGGTACTAGTTAAGGGTACTACTTAAGGCTGCCAGTGAAGGCCAGGGTCTGAGTTAAGGCTACTGGAGAAGGCCAGGGTACCAGTGAAGGCAAGGCTACTAGTTAAGGGTACTAGTTAAGAGAAGGCTACTAGTTCAGGATACGAGTTAGGGGCACTGTACTAGTTAAGAGTACTAGCTAAGGCACGAGTACTAGTTCAGCCCACTACTTAAGGCAAGAGTCCTAGTTAAGGCTACTCTTTGATGCAAGTTTACAAGTTGATATTTCTAGTTAAGGCCAGGGTCCTAGTTAAGGCAACTGGTTAAGGCAAGGGTACTAGTTAAGGCAAGGCTACTAGTTAGGGGTAGTAGGGAAGGCTTGGCCACTAGTTAAGGGTACTAGTAAGGCAAGGGCAGATGTTAAGACTATTACTTAAAGCAAGGCTACAAGTTCAGGGTACTAATTCAGACAAGGCTACTAGTTCAGGCTACTCGTTATGGCCGCTGTACTAGTTCAGAGTACTACGTAAGGCACAGGTACTAGTTAAGGATACTAGTTCAGGCAAGGTCCAAGTGAAGGCTACTACTTAAGGCAAGACGACTAGTTTAGGCTACCAGTGGATTCAAGGGTACAAGTGAATACTACGAGTTAAGACCAGGGTACCAGTTAAGGCAGCTGGTTAAGGCCAGGGTAGGACTTATGGGGACTGAGAAGGCCAGGTACTAGTTAAGACAACTAGTTCATGCGAGGGTACTAGTGAAGGGTACTAGTTGAGGCAAGGCTACTAGTGAAGGCCAGGGTACTAGTGAAGGCTACTGGTGAAGGCCAGGGTACTAGTTAAGGCAGGGCTACTAGTTCAGGGTACTGGTAAGGCAAGGGTAGACATTAAGACTATTACTTAAGGCAAGGCTACTAGTTAAGGGTACTAGTTCAGACAAGGCTACTAGTTCAGGATACTAGTTAAGGCAAGGGGACTAGTTCAGATTCAGAATTTAGGGTACTTGTCAGGGCAAGGGTACTCTTCAAGGCTAGTTGTCTAGCCTACTGATCTATACCACTAGTCTGACTAGTCCAGCTGTCTTGTCTAGGCTACTACTCTAGACTTCTCTTGTCTACTCTACTCTAGTCTACTTTCGTCTACCCTAGTCTACCCTATCAAAAACCACCCTACCCTAACCTTTTTGAATCTGTTCAATTGGATTCGATTCAAAGCATTTCAATGTGATTGGACGCGATGAGGCTTGAATCGGCTCATTCGGCACCATCAGCTCGATTCAGCTCGATTTGGCTTGAATCACTTCGATTCGGCTTGTTTCAACTCAATTCGACTTGGTTGAGCCTTATTCGGCTCGATTCGACTCTTTTCTACTCTAGTTTTCTCTATGGAACTCCATTCGACTCCATTCTACTCTATTCTGTTCTACCCTACCCTACTCTAATCTATTCTAATGGATTCGATGGGACGCTATTCGACGCGATTCATCACGTTTTGTTTCCATTGGGCTCGATTCGGCTAGAATTGGCTCTATTCAGCTCTATTCTGCACTATTTCACTCTATTCGACTCTACTCTTCTCTGCTCTACCGTACTGTGCTATCTTCTCTTCCTTCTATTATGTACTGTTCTATTCTATTCTGTTCTACCCTCCCAGCCGCTCCCCTCCCCTTCTCTAATCTTTGATTCTGTTCGAGTCATCGCATTTTCACGCCATTCGACCCGATTAGGCTTGAATCAGGTCAATTCGCTTCGAGTCGGTTCGATTGGGCTCCATTTGGCTCCATTCAGCTCCAATGGCATCGATTCTGCTGGATTCTGCTCGATTAGGCCCTCTTTGGCCCTATTCGGCCCAACTATGCTCTATTCGACTCTTTTCTACTCTATTCGTCTCGAGTCGGCTCCGTTCTAATCCATTCCACACCATTCTGCACTATTCTCCTCTATTCTCGTCTACCCTTCCCTACCCTAATCTATTCGAATGGATTCGATTTGACCCGATTCGAAGCGATTCAACGCGATTCATCTTGTTTTGTCTCCATTCGCCTCAATTCGGCTATGTTCTGCACTATCTGACTCTTTCCTACTCTATTCTATTCTGCTGGATTCTTTCTCTTCTGTTCTGTTCTCTCCTATTCTGTTGGACTCTGTTCTATCCTGCCCTACCCAACCCTACTGCACCGCACCCAAACCCACCCTACTTGAATCTATTTGATTCAATTCGATTCACTTCGACGCGATTGGACAGGATTTGACGGGATTCGACAAGGTCCGAAGGCATTTGACGGGATTCAAAGAGATTAGGCGAGATTCCATACGATTCGACGTGATTCAGCAGAATTCTAGGAGATTGGACGCAATTCGAAGTTATTGGACGTGATGGGGCGTGATTCGTCGTGATTCGACGACATTCGATGCAATCCGATGCGATACGAAGCGATTCGACCCGGTCCGACACAAAACGATGTGATTTGATGCGATTCGACGTGATTCGATGTGATTCGACGCTATTCAGTGCCAGTCGGCGTGATTCTGCTTGATTCAGCTCGATTAGGTGCGAATCGGCTCTATATGGCTCCTTTACGTCTCGATTCGGCTCCATTCAGCTCTGTTTTCTCTATTCGTCTCTATTTGGCCTATTCGTCTCTAATCGACTCTATTCGAGTCTATTCGACCCTACTCTTTTCTACTCTATTCTATTCCTTCTATTCTGTTCTAATCTCTTCTAGTCTACTCTACTCTATTCTATTCCACCCTCCTCTCCCCTTCTCTAATCTAGACGTTTGGATTGCATTGGCTGCATTGAACGGGATTCGACGTGATTAAGCTTGAATCAGCTCGATTCTATTCCGTTTGGCTCTATTCGGTTCGTTTGGCTTGAATTGCTTCGATTCTGCTCAATTCCGCCTCTTTCGGCCCTATTCTGCTCTATTCGACTCTTCTCTACTCTTTTTGTCTCTATTTGACTCCATTCTACTCCATTCTATTTATTCCACACCATTCTACACTATTCTGCTCTACTCTAGCCTACACCACTCTAATTTACTCGAATCGATTAGACGTGATTCCTCTCATTTCGACTCCATTCGGCTCTATTCAGCTGTATTCGAGTCTACCCTATTATACACGAGCCTACTCTATCGTACTCTAGTCTACTCTTCTCTATTTTCTTTCTTCTTCCTATGCTGTTCTCTTCTTTTCTACTCTATTCTACCCTACCCTATGCTACCCAACTCTACTCTATTCTAATCCATTGGATTGGATTGGATTCAACCCATTTGGACACGATTCGGCTCAGTTTGGCTCTATTTAGCTCCGTTCGAATCTATTCTACTCTACTCTGTTTCCCTCTACGCTACTCTAGCCTACTATTTTCTGTATTCGTTCTGTATTGTTCTGTTCTCTTCTAGTCTCTTCTGTTTTATTCTATGCTACTCTACTCTATTCCACCCTGCCATACCCGAACCTCCCCTACTCTAATCTGTTCAATTCGATTCCATGAATTTGGACACGATTCAGGTCGAATTGGTTCGATTCATGTCCATTCGGCTCCATTTGGCTCGAAGAGTGTCGATTCAACTGGATTAGGCTCAATTCGGCTCCATTAGGCTCGATTTACTGGATTTGGCTCAATTCAGCTCAATTCAGCTCGATTCGGCCCTCTTCGGCCCTCTTCAGCACTATTCGGCTCTATTCGGCTCTTTTCTACTCCTTTCGACTCCATTCGATTGCGTTGCACAGCATTCTACTCCACTCAACACTATTTTACTCTACCCTACCCTAATTGACTGGAATTGGTTCGAGGGGATTCAACGCGATTTGCCTTGTTTCTTCTCCATTTGGCTCGCTTCGACTCTATTCGACTCTGTTCTACTCTACACTATTCTGCTCTGCTCTAACCTTTTGGACTCGATTCTCTTGTATTCTTTTTATTCTCTTTTACTGTGTTCAATTCTCTTCTACTCTATTTTAACCAACCCTACTCTAATCTATTCCACTGGATTCGATTCCACGCATTTCGATGCGATTCGGCTCCAATCGGCTCCGTTGCACTCCATTCATCCCTCTTGGGCTCTCATCGGTTCGATTCAGTTCTAATCGGCTCCATTTCGCCCTGGTCAGTTCTATTCAGCTTGAATAGGCTCTATTCAACTCTATATGGCTCTATGAGTCTACTCAACTCTATTATCTCTTTTCAACTCCATTCTACACCATTCTACTCCATCCGACTGTATTCTTCTCTATTCTATTGTCTTGTACTCTACCCTTCTCTAGTCTATTCTAATCGATTCGATTGGATTGGACTTGAATGGATGGGATTCAATGCAATTCAACGGGATTCGACGCGATCCAGCATGATTCCGCGGGATTCGGCGCCATTCATCTTGATTTCTATCACGTTGGGTCTTTTGGGCTCTATTTTGCTCTAGTCGGCAATATTCAACTCTATTCTTCTAGACTCTGCACTACTCGACCCTATTCTAGTCTTTCAGTTCTCTTCTATCCTGTTCTCTTCTACTGCATTTTGGTCTATCCTACCCTACTCTAACTTAGCCTACTGCAATCTGTTCTATTCTATTCAACAGACTTGAACGGGATTCGACCTGATTCAGGTCCTATCGGCTCGAATCAGCTCCTTTTTGTGCAAATTCAACTCGATTCGGTTGGACTTGGCCCTTTTCCTCTCTATTCGGCTCTTTTCGGCAGGATTTGACTCGATTTGACTCTAGTCTACTCTTCTCTATTCTTTCTGGTCTATTCTAATCTATTCTTTTCTACCCTACCCTACCCTCATCTTACCTGCCCTACACTAAACTATTGGATTGGATTCGACACTTTTCAACGCGATTCGACATGATTCTTCTCGATTCACCTCGAATTTGGTGGATTCGGCTGCATTCAGCTCTCTTTGGCTCTATTCAACTCTATTGGACTCTATTCTACTGTACTCGTCTCTACTTCATTCTATTCGATTCTTTCTCTTGTGTTCTGTTCTGTTTTAGTCTAACCCCTCCTACTCTACCCTCCTCTACTCTAATCGATTCGATTCAATGCCTTTCAAGGCGATTCCATGGGATTAGGCTTGAATTGGCTTGATTTAGCTCGATTTGGCTTGAATCGGGTCAATTTGGCTCGATTCTGCTCGATTCAGCATCATTAGGCTCGACCCAAACTTATCCGGCCCTGTTCAGCTCTATTCAACTCTTTTCTACTTTATTCGTCTCTATTTGGCTCCATTCGACTCCATTCCACACCATTCTACTCTGTTCGACTCCATTCTACACTATTCTATTCTCTTCTCCCCCACCCTACTCTACTCTAATCTATTCGATTCATGGAGATTTGTCTCATTTCCTCTCCATTCGACTCGATTCAGCTCGAATTGGATCTATTCATCTCTATTCTGCACTACTCGACTCTGACTATTCTACTCCACTCTACTCCATTCTACTCTTTGTATTCTCTTCTCTTCTACTCTATGCTTCTCTAGTCTATTCCTCTGTGCCCTACCCTATTGAATCCCAGCCTAACCTACACTACTCTAAGCTGTTCTATTGAATTCGATTGCATTCGATTCGACCCGATTGGACACAATTGGACGGGATTCGGTGAGATTTCATGAGATTCAATGGGTTTTGGTGGGATTGGATGGACTTCGACGAGATTCGATGCAATAGGGTGTGATTAGGTGCGATTTGGCTCGATCTAGCTTGGCTCATTTTCTGTGTCTCTATTTGGCTCATTCCAGCTCCATTCAGCTCCATTCAGCTCGAATCTGGTCGATTTGACTTGATCGGGCTCGATTGGGCTCGATTGGGCTCGACTCAGCCCTATACGTCCCTATTCGGTGCTATTCCGCTCTATTCGACTCTTTTCTAGTCTATTCATCTCGGTTTGACTGCATTTGACTCCATTCCACACCATTCTACGCTCTTCTATTCGACAGAACCCTATCCCGCCCTAGTCTTTCCTCATCTAGTCTGTTCTTTTCGATTCTGTTGTATTGGATTCTCGTTTTCTCTTTTCTCTATTCCATCCTATGCTACTCTACCATACCCTACACGAAACTAAGCTATCCTGACTTATCCTCTTCTATTCTATTGGATTCTGTTTTCTCTGTTCTACCGTATGCTACCCTACCTTATGACACCCTACTGGACCATACCCTACTCCATAAAAAAAGGGGTACTCAAGAAGGGTACTAGTTTGGAAAAGGGACTACCTAAGGCAAGGGGACTAGTTCGGGCTACTAGTTAGGGCCACTGTACTAGTTAAGAGTACTAGTTAATGGACGGGTACTAGTTAAGGCTACTAGGAAGGCAAGGTACAAGTGAAGGCTACTACTTCAGGCAAGCGTATTAGTTTAGGCTACTAGTTGATGCAAGGGTACAAGTTCATACTACTAATTAAGGCCCGGGTACTAGTTAAGGCAACTGGTCAAGGCAAGGGTAGTAGCTATGGGTAGCGATAAGGCCAGGGTACTAGTTAAGACTACTAGTTAATGCCAGGGTACTAGTTGAGGCAAGGGTCCTAGTGACGGCCAGGGTACTAGTTAAGGCTGGGCTACTAGTCCATGCAAGGCTACTACTTCAGGGTACTAGTTAAGGTTTGGCTACTAGTTAAGAGGACTAGTAAGGCAAGGGTAGACGTTAAGACTGTTCCTTAAGGCAAGGTGACTCGTTAGGGGTACTAGTTACCACAAGGCTTCTAGTTCAGAATACTAGTTAGGGCCACTGTACTAGTTCAGAGTACTAGTTAAGGCTACTAGGAAGGCAAGGAACGAGTTTAGGCCACTACTTCAGGCAAGAGTACTCGTGTTGTCGACTAGTCGATGCAAGGGTACATGTTCATACTACTGGCTAAGTCCAGGGTGCTAGTTAAGGCAACTGGTTAAGGCAAGGGTAGTAGTTATGGGTACCGATAAGGCCAGGCTACTAGTTAATGCAAGGGTACTAGTTAAGGGGACTTGTTGAGGCAAGGATAGCCATTAAGACTGTTCCTTAAGGCAAGGCTCCTGGTTAAGGGTACTAGTTAGGACAAGGCTACCAGTTCAGGAGACTAGTTAGGGGCACTGTACTAGTTAAGAGTACTAGTAAAGGCACGGGTGCTAGTTAAGGCTGCTAGTTAAGGCAAGGTACAAATTCAGGCCACTGCTTAAGGCAAGAGTCCTAGTTAAGGCTACTAGTTGATGCAAGAATACAAGTGAATACTACTAGTTAAGGCCAGGGTCCTAGTTAAGGCAACTGGTTACGGCAAGGGTAGTAGTTCTGGGTACTGATACGGCCAGGGTACTAGTTCAGACTACTAGTGAATGCGAGGGTACTAGTTAAGGGTACTACTTAAGGCTGCCAGTGAAGGCCAGGGTCTGAGTTAAGGCTACTGGAGAAGGCCAGGGTACCAGTGAAGGCAAGGCTACTAGTTAAGGGTACTAGTTAAGAGAAGGCTACTAGTTCAGGATACGAGTTAGGGGCACTGTACTAGTTAAGAGTACTAGCTAAGGCACGAGTACTAGTTCAGCCCACTACTTAAGGCAAGAGTCCTAGTTAAGGCTACTCTTTGATGCAAGTTTACAAGTTGATATTTCTAGTTAAGGCCAGGGTCCTAGTTAAGGCAACTGGTTAAGGCAAGGGTACTAGTTAAGGCAAGGCTACTAGTTAGGGGTAGTAGGGAAGGCTTGGCCACTAGTTAAGGGTACTAGTAAGGCAAGGGCAGATGTTAAGACTATTACTTAAAGCAAGGCTACAAGTTCAGGGTACTAATTCAGACAAGGCTACTAGTTCAGGCTACTCGTTATGGCCACTGTACTAGTTCAGAGTACTACGTAAGGCACAGGTACTAGTTAAGGATACTAGTTCAGGCAAGGTCCAAGTGAAGGCTACTACTTAAGGCAAGACGACTAGTTTAGGCTACCAGTGGATTCAAGGGTACAAGTGAATACTACGAGTTAAGACCAGGGTACCAGTTAAGGCAGCTGGTTAAGGCCAGGGTAGGACTTATGGGGACTGAGAAGGCCAGGTACTAGTTAAGACAACTAGTTCATGCGAGGGTACTAGTGAAGGGTACTAGTTGAGGCAAGGCTACTAGTGAAGGCCAGGGTACTAGTGAAGGCTACTGGTGAAGGCCAGGGTACTAGTTAAGGCAGGGCTACTAGTTCAGGGTACTGGTAAGGCAAGGGTAGACATTAAGACTATTACTTAAGGCAAGGCTACTAGTTAAGGGTACTAGTTCAGACAAGGCTACTAGTTCAGGATACTAGTTAAGGCAAGGGGACTAGTTCAGATTCAGAATTTAGGGTACTTGTCAGGGCAAGGGTACTCTTCAAGGCTAGTTGTCTAGCCTACTGATCTATACCACTAGTCTGACTAGTCCAGCTGTCTTGTCTAGGCTACTACTCTAGACTTCTCTTGTCTACTCTACTCTAGTCTACTTTCGTCTACCCTAGTCTACCCTATCAAAAACCACCCTACCCTAACCTTTTTGAATCTGTTCAATTGGATTCGATTCAAAGCATTTCAATGTGATTGGACGCGATGAGGCTTGAATCGGCTCATTCGGCACCATCAGCTCGATTCAGCTCGATTTGGCTTGAATCACTTCGATTCGGCTTGTTTCAACTCAATTCGACTTGGTTGAGCCTTATTCGGCTCGATTCGACTCTTTTCTACTCTAGTTTTCTCTATGGAACTCCATTCGACTCCATTCTACTCTATTCTGTTCTACCCTACCCTACTCTAATCTATTCTAATGGATTCGATGGGACGCTATTCGACGCGATTCATCACGTTTTGTTTCCATTGGGCTCGATTCGGCTAGAATTGGCTCTATTCAGCTCTATTCTGCACTATTTCACTCTATTCGACTCTACTCTTCTCTGCTCTACCGTACTGTGCTATCTTCTCTTCCTTCTATTATGTACTGTTCTATTCTATTCTGTTCTACCCTCCCAGCCGCTCCCCTCCCCTTCTCTAATCTTTGATTCTGTTCGAGTCATCGCATTTTCACGCCATTCGACCCGATTAGGCTTGAATCAGGTCAATTCGCTTCGAGTCGGTTCGATTGGGCTCCATTTGGCTCCATTCAGCTCCAATGGCATCGATTCTGCTGGATTCTGCTCGATTAGGCCCTCTTTGGCCCTATTCGGCCCAACTATGCTCTATTCGACTCTTTTCTACTCTATTCGTCTCGAGTCGGCTCCGTTCTAATCCATTCCACACCATTCTGCACTATTCTCCTCTATTCTCGTCTACCCTTCCCTACCCTAATCTATTCGAATGGATTCGATTTGACCCGATTCGAAGCGATTCAACGCGATTCATCTTGTTTTGTCTCCATTCGCCTCAATTCGGCTATGTTCTGCACTATCTGACTCTTTCCTACTCTATTCTATTCTGCTGGATTCTTTCTCTTCTGTTCTGTTCTCTCCTATTCTGTTGGACTCTGTTCTATCCTGCCCTACCCAACCCTACTGCACCGCACCCAAACCCACCCTACTTGAATCTATTTGATTCAATTCGATTCACTTCGACGCGATTGGACAGGATTTGACGGGATTCGACAAGGTCCGAAGGCATTTGACGGGATTCAAAGAGATTAGGCGAGATTCCATACGATTCGACGTGATTCAGCAGAATTCTAGGAGATTGGACGCAATTCGAAGTTATTGGACGTGATGGGGCGTGATTCGTCGTGATTCGACGACATTCGATGCAATCCGATGCGATACGAAGCGATTCGACCCGGTCCGACACAAAACGATGTGATTTGATGCGATTCGACGTGATTCGATGTGATTCGACGCTATTCAGTGCCAGTCGGCGTGATTCTGCTTGATTCAGCTCGATTAGGTGCGAATCGGCTCTATATGGCTCCTTTACGTCTCGATTCGGCTCCATTCAGCTCTGTTTTCTCTATTCGTCTCTATTTGGCCTATTCGTCTCTAATCGACTCTATTCGAGTCTATTCGACCCTACTCTTTTCTACTCTATTCTATTCCTTCTATTCTGTTCTAATCTCTTCTAGTCTACTCTACTCTATTCTATTCCACCCTCCTCTCCCCTTCTCTAATCTAGACGTTTGGATTGCATTGGCTGCATTGAACGGGATTCGACGTGATTAAGCTTGAATCAGCTCGATTCTATTCCGTTTGGCTCTATTCGGTTCGTTTGGCTTGAATTGCTTCGATTCTGCTCAATTCCGCCTCTTTCGGCCCTATTCTGCTCTATTCGACTCTTCTCTACTCTTTTTGTCTCTATTTGACTCCATTCTACTCCATTCTATTTATTCCACACCATTCTACACTATTCTGCTCTACTCTAGCCTACACCACTCTAATTTACTCGAATCGATTAGACGTGATTCCTCTCATTTCGACTCCATTCGGCTCTATTCAGCTGTATTCGAGTCTACCCTATTATACACGAGCCTACTCTATCGTACTCTAGTCTACTCTTCTCTATTTTCTTTCTTCTTCCTATGCTGTTCTCTTCTTTTCTACTCTATTCTACCCTACCCTATGCTACCCAACTCTACTCTATTCTAATCCATTGGATTGGATTGGATTCAACCCATTTGGACACGATTCGGCTCAGTTTGGCTCTATTTAGCTCCGTTCGAATCTATTCTACTCTACTCTGTTTCCCTCTACGCTACTCTAGCCTACTATTTTCTGTATTCGTTCTGTATTGTTCTGTTCTCTTCTAGTCTCTTCTGTTTTATTCTATGCTACTCTACTCTATTCCACCCTGCCATACCCGAACCTCCCCTACTCTAATCTGTTCAATTCGATTCCATGAATTTGGACACGATTCAGGTCGAATTGGTTCGATTCATGTCCATTCGGCTCCATTTGGCTCGAAGAGTGTCGATTCAACTGGATTAGGCTCAATTCGGCTCCATTAGGCTCGATTTACTGGATTTGGCTCAATTCAGCTCAATTCAGCTCGATTCGGCCCTCTTCGGCCCTCTTCAGCACTATTCGGCTCTATTCGGCTCTTTTCGACTCCTTTCGACTCCATTCGATTGCGTTGCACAGCATTCTACTCCACTCAACACTATTTTACTCTACCCTACCCTAATTGACTGGAATTGGTTCGAGGGGATTCAACGCGATTTGCCTTGTTTCTTCTCCATTTGGCTCGCTTCGACTCTATTCGACTCTGTTCTACTCTACACTATTCTGCTCTGCTCTAACCTTTTGGACTCGATTCTCTTGTATTCTTTTTATTCTCTTTTACTGTGTTCAATTCTCTTCTACTCTATTTTAACCAACCCTACTCTAATCTATTCCACTGGATTCGATTCCACGCATTTCGATGCGATTCGGCTCCAATCGGCTCCGTTGCACTCCATTCATCCCTCTTGGGCTCTCATCGGTTCGATTCAGTTCTAATCGGCTCCATTTCGCCCTGGTCAGTTCTATTCAGCTTGAATAGGCTCTATTCAACTCTATATGGCTCTATGAGTCTACTCAACTCTATTATCTCTTTTCAACTCCATTCTACACCATTCTACTCCATCCGACTGTATTCTTCTCTATTCTATTGTCTTGTACTCTACCCTTCTCTAGTCTATTCTAATCGATTCGATTGGATTGGACTTGAATGGATGGGATTCAATGCAATTCAACGGGATTCGACGCGATCCAGCATGATTCCGCGGGATTCGGCGCCATTCATCTTGATTTCTATCACGTTGGGTCTTTTGGGCTCTATTTTGCTCTAGTCGGCAATATTCAACTCTATTCTTCTAGACTCTGCACTACTCGACCCTATTCTAGTCTTTCAGTTCTCTTCTATCCTGTTCTCTTCTACTGCATTTTGGTCTATCCTACCCTACTCTAACTTAGCCTACTGCAATCTGTTCTATTCTATTCAACAGACTTGAACGGGATTCGACCTGATTCAGGTCCTATCGGCTCGAATCAGCTCCTTTTTGTGCAAATTCAACTCGATTCGGTTGGACTTGGCCCTTTTCCTCTCTATTCGGCTCTTTTCGGCAGGATTTGACTCGATTTGACTCTAGTCTACTCTTCTCTATTCTTTCTGGTCTATTCTAATCTATTCTTTTCTACCCTACCCTACCCTCATCTTACCTGCCCTACACTAAACTATTGGATTGGATTCGACACTTTTCAACGCGATTCGACATGATTCTTCTCGATTCACCTCGAATTTGGTGGATTCGGCTGCATTCAGCTCTCTTTGGCTCTATTCAACTCTATTGGACTCTATTCTACTGTACTCGTCTCTACTTCATTCTATTCGATTCTTTCTCTTGTGTTCTGTTCTGTTTTAGTCTAACCCCTCCTACTCTACCCTCCTCTACTCTAATCGATTCGATTCAATGCCTTTCAAGGCGATTCCATGGGATTAGGCTTGAATTGGCTTGATTTAGCTCGATTTGGCTTGAATCGGGTCAATTTGGCTCGATTCTGCTCGATTCAGCATCATTAGGCTCGACCCAAACTTATCCGGCCCTGTTCAGCTCTATTCAACTCTTTTCTACTTTATTCGTCTCTATTTGGCTCCATTCGACTCCATTCCACACCATTCTACTCTGTTCGACTCCATTCTACACTATTCTATTCTCTTCTCCCCCACCCTACTCTACTCTAATCTATTCGATTCATGGAGATTTGTCTCATTTCCTCTCCATTCGACTCGATTCAGCTCGAATTGGATCTATTCATCTCTATTCTGCACTACTCGACTCTGACTATTCTACTCCACTCTACTCCATTCTACTCTTTGTATTCTCTTCTCTTCTACTCTATGCTTCTCTAGTCTATTCCTCTGTGCCCTACCCTATTGAATCCCAGCCTAACCTACACTACTCTAAGCTGTTCTATTGAATTCGATTGCATTCGATTCGACCCGATTGGACACAATTGGACGGGATTCGGTGAGATTTCATGAGATTCAATGGGTTTTGGTGGGATTGGATGGACTTCGACGAGATTCGATGCAATAGGGTGTGATTAGGTGCGATTTGGCTCGATCTAGCTTGGCTCATTTTCTGTGTCTCTATTTGGCTCATTCCAGCTCCATTCAGCTCCATTCAGCTCGAATCTGGTCGATTTGACTTGATCGGGCTCGATTGGGCTCGATTGGGCTCGACTCAGCCCTATACGTCCCTATTCGGTGCTATTCCGCTCTATTCGACTCTTTTCTAGTCTATTCATCTCGGTTTGACTGCATTTGACTCCATTCCACACCATTCTACGCTCTTCTATTCGACAGAACCCTATCCCGCCCTAGTCTTTCCTCATCTAGTCTGTTCTTTTCGATTCTGTTGTATTGGATTCTCGTTTTCTCTTTTCTCTATTCCATCCTATGCTACTCTACCATACCCTACACGAAACTAAGCTATCCTGACTTATCCTCTTCTATTCTATTGGATTCTGTTTTCTCTGTTCTACCGTATGCTACCCTACCTTATGACACCCTACTGGACCATACCCTACTCCATAAAAAAAGGGGTACTCAAGAAGGGTACTAGTTTGGAAAAGGGACTACCTAAGGCAAGGGGACTAGTTCGGGCTACTAGTTAGGGCCACTGTACTAGTTAAGAGTACTAGTTAATGGACGGGTACTAGTTAAGGCTACTAGGAAGGCAAGGTACAAGTGAAGGCTACTACTTCAGGCAAGCGTATTAGTTTAGGCTACTAGTTGATGCAAGGGTACAAGTTCATACTACTAATTAAGGCCCGGGTACTAGTTAAGGCAACTGGTCAAGGCAAGGGTAGTAGCTATGGGTAGCGATAAGGCCAGGGTACTAGTTAAGACTACTAGTTAATGCCAGGGTACTAGTTGAGGCAAGGGTCCTAGTGACGGCCAGGGTACTAGTTAAGGCTGGGCTACTAGTCCATGCAAGGCTACTACTTCAGGGTACTAGTTAAGGTTTGGCTACTAGTTAAGAGGACTAGTAAGGCAAGGGTAGACGTTAAGACTGTTCCTTAAGGCAAGGTGACTCGTTAGGGGTACTAGTTACCACAAGGCTTCTAGTTCAGAATACTAGTTAGGGCCACTGTACTAGTTCAGAGTACTAGTTAAGGCTACTAGGAAGGCAAGGAACGAGTTTAGGCCACTACTTCAGGCAAGAGTACTCGTGTTGTCGACTAGTCGATGCAAGGGTACATGTTCATACTACTGGCTAAGTCCAGGGTGCTAGTTAAGGCAACTGGTTAAGGCAAGGGTAGTAGTTATGGGTACCGATAAGGCCAGGCTACTAGTTAATGCAAGGGTACTAGTTAAGGGGACTTGTTGAGGCAAGGATAGCCATTAAGACTGTTCCTTAAGGCAAGGCTCCTGGTTAAGGGTACTAGTTAGGACAAGGCTACCAGTTCAGGAGACTAGTTAGGGGCACTGTACTAGTTAAGAGTACTAGTAAAGGCACGGGTGCTAGTTAAGGCTGCTAGTTAAGGCAAGGTACAAATTCAGGCCACTGCTTAAGGCAAGAGTCCTAGTTAAGGCTACTAGTTGATGCAAGAATACAAGTGAATACTACTAGTTAAGGCCAGGGTCCTAGTTAAGGCAACTGGTTACGGCAAGGGTAGTAGTTCTGGGTACTGATACGGCCAGGGTACTAGTTCAGACTACTAGTGAATGCGAGGGTACTAGTTAAGGGTACTACTTAAGGCTGCCAGTGAAGGCCAGGGTCTGAGTTAAGGCTACTGGAGAAGGCCAGGGTACCAGTGAAGGCAAGGCTACTAGTTAAGGGTACTAGTTAAGAGAAGGCTACTAGTTCAGGATACGAGTTAGGGGCACTGTACTAGTTAAGAGTACTAGCTAAGGCACGAGTACTAGTTCAGCCCACTACTTAAGGCAAGAGTCCTAGTTAAGGCTACTCTTTGATGCAAGTTTACAAGTTGATATTTCTAGTTAAGGCCAGGGTCCTAGTTAAGGCAACTGGTTAAGGCAAGGGTACTAGTTAAGGCAAGGCTACTAGTTAGGGGTAGTAGGGAAGGCTTGGCCACTAGTTAAGGGTACTAGTAAGGCAAGGGCAGATGTTAAGACTATTACTTAAAGCAAGGCTACAAGTTCAGGGTACTAATTCAGACAAGGCTACTAGTTCAGGCTACTCGTTATGGCCACTGTACTAGTTCAGAGTACTACGTAAGGCACAGGTACTAGTTAAGGATACTAGTTCAGGCAAGGTCCAAGTGAAGGCTACTACTTAAGGCAAGACGACTAGTTTAGGCTACCAGTGGATTCAAGGGTACAAGTGAATACTACGAGTTAAGACCAGGGTACCAGTTAAGGCAGCTGGTTAAGGCCAGGGTAGGACTTATGGGGACTGAGAAGGCCAGGTACTAGTTAAGACAACTAGTTCATGCGAGGGTACTAGTGAAGGGTACTAGTTGAGGCAAGGCTACTAGTGAAGGCCAGGGTACTAGTGAAGGCTACTGGTGAAGGCCAGGGTACTAGTTAAGGCAGGGCTACTAGTTCAGGGTACTGGTAAGGCAAGGGTAGACATTAAGACTATTACTTAAGGCAAGGCTACTAGTTAAGGGTACTAGTTCAGACAAGGCTACTAGTTCAGGATACTAGTTAAGGCAAGGGGACTAGTTCAGATTCAGAATTTAGGGTACTTGTCAGGGCAAGGGTACTCTTCAAGGCTAGTTGTCTAGCCTACTGATCTATACCACTAGTCTGACTAGTCCAGCTGTCTTGTCTAGGCTACTACTCTAGACTTCTCTTGTCTACTCTACTCTAGTCTACTTTCGTCTACCCTAGTCTACCCTATCAAAAACCACCCTACCCTAACCTTTTTGAATCTGTTCAATTGGATTCGATTCAAAGCATTTCAATGTGATTGGACGCGATGAGGCTTGAATCGGCTCATTCGGCACCATCAGCTCGATTCAGCTCGATTTGGCTTGAATCACTTCGATTCGGCTTGTTTCAACTCAATTCGACTTGGTTGAGCCTTATTCGGCTCGATTCGACTCTTTTCTACTCTAGTTTTCTCTATGGAACTCCATTCGACTCCATTCTACTCTATTCTGTTCTACCCTACCCTACTCTAATCTATTCTAATGGATTCGATGGGACGCTATTCGACGCGATTCATCACGTTTTGTTTCCATTGGGCTCGATTCGGCTAGAATTGGCTCTATTCAGCTCTATTCTGCACTATTTCACTCTATTCGACTCTACTCTTCTCTGCTCTACCGTACTGTGCTATCTTCTCTTCCTTCTATTATGTACTGTTCTATTCTATTCTGTTCTACCCTCCCAGCCGCTCCCCTCCCCTTCTCTAATCTTTGATTCTGTTCGAGTCATCGCATTTTCACGCCATTCGACCCGATTAGGCTTGAATCAGGTCAATTCGCTTCGAGTCGGTTCGATTGGGCTCCATTTGGCTCCATTCAGCTCCAATGGCATCGATTCTGCTGGATTCTGCTCGATTAGGCCCTCTTTGGCCCTATTCGGCCCAACTATGCTCTATTCGACTCTTTTCTACTCTATTCGTCTCGAGTCGGCTCCGTTCTAATCCATTCCACACCATTCTGCACTATTCTCCTCTATTCTCGTCTACCCTTCCCTACCCTAATCTATTCGAATGGATTCGATTTGACCCGATTCGAAGCGATTCAACGCGATTCATCTTGTTTTGTCTCCATTCGCCTCAATTCGGCTATGTTCTGCACTATCTGACTCTTTCCTACTCTATTCTATTCTGCTGGATTCTTTCTCTTCTGTTCTGTTCTCTCCTATTCTGTTGGACTCTGTTCTATCCTGCCCTACCCAACCCTACTGCACCGCACCCAAACCCACCCTACTTGAATCTATTTGATTCAATTCGATTCACTTCGACGCGATTGGACAGGATTTGACGGGATTCGACAAGGTCCGAAGGCATTTGACGGGATTCAAAGAGATTAGGCGAGATTCCATACGATTCGACGTGATTCAGCAGAATTCTAGGAGATTGGACGCAATTCGAAGTTATTGGACGTGATGGGGCGTGATTCGTCGTGATTCGACGACATTCGATGCAATCCGATGCGATACGAAGCGATTCGACCCGGTCCGACACAAAACGATGTGATTTGATGCGATTCGACGTGATTCGATGTGATTCGACGCTATTCAGTGCCAGTCGGCGTGATTCTGCTTGATTCAGCTCGATTAGGTGCGAATCGGCTCTATATGGCTCCTTTACGTCTCGATTCGGCTCCATTCAGCTCTGTTTTCTCTATTCGTCTCTATTTGGCCTATTCGTCTCTAATCGACTCTATTCGAGTCTATTCGACCCTACTCTTTTCTACTCTATTCTATTCCTTCTATTCTGTTCTAATCTCTTCTAGTCTACTCTACTCTATTCTATTCCACCCTCCTCTCCCCTTCTCTAATCTAGACGTTTGGATTGCATTGGCTGCATTGAACGGGATTCGACGTGATTAAGCTTGAATCAGCTCGATTCTATTCCGTTTGGCTCTATTCGGTTCGTTTGGCTTGAATTGCTTCGATTCTGCTCAATTCCGCCTCTTTCGGCCCTATTCTGCTCTATTCGACTCTTCTCTACTCTTTTTGTCTCTATTTGACTCCATTCTACTCCATTCTATTTATTCCACACCATTCTACACTATTCTGCTCTACTCTAGCCTACACCACTCTAATTTACTCGAATCGATTAGACGTGATTCCTCTCATTTCGACTCCATTCGGCTCTATTCAGCTGTATTCGAGTCTACCCTATTATACACGAGCCTACTCTATCGTACTCTAGTCTACTCTTCTCTATTTTCTTTCTTCTTCCTATGCTGTTCTCTTCTTTTCTACTCTATTCTACCCTACCCTATGCTACCCAACTCTACTCTATTCTAATCCATTGGATTGGATTGGATTCAACCCATTTGGACACGATTCGGCTCAGTTTGGCTCTATTTAGCTCCGTTCGAATCTATTCTACTCTACTCTGTTTCCCTCTACGCTACTCTAGCCTACTATTTTCTGTATTCGTTCTGTATTGTTCTGTTCTCTTCTAGTCTCTTCTGTTTTATTCTATGCTACTCTACTCTATTCCACCCTGCCATACCCGAACCTCCCCTACTCTAATCTGTTCAATTCGATTCCATGAATTTGGACACGATTCAGGTCGAATTGGTTCGATTCATGTCCATTCGGCTCCATTTGGCTCGAAGAGTGTCGATTCAACTGGATTAGGCTCAATTCGGCTCCATTAGGCTCGATTTACTGGATTTGGCTCAATTCAGCTCAATTCAGCTCGATTCGGCCCTCTTCGGCCCTCTTCAGCACTATTCGGCTCTATTCGGCTCTTTTCTACTCCTTTCGACTCCATTCGATTGCGTTGCACAGCATTCTACTCCACTCAACACTATTTTACTCTACCCTACCCTAATTGACTGGAATTGGTTCGAGGGGATTCAACGCGATTTGCCTTGTTTCTTCTCCATTTGGCTCGCTTCGACTCTATTCGACTCTGTTCTACTCTACACTATTCTGCTCTGCTCTAACCTTTTGGACTCGATTCTCTTGTATTCTTTTTATTCTCTTTTACTGTGTTCAATTCTCTTCTACTCTATTTTAACCAACCCTACTCTAATCTATTCCACTGGATTCGATTCCACGCATTTCGATGCGATTCGGCTCCAATCGGCTCCGTTGCACTCCATTCATCCCTCTTGGGCTCTCATCGGTTCGATTCAGTTCTAATCGGCTCCATTTCGCCCTGGTCAGTTCTATTCAGCTTGAATAGGCTCTATTCAACTCTATATGGCTCTATGAGTCTACTCAACTCTATTATCTCTTTTCAACTCCATTCTACACCATTCTACTCCATCCGACTGTATTCTTCTCTATTCTATTGTCTTGTACTCTACCCTTCTCTAGTCTATTCTAATCGATTCGATTGGATTGGACTTGAATGGATGGGATTCAATGCAATTCAACGGGATTCGACGCGATCCAGCATGATTCCGCGGGATTCGGCGCCATTCATCTTGATTTCTATCACGTTGGGTCTTTTGGGCTCTATTTTGCTCTAGTCGGCAATATTCAACTCTATTCTTCTAGACTCTGCACTACTCGACCCTATTCTAGTCTTTCAGTTCTCTTCTATCCTGTTCTGTTCTACTGCATTTTGGTCTATCCTACCCTACTCTAACTTAGCCTACTGCAATCTGTTCTATTCTATTCAACAGACTTGAACGGGATTCGACCTGATTCAGGTCCTATCGGCTCGAATCAGCTCCTTTTTGTGCAAATTCAACTCGATTCGGTTGGACTTGGCCCTTTTCCTCTCTATTCGGCTCTTTTCGGCAGGATTTGACTCGATTTGACTCTAGTCTACTCTTCTCTATTCTTTCTGGTCTATTCTAATCTATTCTTTTCTACCCTACCCTACCCTCATCTTACCTGCCCTACACTAAACTATTGGATTGGATTCGACACTTTTCAACGCGATTCGACATGATTCTTCTCGATTCACCTCGAATTTGGTGGATTCGGCTGCATTCAGCTCTCTTTGGCTCTATTCAACTCTATTGGACTCTATTCTACTGTACTCGTCTCTACTTCATTCTATTCGATTCTTTCTCTTGTGTTCTGTTCTGTTTTAGTCTAACCCCTCCTACTCTACCCTCCTCTACTCTAATCGATTCGATTCAATGCCTTTCAAGGCGATTCCATGGGATTAGGCTTGAATTGGCTTGATTTAGCTCGATTTGGCTTGAATCGGGTCAATTTGGCTCGATTCTGCTCGATTCAGCATCATTAGGCTCGACCCAAACTTATCCGGCCCTGTTCAGCTCTATTCAACTCTTTTCTACTTTATTCGTCTCTATTTGGCTCCATTCGACTCCATTCCACACCATTCTACTCTGTTCGACTCCATTCTACACTATTCTATTCTCTTCTCCCCCACCCTACTCTACTCTAATCTATTCGATTCATGGAGATTTGTCTCATTTCCTCTCCATTCGACTCGATTCAGCTCGAATTGGATCTATTCATCTCTATTCTGCACTACTCGACTCTGACTATTCTACTCCACTCTACTCCATTCTACTCTTTGTATTCTCTTCTCTTCTACTCTATGCTTCTCTAGTCTATTCCTCTGTGCCCTACCCTATTGAATCCCAGCCTAACCTACACTACTCTAAGCTGTTCTATTGAATTCGATTGCATTCGATTCGACCCGATTGGACACAATTGGACGGGATTCGGTGAGATTTCATGAGATTCAATGGGTTTTGGTGGGATTGGATGGACTTCGACGAGATTCGATGCAATAGGGTGTGATTAGGTGCGATTTGGCTCGATCTAGCTTGGCTCATTTTCTGTGTCTCTATTTGGCTCATTCCAGCTCCATTCAGCTCCATTCAGCTCGAATCTGGTCGATTTGACTTGATCGGGCTCGATTGGGCTCGATTGGGCTCGACTCAGCCCTATACGTCCCTATTCGGTGCTATTCCGCTCTATTCGACTCTTTTCTAGTCTATTCATCTCGGTTTGACTGCATTTGACTCCATTCCACACCATTCTACGCTCTTCTATTCGACAGAATCCTATCCCGCCCTAGTCTTTCCTCATCTAGTCTGTTCTTTTCGATTCTGTTGTATTGGATTCTCGTTTTCTCTTTTCTCTATTCCATCCTATGCTACTCTACCATACCCTACACGAAACTAAGCTATCCTGACTTATCCTCTTCTATTCTATTGGATTCTGTTTTCTCTGTTCTACCGTATGCTACCCTACCTTATGACACCCTACTGGACCATACCCTACTCCATAAAAAAAGGGGTACTCAAGAAGGGTACTAGTTTGGAAAAGGGACTACCTAAGGCAAGGGGACTAGTTCGGGCTACTAGTTAGGGCCACTGTACTAGTTAAGAGTACTAGTTAATGGACGGGTACTAGTTAAGGCTACTAGGAAGGCAAGGTACAAGTGAAGGCTACTACTTCAGGCAAGCGTATTAGTTTAGGCTACTAGTTGATGCAAGGGTACAAGTTCATACTACTAATTAAGGCCCGGGTACTAGTTAAGGCAACTGGTCAAGGCAAGGGTAGTAGCTATGGGTAGCGATAAGGCCAGGGTACTAGTTAAGACTACTAGTTAATGCCAGGGTACTAGTTGAGGCAAGGGTCCTAGTGACGGCCAGGGTACTAGTTAAGGCTGGGCTACTAGTCCATGCAAGGCTACTACTTCAGGGTACTAGTTAAGGTTTGGCTACTAGTTAAGAGGACTAGTAAGGCAAGGGTAGACGTTAAGACTGTTCCTTAAGGCAAGGTGACTCGTTAGGGGTACTAGTTACCACAAGGCTTCTAGTTCAGAATACTAGTTAGGGCCACTGTACTAGTTCAGAGTACTAGTTAAGGCTACTAGGAAGGCAAGGAACGAGTTTAGGCCACTACTTCAGGCAAGAGTACTCGTGTTGTCGACTAGTCGATGCAAGGGTACATGTTCATACTACTGGCTAAGTCCAGGGTGCTAGTTAAGGCAACTGGTTAAGGCAAGGGTAGTAGTTATGGGTACCGATAAGGCCAGGCTACTAGTTAATGCAAGGGTACTAGTTAAGGGGACTTGTTGAGGCAAGGATAGCCATTAAGACTGTTCCTTAAGGCAAGGCTCCTGGTTAAGGGTACTAGTTAGGACAAGGCTACCAGTTCAGGAGACTAGTTAGGGGCACTGTACTAGTTAAGAGTACTAGTAAAGGCACGGGTGCTAGTTAAGGCTGCTAGTTAAGGCAAGGTACAAATTCAGGCCACTGCTTAAGGCAAGAGTCCTAGTTAAGGCTACTAGTTGATGCAAGAATACAAGTGAATACTACTAGTTAAGGCCAGGGTCCTAGTTAAGGCAACTGGTTACGGCAAGGGTAGTAGTTCTGGGTACTGATACGGCCAGGGTACTAGTTCAGACTACTAGTGAATGCGAGGGTACTAGTTAAGGGTACTACTTAAGGCTGCCAGTGAAGGCCAGGGTCTGAGTTAAGGCTACTGGAGAAGGCCAGGGTACCAGTGAAGGCAAGGCTACTAGTTAAGGGTACTAGTTAAGAGAAGGCTACTAGTTCAGGATACGAGTTAGGGGCACTGTACTAGTTAAGAGTACTAGCTAAGGCACGAGTACTAGTTCAGCCCACTACTTAAGGCAAGAGTCCTAGTTAAGGCTACTCTTTGATGCAAGTTTACAAGTTGATATTTCTAGTTAAGGCCAGGGTCCTAGTTAAGGCAACTGGTTAAGGCAAGGGTACTAGTTAAGGCAAGGCTACTAGTTAGGGGTAGTAGGGAAGGCTTGGCCACTAGTTAAGGGTACTAGTAAGGCAAGGGCAGATGTTAAGACTATTACTTAAAGCAAGGCTACAAGTTCAGGGTACTAATTCAGACAAGGCTACTAGTTCAGGCTACTCGTTATGGCCGCTGTACTAGTTCAGAGTACTACGTAAGGCACAGGTACTAGTTAAGGATACTAGTTCAGGCAAGGTCCAAGTGAAGGCTACTACTTAAGGCAAGACGACTAGTTTAGGCTACCAGTGGATTCAAGGGTACAAGTGAATACTACGAGTTAAGACCAGGGTACCAGTTAAGGCAGCTGGTTAAGGCCAGGGTAGGACTTATGGGGACTGAGAAGGCCAGGTACTAGTTAAGACAACTAGTTCATGCGAGGGTACTAGTGAAGGGTACTAGTTGAGGCAAGGCTACTAGTGAAGGCCAGGGTACTAGTGAAGGCTACTGGTGAAGGCCAGGGTACTAGTTAAGGCAGGGCTACTAGTTCAGGGTACTGGTAAGGCAAGGGTAGACATTAAGACTATTACTTAAGGCAAGGCTACTAGTTAAGGGTACTAGTTCAGACAAGGCTACTAGTTCAGGATACTAGTTAAGGCAAGGGGACTAGTTCAGATTCAGAATTTAGGGTACTTGTCAGGGCAAGGGTACTCTTCAAGGCTAGTTGTCTAGCCTACTGATCTATACCACTAGTCTGACTAGTCCAGCTGTCTTGTCTAGGCTACTACTCTAGACTTCTCTTGTCTACTCTACTCTAGTCTACTTTCGTCTACCCTAGTCTACCCTATCAAAAACCACCCTACCCTAACCTTTTTGAATCTGTTCAATTGGATTCGATTCAAAGCATTTCAATGTGATTGGACGCGATGAGGCTTGAATCGGCTCATTCGGCACCATCAGCTCGATTCAGCTCGATTTGGCTTGAATCACTTCGATTCGGCTTGTTTCAACTCAATTCGACTTGGTTGAGCCTTATTCGGCTCGATTCGACTCTTTTCTACTCTAGTTTTCTCTATGGAACTCCATTCGACTCCATTCTACTCTATTCTGTTCTACCCTACCCTACTCTAATCTATTCTAATGGATTCGATGGGACGCTATTCGACGCGATTCATCACGTTTTGTTTCCATTGGGCTCGATTCGGCTAGAATTGGCTCTATTCAGCTCTATTCTGCACTATTTCACTCTATTCGACTCTACTCTTCTCTGCTCTACCGTACTGTGCTATCTTCTCTTCCTTCTATTATGTACTGTTCTATTCTATTCTGTTCTACCCTCCCAGCCGCTCCCCTCCCCTTCTCTAATCTTTGATTCTGTTCGAGTCATCGCATTTTCACGCCATTCGACCCGATTAGGCTTGAATCAGGTCAATTCGCTTCGAGTCGGTTCGATTGGGCTCCATTTGGCTCCATTCAGCTCCAATGGCATCGATTCTGCTGGATTCTGCTCGATTAGGCCCTCTTTGGCCCTATTCGGCCCAACTATGCTCTATTCGACTCTTTTCTACTCTATTCGTCTCGAGTCGGCTCCGTTCTAATCCATTCCACACCATTCTGCACTATTCTCCTCTATTCTCGTCTACCCTTCCCTACCCTAATCTATTCGAATGGATTCGATTTGACCCGATTCGAAGCGATTCAACGCGATTCATCTTGTTTTGTCTCCATTCGCCTCAATTCGGCTATGTTCTGCACTATCTGACTCTTTCCTACTCTATTCTATTCTGCTGGATTCTTTCTCTTCTGTTCTGTTCTCTCCTATTCTGTTGGACTCTGTTCTATCCTGCCCTACCCAACCCTACTGCACCGCACCCAAACCCACCCTACTTGAATCTATTTGATTCAATTCGATTCACTTCGACGCGATTGGACAGGATTTGACGGGATTCGACAAGGTCCGAAGGCATTTGACGGGATTCAAAGAGATTAGGCGAGATTCCATACGATTCGACGTGATTCAGCAGAATTCTAGGAGATTGGACGCAATTCGAAGTTATTGGACGTGATGGGGCGTGATTCGTCGTGATTCGACGACATTCGATGCAATCCGATGCGATACGAAGCGATTCGACCCGGTCCGACACAAAACGATGTGATTTGATGCGATTCGACGTGATTCGATGTGATTCGACGCTATTCAGTGCCAGTCGGCGTGATTCTGCTTGATTCAGCTCGATTAGGTGCGAATCGGCTCTATATGGCTCCTTTACGTCTCGATTCGGCTCCATTCAGCTCTGTTTTCTCTATTCGTCTCTATTTGGCCTATTCGTCTCTAATCGACTCTATTCGAGTCTATTCGACCCTACTCTTTTCTACTCTATTCTATTCCTTCTATTCTGTTCTAATCTCTTCTAGTCTACTCTACTCTACTCTATTCTATTCCACCCTCCTCTTCCCTTCTCTAATCTAGACGTTTGGATTGCATTGGATGCATTGAACGGGATTCAACGTGATTAAGCTTGAATCAGCTCGATTCTATTCCGTTTGGCTCTATTCGGTTCGTTTGGCTTGAATTGCTTCGATTCTGCTCAATTCCGCCTCTTTCGGCCCTATTCTGCTCTATTCGACTCTTCTCTACTCTTTTTGTCTCTATTTGACTCCATTCTACTCCATTCTATTTATTCCACACCATTCTACACTATTCTGCTCTACTCTAGCCTACACCACTCTAATTTACTCGAATCGATTAGACGTGATTCCTCTCATTTTGACTCCATTCGGCTCTATTCAGCTGTATTCGAGTCTACCCTATTATACACGAGCCTACTCTATCGTACTCTAGTCTACTCTTCTCTATTTTCTTTCTTCTTCCTATGCTGTTCTCTTCTTTTCTACTCTATTCTACCCTACCCTATGCTACCCAACTCTACTCTATTCTAATCCATTGGATTGGATTGGATTCAACCCATTTGGACACGATTCGGCTCAGTTTGGCTCTATTTAGCTCCGTTCGAATCTATTCTACTCTACTCTGTTTCCCTCTACGCTACTCTAGCCTACTATTTTCTGTATTCGTTCTGTATTGTTCTGTTCTCTTCTAGTCTCTTCTGTTTTATTCTATGCTACTCTACTCTATTCCACCCTGCCATACCCGAACCTCCCCTACTCTAATCTGTTCAATTCGATTCCATGAATTTGGACACGATTCAGGTCGAATTGGTTCGATTCATGTCCATTCGGCTCCATTTGGCTCGAAGAGTGTCGATTCAACTGGATTAGGCTCAATTCGGCTCCATTAGGCTCGATTTACTGGATTTGGCTCAATTCAGCTCAATTCAGCTCGATTCGGCCCTCTTCGGCCCTCTTCAGCACTATTCGGCTCTATTCGGCTCTTTTCGACTCCTTTCGACTCCATTCGATTGCGTTGCACAGCATTCTACTCCACTCAACACTATTTTACTCTACCCTACCCTAATTGACTGGAATTGGTTCGAGGGGATTCAACGCGATTTGCCTTGTTTCTTCTCCATTTGGCTCGCTTCGACTCTATTCGACTCTGTTCTACTCTACACTATTCTGCTCTGCTCTAACCTTTTGGACTCGATTCTCTTGTATTCCTTTTATTCTCTTTTACTGTGTTCAATTCTCTTCTACTCTATTTTAACCAACCCTACTCTAATCTATTCCACTGGATTCGATTCCACGCATTTCGATGCGATTCGGCTCCAATCGGCTCCGTTGCACTCCATTCATCCCTCTTGGGCTCTCATCGGTTCGATTCAGTTCTAATCGGCTCCATTTCGCCCTGGTCAGTTCTATTCAGCTTGAATAGGCTCTATTCAACTCTATATGGCTCTATGAGTCTACTCAACTCTATTATCTCTTTTCAACTCCATTCTACACCATTCTACTCCATCCGACTGTATTCTTCTCTATTCTATTGTCTTGTACTCTACCCTTCTCTAGTCTATTCTAATCGATTCGATTGGATTGGACTTGAATGGATGGGATTCAATGCAATTCAACGGGATTCGACGCGATCCAGCATGATTCCGCGGGATTCGGCGCCATTCATCTTGATTTCTATCACGTTGGGTCTTTTGGGCTCTATTTTGCTCTAGTCGGCAATATTCAACTCTATTCTTCTAGACTCTGCACTACTCGACCCTATTCTAGTCTTTCAGTTCTCTTCTATCCTGTTCTGTTCTACTGCATTTTGGTCTATCCTACCCTACTCTAACTTAGCCTACTGCAATCTGTTCTATTCTATTCAACAGACTTGAACGGGATTCGACCTGATTCAGGTCCTATCGGCTCGAATCAGCTCCTTTTTGTGCGAATTCAACTCGATTCGGTTGGACTTGGCCCTTTTCCTCTCTATTCGGCTCTTTTCGGCAGGATTTGACTCGATTTGACTCTAGTCTACTCTTCTCTATTCTTTCTGGTCTATTCTAATCTATTCTTTTCTACCCTACCCTACCCTCATCTTACCTGCCCTACACTAAACTATTGGATTGGATTCGACACTTTTCAACGCGATTCGACATGATTCTTCTCGATTCACCTCGAATTTGGTGGATTCGGCTGCATTCAGCTCTCTTTGGCTCTATTCAACTCTATTGGACTCTATTCTACTGTACTCGTCTCTACTTCATTCTATTCGATTCTTTCTCTTGTGTTCTGTTCTGTTTTAGTCTAACCCCTCCTACTCTACCCTCCTCTACTCTAATCGATTCGATTCAATGCCTTTCAAGGCGATTCCATGGGATTAGGCTTGAATTGGCTTGATTTAGCTCGATTTGGCTTGAATCGGGTCAATTTGGCTCGATTCTGCTCGATTCAGCATCATTAGGCTCGACCCAAACTTATCCGGCCCTGTTCAGCTCTATTCAACTCTTTTCTACTTTATTCGTCTCTATTTGGCTCCATTCGACTCCATTCCACACCATTCTACTCTGTTCGACTCCATTCTACACTATTCTATTCTCTTCTCCCCCACCCTACTCTACTCTAATCTATTCGATTCATGGAGATTTGTCTCATTTCCTCTCCATTCGACTCGATTCAGCTCGAATTGGATCTATTCATCTCTATTCTGCACTACTCGACTCTGACTATTCTACTCCACTCTACTCCATTCTACTCTTTGTATTCTCTTCTCTTCTACTCTATGCTTCTCTAGTCTATTCCTCTGTGCCCTACCCTATTGAATCCCAGCCTAACCTACACTACTCTAAGCTGTTCTATTGAATTCGATTGCATTCGATTCGACCCGATTGGACACAATTGGACGGGATTCGGTGAGATTTCATGAGATTCAATGGGTTTTGGTGGGATTGGATGGACTTCGACGAGATTCGATGCAATAGGGTGTGATTAGGTGCGATTTGGCTCGATCTAGCTTGGCTCATTTTCTGTGTCTCTATTTGGCTCATTCCAGCTCCATTCAGCTCCATTCAGCTCGAATCTGGTCGATTTGACTTGATCGGGCTCGATTGGGCTCGATTGGGCTCGACTCAGCCCTATACGTCCCTATTCGGTGCTATTCCGCTCTATTCGACTCTTTTCTAGTCGATTCATCTCGGTTTGACTGCATTTGACTCCATTCCACACCATTCTACGCTCTTCTATTCGACAGAACCCTATCCCGCCCTAGTCTTTCCTCATCTAGTCTGTTCTTTTCGATTCTGTTGTATTGGATTCTCGTTTTCTCTTTTCTCTATTCCATCCTATGCTACTCTACCATACCCTACACGAAACTAAGCTATCCTGACTTATCCTCTTCTATTCTATTGGATTCTGTTTTCTCTGTTCTACCGTATGCTACCCTACCTTATGACACCCTACTGGACCATACCCTACTCCATAAAAAAAGGGGTACTCAAGAAGGGTACTAGTTTGGAAAAGGGACTACCTAAGGCAAGGGGACTAGTTCGGGCTACTAGTTAGGGCCACTGTACTAGTTAAGAGTACTAGTTAATGGACGGGTACTAGTTAAGGCTACTAGGAAGGCAAGGTACAAGTGAAGGCTACTACTTCAGGCAAGCGTATTAGTTTAGGCTACTAGTTGATGCAAGGGTACAAGTTCATACTACTAATTAAGGCCCGGGTACTAGTTAAGGCAACTGGTCAAGGCAAGGGTAGTAGCTATGGGTAGCGATAAGGCCAGGGTACTAGTTAAGACTACTAGTTAATGCCAGGGTACTAGTTGAGGCAAGGGTCCTAGTGACGGCCAGGGTACTAGTTAAGGCTGGGCTACTAGTCCATGCAAGGCTACTACTTCAGGGTACTAGTTAAGGTTTGGCTACTAGTTAAGAGGACTAGTAAGGCAAGGGTAGACGTTAAGACTGTTCCTTAAGGCAAGGTGACTCGTTAGGGGTACTAGTTACCACAAGGCTTCTAGTTCAGAATACTAGTTAGGGCCACTGTACTAGTTCAGAGTACTAGTTAAGGCTACTAGGAAGGCAAGGAACGAGTTTAGGCCACTACTTCAGGCAAGAGTACTCGTGTTGTCGACTAGTCGATGCAAGGGTACATGTTCATACTACTGGCTAAGTCCAGGGTGCTAGTTAAGGCAACTGGTTAAGGCAAGGGTAGTAGTTATGGGTACCGATAAGGCCAGGCTACTAGTTAATGCAAGGGTACTAGTTAAGGGGACTTGTTGAGGCAAGGATAGCCATTAAGACTATTCCTTAAGGCAAGGCTCCTGGTTAAGGGTACTAGTTAGGACAAGGCTACCAGTTCAGGAGACTAGTTAGGGGCACTGTACTAGTTAAGAGTACTAGTAAAGGCACGGGTGCTAGTTAAGGCTGCTAGTTAAGGCAAGGTACAAATTCAGGCCACTGCTTAAGGCAAGAGTCCTAGTTAAGGCTACTAGTTGATGCAAGAATACAAGTGAATACTACTAGTTAAGGCCAGGGTCCTAGTTAAGGCAACTGGTTACGGCAAGGGTAGTAGTTCTGGGTACTGATACGGCCAGGGTACTAGTTCAGACTACTAGTGAATGCGAGGGTACTAGTTAAGGGTACTACTTAAGGCTGCCAGTGAAGGCCAGGGTCTGAGTTAAGGCTACTGGAGAAGGCCAGGGTACCAGTGAAGGCAAGGCTACTAGTTAAGGGTACTAGTTAAGAGAAGGCTACTAGTTCAGGATACGAGTTAGGGGCACTGTACTAGTTAAGAGTACTAGCTAAGGCACGAGTACTAGTTCAGGCCACTACTTAAGGCAAGAGTCCTAGTTAAGGCTACTCTTTGATGCAAGTTTACAAGTTGATATTTCTAGTTAAGGCCAGGGTCCTAGTTAAGGCAACTGGTTAAGGCAAGGGTACTAGTTAAGGCAAGGCTACTAGTTAGGGGTAGTAGGGAAAGCTTGGCCACTAGTTAAGGGTACTAGTAAGGCAAGGGCAGATGTTAAGACTATTACTTAAAGCAAGGCTACAAGTTCAGGGTACTAATTCAGACAAGGCTACTAGTTCAGGCTACTCGTTATGGCCGCTGTACTAGTTCAGAGTACTACTTAAGGCACAGGTACTAGTTAAGGATACTAGTTCAGGCAAGGTCCAAGTGAAGGCTACTACTTAAGGCAAGACGACTAGTTTAGGCTACCAGTGGATTCAAGGGTACAAGTGAATACTACGAGTTAAGACCAGGGTACCAGTTAAGGCAGCTGGTTAAGGCCAGGGTAGGACTTATGGGGACTGAGAAGGCCAGGTACTAGTTAAGACAACTAGTTCATGCGAGGGTACTAGTGAAGGGTACTAGTTGAGGCAAGGCTACTAGTGAAGGCCAGGGTACTAGTGAAGGCTACTGGTGAAGGCCAGGGTACTAGTTAAGGCAGGGCTACTAGTTCAGGGTACTGGTAAGGCAAGGGTAGACATTAAGACTATTACTTAAGGCAAGGCTACTAGTTAAGGGTACTAGTTCAGACAAGGCTACTAGTTCAGGATACTAGTTAAGGCAAGGGGAGTAGTTCAGATTCAGAATTTAGGGTACTTGTCAGGGCAAGGGTACTCTTCAAGGCTAGTTGTCTAGCCTACTGATCTATACCACTAGTCTGACTAGTCCAGCTGTCTTGTCTAGGCTACTACTCTAGACTTCTCTTGTCTACTCTACTCTAGTCTACTTTCGTCTACCCTAGTCTACCCTATCAAAAACCACCCTACCCTAACCTTTTTGAATCTATTCAATTGGATTCGATTCAAAGCATTTCAATGTGATTGGACGCGATGAGGCTTGAATCGGCTCATTCGGCACCATCAGCTCGATTCAGCTCGATTTGGCTTGAATCACTTCGATTCGGCTTGTTTCAACTCAATTCGACTTGGTTCAGCCTTATTCGGCTCGATTCGACTCTTTTCTACTCTAGTTTTCTCTATGCAACTCCATTCGACTCCATTCTACTCTATTCTGTTCTACCCTACCCTACTCTAATCTATTCTAATGGATTCGATGGGACGCTATTCGACGCGATTCATCACGTTTTGTTTCCATTGGGCTCGATTCGGCTAGAATTGGCTCTATTCAGCTCTATTCTGCACTATTTCACTCTATTCGACTCTACTCTTCTCTGCTCTACCGTACTGTGCTATCTTCTCTTCCTTCTATTATGTACTGTTCTATTCTATTCTGTTCTACCCTCCCAGCCGCTCCCCTCCCCTTCTCTAATCTTTGATTCTGTTCGAGTCATCGCATTTTCACGCCATTCGACCCGATTAGGCTTGAATCAGGTCAATTCGCTTCGAGTCGGTTCGATTGGGCTCCATTTGGCTCCATTCAGCTCCAATGGCATCGATTCTGCTGGATTCTGCTCGATTAGGCCCTCTTTGGCCCTATTCGGCCCAACTATGCTCTATTCGACTCTTTTCTACTCTATTCGTCTCGAGTCGGCTCCGTTCTAATCCATTCCACACCATTCTGCACTATTCTCCTCTATTCTCGTCTACCCTTCCCTACCCTAATCTATTCGAATGGATTCGATTTGACCCGATTCGAAGCGATTCAACGCGATTCATCTTGTTTTGTCTCCATTCGCCTCAATTCGGCTATGTTCTGCACTATCTGACTCTTTCCTACTCTATTCTATTCTGCTGGATTCTTTCTCTTCTGTTCTGTTCTCTCCTATTCTGTTGGACTCTGTTCTATCCTGCCCTACCCAACCCTACTGCACCGCACCCAAACCCACCCTACTTGAATCTATTTGATTCAATTCGATTCACTTCGACGCGATTGGACAGGATTTGACGGGATTCGACAAGGTCCGAAGGCATTTGACGGGATTCAAAGAGATTAGGCGAGATTCCATACGATTCGACGTGATTCAGCAGAATTCTAGGAGATTGGACGCAATTCGAAGTTATTGGACGTGATGGGGCGTGATTCGTCGTGATTCGACGACATTCGATGCAATCCGATGCGATACGAAGCGATTCGACCCGGTCCGACACAAAACGATGTGATTTGATGCGATTCGACGTGATTCGATGTGATTCGACGCTATTCAGTGCCAGTCGGCGTGATTCTGCTTGATTCAGCTCGATTAGGTGCGAATCGGCTCTATATGGCTCCTTTACGTCTCGATTCGGCTCCATTCAGCTCTGTTTTCTCTATTCGTCTCTATTTGGCCTATTCGTCTCTAATCGACTCTATTCGAGTCTATTCGACCCTACTCTTTTCTACTCTATTCTATTCCTTCTATTCTGTTCTAATCTCTTCTAGTCTACTCTACTCTACTCTATTCTATTCCACCCTCCTCTCCCCTTCTCTAATCTAGACGTTTGGATTGCATTGGATGCATTGAACGGGATTCAACGTGATTAAGCTTGAATCAGCTCGATTCTATTCCGTTTGGCTCTATTCGGTTCGTTTGGCTTGAATTGCTTCGATTCTGCTCAATTCCGCCTCTTTCGGCCCTATTCTGCTCTATTCGACTCTTCTCTACTCTTTTTGTCTCTATTTGACTCCATTCTACTCCATTCTATTTATTCCACACCATTCTACACTATTCTGCTCTACTCTAGCCTACACCACTCTAATTTACTCGAATCGATTAGACGTGATTCCTCTCATTTCGACTCCATTCGGCTCTATTCAGCTGTATTCGAGTCTACCCTATTATACACGAGCCTACTCTATCGTACTCTAGTCTACTCTTCTCTATTTTCTTTCTTCTTCCTATGCTGTTCTCTTCTTTTCTACTCTATTCTACCCTACCCTATGCTACCCAACTCTACTCTATTCTAATCCATTGGATTGGATTGGATTCAACCCATTTGGACACGATTCGGCTCAGTTTGGCTCTATTTAGCTCCGTTCGAATCTATTCTACTCTACTCTGTTTCCCTCTACGCTACTCTAGCCTACTATTTTCTGTATTCGTTCTGTATTGTTCTGTTCTCTTCTAGTCTCTTCTGTTTTATTCTATGCTACTCTACTCTATTCCACCCTGCCATACCCGAACCTCCCCTACTCTAATCTGTTCAATTCGATTCCATGAATTTGGACACGATTCAGGTCGAATTGGTTCGATTCATGTCCATTCGGCTCCATTTGGCTCGAAGAGTGTCGATTCAACTGGATTAGGCTCAATTCGGCTCCATTAGGCTCGATTTACTGGATTTGGCTCAATTCAGCTCGATTCGGCCCTCTTCGGCCCTCTTCAGCACTATTCGGCTCTATTCGGCTCTTTTCGACTCCTTTCGACTCCATTCGATTGCGTTGCACAGCATTCTACTCCACTCAACACTATTTTACTCTACCCTACCCTAATTGACTGGAATTGGTTCGAGGGGATTCAACGCGATTTGCCTTGTTTCTTCTCCATTTGGCTCGCTTCGACTCTATTCGACTCTGTTCTACTCTACACTATTCTGCTCTGCTCTAACCTTTTGGACTCGATTCTCTTGTATTCCTTTTATTCTCTTTTACTGTGTTCAATTCTCTTCTACTCTATTTTAACCAACCCTACTCTAATCTATTCCACTGGATTCGATTCCACGCATTTCGATGCGATTCGGCTCCAATCGGCTCCGTTGCACTCCATTCATCCCTCTTGGGCTCTCATCGGTTCGATTCAGTTCTAATCGGCTCCATTTCGCCCTGGTCAGTTCTATTCAGCTTGAATAGGCTCTATTCAACTCTATATGGCTCTATGAGTCTACTCAACTCTATTATCTCTTTTCAACTCCATTCTACACCATTCTACTCCATCCGACTGTATTCTTCTCTATTCTATTGTCTTGTACTCTACCCTTCTCTAGTCTATTCTAATCGATTCGATTGGATTGGACTTGAATGGATGGGATTCAATGCAATTCAACGGGATTCGACGCGATCCAGCATGATTCCGCGGGATTCGGCGCCATTCATCTTGATTTCTATCACGTTGGGTCTTTTGGGCTCTATTTTGCTCTAGTCGGCAATATTCAACTCTATTCTTCTAGACTCTGCACTACTCGACCCTATTCTAGTCTTTCAGTTCTCTTCTATCCTGTTCTGTTCTACTGCATTTTGGTCTATCCTACCCTACTCTAACTTAGCCTACTGCAATCTGTTCTATTCTATTCAACAGACTTGAAGGGGATTCGACCTGATTCAGGTCCTATCGGCTCGAATCAGCTCCTTTTTGTGCGAATTCAACTCGATTCGGTTGGACTTGGCCCTTTTCCTCTCTATTCGGCTCTTTTCGGCAGGATTTGACTCGATTTGACTCTAGTCTACTCTTCTCTATTCTTTCTGGTCTATTCTAATCTATTCTTTTCTACCCTACCCTACCCTCATCTTACCTGCCCTACACTAAACTATTGGATTGGATTCGACACTTTTCAACGCGATTCGACATGATTCTTCTCGATTCACCTCGAATTTGGTGGATTCGGCTGCATTCAGCTCTCTTTGGCTCTATTCAACTCTATTGGACTCTATTCTACTGTACTCGTCTCTACTTCATTCTATTCGATTCTTTCTCTTGTGTTCTGTTCTGTTTTAGTCTAACCCCTCCTACTCTACCCTCCTCTACTCTAATCGATTCGATTCAATGCCTTTCAAGGCGATTCCATGGGATTAGGCTTGAATTGGCTTGATTTAGCTCGATTTGGCTTGAATCGGGTCAATTTGGCTCGATTCTGCTCGATTCAGCATCATTAGGCTCGACCCAAACTTATCCGGCCCTGTTCAGCTCTATTCAACTCTTTTCTACTTTATTCGTCTCTATTTGGCTCCATTCGACTCCATTCCACACCATTCTACTCTGTTCGACTCCATTCTACACTATTCTATTCTCTTCTCCCCCACCCTACTCTACTCTAATCTATTCGATTCATGGAGATTTGTCTCATTTCCTCTCCATTCGACTCGATTCAGCTCGAATTGGATCTATTCATCTCTATTCTGCACTACTCGACTCTGACTATTCTACTCCACTCTACTCCATTCTACTCTTTGTATTCTCTTCTCTTCTACTCTATGCTTCTCTAGTCTATTCCTCTGTGCCCTACCCTATTGAATCCCAGCCTAACCTACACTACTCTAAGCTGTTCTATTGAATTCGATTGCATTCGATTCGACCCGATTGGACACAATTGGACGGGATTCGGTGAGATTTCATGAGATTCAATGGGTTTTGGTGGGATTGGATGGACTTCGACGAGATTCGATGCAATAGGGTGTGATTAGGTGCGATTTGGCTCGATCTAGCTTGGCTCATTTTCTGTGTCTCTATTTGGCTCATTCCAGCTCCATTCAGCTCCATTCAGCTCGAATCTGGTCGATTTGACTTGATCGGGCTCGATTGGGCTCGATTGGGCTCGACTCAGCCCTATACGTCCCTATTCGGTGCTATTCCGCTCTATTCGACTCTTTTCTAGTCTATTCATCTCGGTTTGACTGCATTTGACTCCATTCCACACCATTCTACGCTCTTCTATTCGACAGAACCCTATCCCGCCCTAGTCTTTCCTCATCTAGTCTGTTCTTTTCGATTCTGTTGTATTGGATTCTCGTTTTCTCTTTTCCATCCTATGCTACTCTACCATACCCTACACGAAACTAAGCTATCCTGACTTATCCTCTTCTATTCTATTGGATTCTGTTTTCTCTGTTCTACCGTATGCTACCCTACCTTATGACACCCTACTGGACCATACCCTACTCCATAAAAAAAGGGGTACTCAAGAAGGGTACTAGTTTGGAAAAGGGACTACCTAAGGCAAGGGGACTAGTTCGGGCTACTAGTTAGGGCCACTGTACTAGTTAAGAGTACTAGTTAATGGACGGGTACTAGTTAAGGCTACTAGGAAGGCAAGGTACAAGTGAAGGCTACTACTTCAGGCAAGCGTATTAGTTTAGGCTACTAGTTGATGCAAGGGTACAAGTTCATACTACTAATTAAGGCCCGGGTACTAGTTAAGGCAACTGGTCAAGGCAAGGGTAGTAGCTATGGGTAGCGATAAGGCCAGGGTACTAGTTAAGACTACTAGTTAATGCCAGGGTACTAGTTGAGGCAAGGGTCCTAGTGACGGCCAGGGTACTAGTTAAGGCTGGGCTACTAGTCCATGCAAGGCTACTACTTCAGGGTACTAGTTAAGGTTTGGCTACTAGTTAAGAGGACTAGTAAGGCAAGGGTAGACGTTAAGACTGTTCCTTAAGGCAAGGTGACTCGTTAGGGGTACTAGTTACCACAAGGCTTCTAGTTCAGAATACTAGTTAGGGCCACTGTACTAGTTCAGAGTACTAGTTAAGGCTACTAGGAAGGCAAGGAACGAGTTTAGGCCACTACTTCAGGCAAGAGTACTCGTGTTGTCGACTAGTCGATGCAAGGGTACATGTTCATACTACTGGCTAAGTCCAGGGTGCTAGTTAAGGCAACTGGTTAAGGCAAGGGTAGTAGTTATGGGTACCGATAAGGCCAGGCTACTAGTTAATGCAAGGGTACTAGTTAAGGGGACTTGTTGAGGCAAGGATAGCCATTAAGACTGTTCCTTAAGGCAAGGCTCCTGGTTAAGGGTACTAGTTAGGACAAGGCTACCAGTTCAGGAGACTAGTTAGGGGCACTGTACTAGTTAAGAGTACTAGTAAAGGCACGGGTGCTAGTTAAGGCTGCTAGTTAAGGCAAGGTACAAATTCAGGCCACTGCTTAAGGCAAGAGTCCTAGTTAAGGCTACTAGTTGATGCAAGAATACAAGTGAATACTACTAGTTAAGGCCAGGGTCCTAGTTAAGGCAACTGGTTACGGCAAGGGTAGTAGTTCTGGGTACTGATACGGCCAGGGTACTAGTTCAGACTACTAGTGAATGCGAGGGTACTAGTTAAGGGTACTACTTAAGGCTGCCAGTGAAGGCCAGGGTCTGAGTTAAGGCTACTGGAGAAGGCCAGGGTACCAGTGAAGGCAAGGCTACTAGTTAAGGGTACTAGTTAAGAGAAGGCTACTAGTTCAGGATACGAGTTAGGGGCACTGTACTAGTTAAGAGTACTAGCTAAGGCACGAGTACTAGTTCAGCCCACTACTTAAGGCAAGAGTCCTAGTTAAGGCTACTCTTTGATGCAAGTTTACAAGTTGATATTTCTAGTTAAGGCCAGGGTCCTAGTTAAGGCAACTGGTTAAGGCAAGGGTACTAGTTAAGGCAAGGCTACTAGTTAGGGGTAGTAGGGAAGGCTTGGCCACTAGTTAAGGGTACTAGTAAGGCAAGGGCAGATGTTAAGACTATTACTTAAAGCAAGGCTACAAGTTCAGGGTACTAATTCAGACAAGGCTACTAGTTCAGGCTACTCGTTATGGCCGCTGTACTAGTTCAGAGTACTACTTAAGGCACAGGTACTAGTTAAGGATACTAGTTCAGGCAAGGTCCAAGTGAAGGCTACTACTTAAGGCAAGACGACTAGTTTAGGCTACCAGTGGATTCAAGGGTACAAGTGAATACTACGAGTTAAGACCAGGGTACCAGTTAAGGCAGCTGGTTAAGGCCAGGGTAGGACTTATGGGGACTGAGAAGGCCAGGTACTAGTTAAGACAACTAGTTCATGCGAGGGTACTAGTGAAGGGTACTAGTTGAGGCAAGGCTACTAGTGAAGGCCAGGGTACTAGTGAAGGCTACTGGTGAAGGCCAGGGTACTAGTTAAGGCAGGGCTACTAGTTCAGGGTACTGGTAAGGCAAGGGTAGACATTAAGACTATTACTTAAGGCAAGGCTACTAGTTAAGGGTACTAGTTCAGACAAGGCTACTAGTTCAGGATACTAGTTAAGGCAAGGGGACTAGTTCAGATTCAGAATTTAGGGTACTTGTCAGGGCAAGGGTACTCTTCAAGGCTAGTTGTCTAGCCTACTGATCTATACCACTAGTCTGACTAGTCCAGCTGTCTTGTCTAGGCTACTACTCTAGACTTCTCTTGTCTACTCTACTCTAGTCTACTTTCGTCTACCCTAGTCTACCCTATCAAAAACCACCCTACCCTAACCTTTTTGAATCTATTCAATTGGATTCGATTCAAAGCATTTCAATGTGATTGGACGCGATGAGGCTTGAATCGGCTCATTCGGCACCATCAGCTCGATTCAGCTCGATTTGGCTTGAATCACTTCGATTCGGCTTGTTTCAACTCAATTCGACTTGGTTGAGCCTTATTCGGCTCGATTCGACTCTTTTCTACTCTAGTTTTCTCTATGGAACTCCATTCGACTCCATTCTACTCTATTCTGTTCTACCCTACCCTACTCTAATCTATTCTAATGGATTCGATGGGACGCTATTCGACGCGATTCATCACGTTTTGTTTCCATTGGGCTCGATTCGGCTAGAATTGGCTCTATTCAGCTCTATTCTGCACTGTTTCACTCTATTCGACTCTACTCTTCTCTGCTCTACCGTACTGTGCTATCTTCTCTTCCTTCTATTATGTACTGTTCTATTCTATTCTGTTCTACCCTCCCAGCCGCTCCCCTCCCCTTCTCTAATCTTTGATTCTGTTCGAGTCATCGCATTTTCACGCCATTCGACCCGATTAGGCTTGAATCAGGTCAATTCGCTTCGAGTCGGTTCGATTGGGCTCCATTTGGCTCCATTCAGCTCCAATGGCATCGATTCTGCTGGATTCTGCTCGATTAGGCCCTCTTTGGCCCTATTCGGCCCAACTATGCTCTATTCGACTCTTTTCTACTCTATTCGTCTCTAGTCGGCTCCGTTCTAATCCATTCCACACGATTCTGCACTATTCTCCTCTATTCTCGTCTACCCTTCCCTACCCTAATCTATTCGAATGGATTCGATTTGACCCGATTCGAAGCGATTCAACGCGATTCATCTTGTTTTGTCTCCATTCGCCTCAATTCGGCTATGTTCTGCACTATCTGACTCTTTCCTACTCTATTCTATTCTGCTGGATTCTTTCTCTTCTGTTCTGTTCTCTCCTATTCTGTTGGACTCTGTTCTATCCTGCCCTACCCAACCCTACTGCACCGCACCCAAACCCACCCTACTTGAATCTATTTGATTCAATTCGATTCACTTCGACGCGATTGGACAGGATTTGACGGGATTCGACAAGGTCCGAAGGCATTTGACGGGATTCAAAGAGATTAGGCGAGATTCCATACGATTCGACGTGATTCAGCAGAATTCTAGGAGATTGGACGCAATTCGAAGTTATTGGACGTGATGGGGCGTGATTCGTCGTGATTCGACGACATTCGATGCAATCCGATGCGATACGAAGCGATTCGACCCGGTCCGACACAAAACGATGTGATTTGATGCGATTCGACGTGATTCGATGTGATTCGACGCTATTCAGTGCCAGTCGGCGTGATTCTGCTTGATTCAGCTCGATTAGGTGCGAATCGGCTCTATATGGCTCCTTTACGTCTCGATTCGGCTCCATTCAGCTCTGTTTTCTCTATTCGTCTCTATTTGGCCTATTCGTCTCTAATCGACTCTATTCGAGTCTATTCGACCCTACTCTTTTCTACTCTATTCTATTCCTTCTATTCTGTTCTAATCTCTTCTAGTCTACTCTACTCTACTCTATTCTATTCCACCCTCCTCTCCCCTTCTCTAATCTAGACGTTTGGATTGCATTGGATGCATTGAACGGGATTCGACGTGATTAAGCTTGAATCAGCTCGATTCTATTCCGTTTGGCTCTATTCGGTTCGTTTGGCTTGAATTGCTTCGATTCTGCTCAATTCCGCCTCTTTCGGCCCTATTCTGCTCTATTCGACTCTTCTCTACTCTTTTTGTCTCTATTTGACTCCATTCTACTCCATTCTATTTATTCCACACCATTCTACACTATTCTGCTCTACTCTAGCCTACACCACTCTAATTTACTCGAATCGATTAGACGTGATTCCTCTCATTTCGACTCCATTCGGCTCTATTCAGCTGTATTCGAGTCTACCCTATTATACACGAGCCTACTCTATCGTACTCTAGTCTACTCTTCTCTATTTTCTTTCTTCTTCCTATGCTGTTCTCTTCTTTTCTACTCTATTCTACCCTACCCTATGCTACCCAACTCTACTCTATTCTAATCCATTGGATTGGATTGGATTCAACCCATTTGGACACGATTCGGCTCAGTTTGGCTCTATTTAGCTCCGTTCGAATCTATTCTACTCTACTCTGTTTCCCTCTACGCTACTCTAGCCTACTATTTTCTGTATTCGTTCTGTATTGTTCTGTTCTCTTCTAGTCTCTTCTGTTTTATTCTATGCTACTCTACTCTATTCCACCCTGCCATACCCGAACCTCCCCTACTCTAATCTGTTCAATTCGATTCCATGAATTTGGACACGATTCAGGTCGAATTGGTTCGATTCATGTCCATTCGGCTCCATTTGGCTCGAAGAGTGTCGATTCAACTGGATTAGGCTCAATTCGGCTCCATTAGGCTCGATTTACTGGATTTGGCTCAATTCAGCTCAATTCAGCTCGATTCGGCCCTCTTCGGCCCTCTTCAGCACTATTCGGCTCTATTCGGCTCTTTTCGACTCCTTTCGACTCCATTCGATTGCGTTGCACAGCATTCTACTCCACTCAACACTATTTTACTCTACCCTACCCTAATTGACTGGAATTGGTTCGAGGGGATTCAACGCGATTTGCCTTGTTTCTTCTCCATTTGGCTCGCTTCGACTCTATTCGACTCTGTTCTACTCTACACTATTCTGCTCTGCTCTAACCTTTTGGACTCGATTCTCTTGTATTCTTTTTATTCTCTTTTACTGTGTTCAATTCTCTTCTACTCTATTTTAACCAACCCTACTCTAATCTATTCCACTGGATTCGATTCCACGCATTTCGATGCGATTCGGCTCCAATCGGCTCCGTTGCACTCCATTCATCCCTCTTGGGCTCTCATCGGTTCGATTCAGTTCTAATCGGCTCCATTTCGCCCTGGTCAGTTCTATTCAGCTTGAATAGGCTCTATTCAACTCTATATGGCTCTATGAGTCTACTCAACTCTATTATCTCTTTTCAACTCCATTCTACACCATTCTACTCCATCCGACTGTATTCTTCTCTATTCTATTGTCTTGTACTCTACCCTTCTCTAGTCTATTCTAATCGATTCGATTGGATTGGACTTGAATGGATGGGATTCAATGCAATTCAACGGGATTCGACGCGATCCAGCATGATTCCGCGGGATTCGGCGCCATTCATCTTGATTTCTATCACGTTGGGTCTTTTGGGCTCTATTTTGCTCTAGTCGGCAATATTCAACTCTATTCTTCTAGACTCTGCACTACTCGACCCTATTCTAGTCTTTCAGTTCTCTTCTATCCTGTTCTGTTCTACTGCATTTTGGTCTATCCTACCCTACTCTAACTTAGCCTACTGCAATCTGTTCTATTCTATTCAACAGACTTGAACGGGATTCGACCTGATTCAGGTCCTATCGGCTCGAATCAGCTCCTTTTTGTGCGAATTCAACTCGATTCGGTTGGACTTGGCCCTTTTCCTCTCTATTCGGCTCTTTTCGGCAGGATTTGACTCGATTTGACTCTAGTCTACTCTTCTCTATTCTTTCTGGTCTATTCTAATCTATTCTTTTCTACCCTACCCTACCCTCATCTTACCTGCCCTACACTAAACTATTGGATTGGATTCGACACTTTTCAACGCGATTCGACATGATTCTTCTCGATTCACCTCGAATTTGGTGGATTCGGCTGCATTCAGCTCTCTTTGGCTCTATTCAACTCTATTGGACTCTATTCTACTGTACTCGTCTCTACTTCATTCTATTCGATTCTTTCTCTTGTGTTCTGTTCTGTTTTAGTCTAACCCCTCCTACTCTACCCTCCTCTACTCTAATCGATTCGATTCAATGCCTTTCAAGGCGATTCCATGGGATTAGGCTTGAATTGGCTTGATTTAGCTCGATTTGGCTTGAATCGGGTCAATTTGGCTCGATTCTGCTCGATTCAGCATCATTAGGCTCGACCCAAACTTATCCGGCCCTGTTCAGCTCTATTCAACTCTTTTCTACTTTATTCGTCTCTATTTGGCTCCATTCGACTCCATTCCACACCATTCTACTCTGTTCGACTCCATTCTACACTATTCTATTCTCTTCTCCCCCACCCTACTCTACTCTAATCTATTCGATTCATGGAGATTTGTCTCATTTCCTCTCCATTCGACTCGATTCAGCTCGAATTGGATCTATTCATCTCTATTCTGCACTACTCGACTCTGACTATTCTACTCCACTCTACTCCATTCTACTCTTTGTATTCTCTTCTCTTCTACTCTATGCTTCTCTAGTCTATTCCTCTGTGCCCTACCCTATTGAATCCCAGCCTAACCTACACTACTCTAAGCTGTTCTATTGAATTCGATTGCATTCGATTCGACCCGATTGGACACAATTGGACGGGATTCGGTGAGATTTCATGAGATTCAATGGGTTTTGGTGGGATTGGATGGACTTCGACGAGATTCGATGCAATAGGGTGTGATTAGGTGCGATTTGGCTCGATCTAGCTTGGCTCATTTTCTGTGTCTCTATTTGGCTCATTCCAGCTCCATTCAGCTCCATTCAGCTCGAATCTGGTCGATTTGACTTGATCGGGCTCGATTGGGCTCGATTGGGCTCGACTCAGCCCTATACGTCCCTATTCGGTGCTATTCCGCTCTATTCGACTCTTTTCTAGTCTATTCATCTCGGTTTGACTGCATTTGACTCCATTCCACACCATTCTACGCTCTTCTATTCGACAGAACCCTATCCCGCCCTAGTCTTTCCTCATCTAGTCTGTTCTTTTCGATTCTGTTGTATTGGATTCTCGTTTTCTCTTTTCTCTATTCCATCCTATGCTACTCTACCATAGCCTACACGAAACTAAGCTATCCTGACTTATCCTCGTCTATTCTATTGGATTCTGTTTTCTCTGTTCTACCGTATGCTACCCTACCTTATGACACCCTACTGGACCATACCCTACTCCATAAAAAAAGGGGTACTCAAGAAGGGTACTAGTTTGGAAAAGGGACTACCTAAGGCAAGGGGACTAGTTCGGGCTACTAGTTAGGGCCACTGTACTAGTTAAGAGTACTAGTTAATGGACGGGTACTAGTTAAGGCTACTAGGAAGGCAAGGTACAAGTGAAGGCTACTACTTCAGGCAAGCGTATTAGTTTAGGCTACTAGTTGATGCAAGGGTACAAGTTCATACTACTAATTAAGGCCCGGGTACTAGTTAAGGCAACTGGTCAAGGCAAGGGTAGTAGCTATGGGTAGCGATAAGGCCAGGGTACTAGTTAAGACTACTAGTTAATGCCAGGGTACTAGTTGAGGCAAGGGTCCTAGTGACGGCCAGGGTACTAGTTAAGGCTGGGCTACTAGTCCATGCAAGGCTACTAATTCAGGGTACTAGTTAAGGTTTGGCTACTAGTTAAGAGGACTAGTAAGGCAAGGGTAGACGTTAAGACTGCTCCTTAAGGCAAGGTGACTCGTTAGGGGTACTAGTTACCACAAGGCTTCTAGTTCAGAATACTAGTTAGGGCCACTGTACTAGTTCAGAGTACTAGTTAAGGCTACTAGGAAGGCAAGGAACGAGTTTAGGCCACTACTTCAGGCAAGAGTACTAGTGTTGTCGACTAGTCGATGCAAGGGTACATGTTCATACTACTGGCTAAGTCCAGGGTGCTAGTTAAGGCAACTGGTTAAGGCAAGGGTAGTAGTTATGGGTACCGATAAGGCCAGGCTACTAGTTAATGCAAGGGTACTAGTTAAGGGGACTTGTTGAGGCAAGGGTAGCCATTAAGACTATTCCTTAAGGCAAGGCTCCTGGTTAAGGGTACTAGTTAGGACAAGGCTACCAGTTCAGGAGACTAGTTAGGGGCACTGTACTAGTTAAGAGTACTAGTAAAGGCACGGGTGCTAGTTAAGGCTGCTAGTTAAGGCAAGGTACAAATTCAGGCCACTGCTTAAGGCAAGAGTCCTAGTTAAGGCTACTAGTTGATGCAAGAATACAAGTGAATACTACTAGTTAAGGCCAGGGTCCTAGTTAAGGCAACTGGTTACGGCAAGGGTAGTAGTTCTGGGTACTGATACGGCCAGGGTACTAGTTCAGACTACTAGTGAATGCGAGGGTACTAGTTAAGGGTACTACTTAAGGCTGCCAGTGAAGGCCAGGGTCTGAGTTAAGGCTACTGGAGAAGGCCAGGGTACCAGTGAAGGCAAGGCTACTAGTTAAGGGTACTAGTTAAGAGAAGGCTACTAGTTCAGGATACGAGTTAGGGGCACTGTACTAGTTAAGAGTACTAGCTAAGGCACGAGTACTAGTTCAGCCCACTACTTAAGGCAAGAGTCCTAGTTAAGGCTACTCTTTGATGCAAGTTTACAAGTTGATATTTCTAGTTAAGGCCAGGGTCCTAGTTAAGGCAACTGGTTAAGGCAAGGGTACTAGTTAAGGCAAGGCTACTAGTTAGGGGTAGTAGGGAAGGCTTGGCCACTAGTTAAGGGTACTAGTAAGGCAAGGGCAGATGTTAAGACTATTACTTAAAGCAAGGCTACAAGTTCAGGGTACTAATTCAGACAAGGCTACTAGTTCAGGCTACTCGTTATGGCCGCTGTACTAGTTCAGAGTACTACGTAAGGCACAGGTACTAGTTAAGGATACTAGTTCAGGCAAGGTCCAAGTGAAGGCTACTACTTAAGGCAAGACGACTAGTTTAGGCTACCAGTGGATTCAAGGGTACAAGTGAATACTACGAGTTAAGACCAGGGTACCAGTTAAGGCAGCTGGTTAAGGCCAGGGTAGGACTTATGGGGACTGAGAAGGCCAGGTACTAGTTAAGACAACTAGTTCATGCGAGGGTACTAGTGAAGGGTACTAGTTGAGGCAAGGCTACTAGTGAAGGCCAGGGTACTAGTGAAGGCTACTGGTGAAGGCCAGGGTACTAGTTAAGGCAGGGCTACTAGTTCAGGGTACTGGTAAGGCAAGGGTAGACATTAAGACTATTACTTAAGGCAAGGCTACTAGTTAAGGGTACTAGTTCAGACAAGGCTACTAGTTCAGGATACTAGTTAAGGCAAGGGGAGTAGTTCAGATTCAGAATTTAGGGTACTTGTCAGGGCAAGGGTACTCTTCAAGGCTAGTTGTCTAGCCTACTGATCTATACCACTAGTCTGACTAGTCCAGCTGTCTTGTCTAGGCTACTACTCTAGACTTCTCTTGTCTACTCTACTCTAGTCTACTTTCGTCTACCCTAGTCTACCCTATCAAAAACCACCCTACCCTAACCTTTTTGAATCTATTCAATTGGATTCGATTCAAAGCATTTCAATGTGATTGGACGCGATGAGGCTTGAATCGGCTCATTCGGCACCATCAGCTCGATTCAGCTCGATTTGGCTTGAATCACTTCGATTCGGCTTGTTTCAACTCAATTCGACTTGGTTCAGCCTTATTCGGCTCGATTCGACTCTTTTCTACTCTAGTTTTCTCTATGCAACTCCATTCGACTCCATTCTACTCTATTCTGTTCTACCCTACCCTACTCTAATCTATTCTAATGGATTCGATGGGACGCTATTCGACGCGATTCATCACGTTTTGTTTCCATTGGGCTCGATTCGGCTAGAATTGGCTCTATTCAGCTCTATTCTGCACTATTTCACTCTATTCGACTCTACTCTTCTCTGCTCTACCGTACTGTGCTATCTTCTCTTCCTTCTATTATGTACTGTTCTATTCTATTCTGTTCTACCCTCCCAGCCGCTCCCCTCCCCTTCTCTAATCTTTGATTCTGTTCGAGTCATCGCATTTTCACGCCATTCGACCCGATTAGGCTTGAATCAGATCAATTCCCTTCGAGTCGGTTCGATTGGGCTCCATTCAGCTCCAATGGCATCGATTCTGCTGGATTCTGCTCGATTAGGCCCTCTTTGGCCCTATTCGGCCCAACTATGCTCTATTCGACTCTTTTCTACTCTATTCGTCTCGAGTCGGCTCCGTTCTAATCCATTCCACACGATTCTGCACTATTCTCCTCTATTCTCGTCTACCCTTCCCTACCCTAATCTATTCGAATGGATTCGATTTGACCCGATTCGAAGCGATTCAACGCGATTCATCTTGTTTTGTCTCCATTCGCCTCAATTCGGCTATGTTCTGCACTATCTGACTCTTTCCT